>NC_080767.1:4320648-4623678 GCF_020826845.1 Diceros bicornis minor | reverse complement strand
TCAGCCTCATGGTCTAATTTTAATGTGGGATGAGCTTAGGAAGAAAGAAGGAAGGAAGGATCACCTTGGTTAATATATCGAATTATAATCCCACTATGTTAAAGACCCCCCCCTTTTTTCTTTCTGAGGAAGATTCACACTGAGATAACATTTGTGCCAATCTTCCTCTATTTTGTGTATGGGTTGCTGCCACAGCATGGCTGCTGACGTGTGGAGTGGGTCCCAGCCTGGGAACCGAACCTGGGCTGCTGAATCAGAGTGTGCCAATCTTAACCACTAGGCCACAGGGCCACCCCCTAAAGATCTCCCATTTTAGCAAGTGCCTTAGTGATTCTGCTGCAGGTGTCAGTGGTCAATACTGTCCAGTACTGCAAGGAAAAGAATGCTGTGAAAAGGACAAAGAAGACAGTGTTGTCAGGAGATACTTTGGTGGCATGGTGGGCACAGAAGCCAGACTGAGTGAGTTAGAGATTGATCTGGAGCCAGAGAGCAGAGACAACACTTAGGAAGCTCAACTGAGGAGAGAGATGGGCAGACAGCAAGAGGCAGACCTCAGAGCTGAGGAGGGTTTACTTTGAGGATCTGAGAAACTTGAGAATATTTGTTTTGTGGTTACCATGAGGTTTGTATAAAACCTCATAGATGAGACAGTCCATTTTCTGATAGCTGCTTATCTCCATTAGCCTAACCAGGTTCCATCCCTCTCCTCTTCCCCTTCTGAGTAATTTTCACAAATTATTCTTTTTTTCTATTGTGAGTTTGGCAGCAGATTGAAGTGTTTATAGTTATTTTTAATGCTCTCTTTCCCTTTATCCTTTATGTTATAATAAACTGCTTGCTAACCTATTCTGATATGGAGTGCAATTTTCTGACTTTGTCTATTTATCTCCTTACTCAAAGCTTTATTTCAGGTAGGAGGGCTCCCTTCATCATTTCTTGTAAGTCAGGTCTAGTGGCGATGAACTCCCTTAGCTTTTGTTTGTCTGGGAAAGCTTTTATTTCTCTGCCATATCTGAAGGATAATTTCGCAGGACAGAGTATTCCTGGCTGATAGTTGTCTTTCAGTATTTTGAATATATCATTGCACTCTCCTAGCCTGTAGAGTTTCTGCTGAGAAATCCACTGAAAGCTTCATAGGGGTTCTTTTGTAGGTTATTTTCTTCTGCCCTGTGGCCCTTAATATTTTTTCTTTGTCACTGACTTCTGACAGTTTTAATGTTACATGCATTAGAGAAGCTCTTTTTGCACTGATGTAATTAGGAGTTCTATTGGCTTCATGTGCTTGCATGCCCACTTCCTTCCCAGGTTTGGGAAGTTCTCAGCTATTATTTCTTTAAACAATTTCTCTGCCCCTTTCTCCCTCACTTTTCACTTTGTGATACCTATAATCTTTATGTTACTTTTCCTAATTAAGTCAGATATTTCTCAAAGAATTTCTTCAGTTTTTAAAAATCTTAGTTCTCTCTCCTCCTCCACTCAGATCATTTCTAGGTTTCTTTGAGCTCACTAATTCTCTCTTCCATAGGTCTACTCTATTTTTAATGCTTTCCACATTATTTTTTATCTCATTAATTGTGTTCTTCATATCCAGAGTTTCTGTTTGGCTTTTTTTTTAGAGCCTCAATCTCTTTGGTGAAGTATTCTTTCTGTTAATTAATTTTATTCCTGAGCTCATTGAACTGTCTTTTTGAGTTTTCTTGTAACTCACTGAGTTTCTTTATGACAGCCATTTTGAATTCTGTGTCAGTTAGATTGTAATCTTCTGTGAATTCAGGTTTGGTTTCTGGAGAGTTGACATTTTCCTTCTGTTCTGCACTCTTACTGTAGTTCTTCATGGTGTTTGATGAATTGATGCTCTGCTGGAACATTTGTAGTAGTAATTACCTTTTCTTATTTGGGTATGGCTTTAGTTTTGAGCTGCTTCTGATTGTATTTGAGAGCTTGCACTTTCCACTCTCCATAGCCTCCACCAGGAGTCTTGTCAGTGCCCTCCTTGTGCCTCCTGTGCTTCTGGGGTTGCTGGTGCCTTGCTGTTTAAATGTTACTGCAGTCTCAGGTGACACCACTGGGGTCACTAGGCTGTGAGGACTTCTTCTGCTTCCAGAGTTGCCTAGGTCTTGTGTTCTTCCACTGGCTACCCGTGGGCTCAGATGCTGCTGTCCCATGCACCACCTGCGCTGCTGTTCCCAAGTTGTCTGGGGATGATGGCTGCACTGCTGCCAGGGGCACTATGTTCACAGGTGTTGCTCTCATTGGGTGGGGGCCCAGGGACCCAGGGACTTACATGCAGCCCCTGCTGCTGGAAGAGTTGGTGTCAGGGCTGCCACCACTGGGGGCCGGGTCACCAGTTCTGCTGTGGTTCCTAATGCTTCTGGTTGCAGTTTCCACCTGCCACCAGTGGCGTGGGTGCAGGGGCTGTTATTTCTGCTCCCACCCCGTCCACTCAGAGTTGTGTGGCTCAGACCAGTGCTCCATTGACCGTCACATGTATGGGGCTTCCACCAGCCACGAGCACTGCTCTGCAGGTATTTGCTCATGTGGGGCCAGCTGCCCTCGCCTCCACTCGCAGTTGCACAGGCTGCTGCATGGGGATCCGGGCATTGGATCATTGCTGCTGGGGGAGGGGAAGCGGACTGCTCCCCTAGTTCCACTGCCTCCTGGGGTCCAATCCACCCACCTTCAGATGTATAGCTGCATGGATATCTTAGGCATCATGTTGTGCTCTGTAGGGAATCCTCTATTTGTCAGTGGATGTCTGGTTGTAATTTAGAGGGGAGAGACAAAGTTGAACAACTCACTCCACATTACTCCCCCAAAACTTGAGAATATTTGTGGGATGAAGAGAAGAAACCAGCAAGGGGATGTGAATAGAGAGGGAACTGAGGAGGCTGAGAATTTGTGAGGGGACAGAATGAAGACACAGGGAGGCATCAGCTTTGAATTGTGGATGGACACCTCCTCCTCTGAGATGCTCAACAGCAGCAGCTCTGGAGAGATTTTTGGTGGACATGGGATTACTTATGGAGCTCAGATTATCTGACTCTATTTCTCCATAGTTCTGGTGCCAGAATGAGAGGTAAGTGGCTGAGAAAGAAAACAGGAGAAGGGTAGGCCCCAGGACACCAGCGAGGGTGGAGAACCAGCTGTGGGGAATGGCCTCCGGAGTCAGTAAGAGGTGACTTAGCGGTCAGCTGAGCCTGGTGGGGTGGGGAGGGGGCAGCTGGGCTTAGCTGCAT
Organism: Diceros bicornis minor; assembly: GCF_020826845.1. Taxonomy (NCBI): domain Eukaryota; kingdom Metazoa; phylum Chordata; class Mammalia; order Perissodactyla; family Rhinocerotidae; genus Diceros; species Diceros bicornis. The sequence goes on along the minus strand of NC_080767.1, from coordinate 4,620,442 downwards.
GGATCTGGAAGGCCCTGCTCTTCCAGCCGGCGGATGGCAGTGAGGTGAGCAGAGGAGGGGGCTGCCCAGGGCTGGAGAAGTGAGGAATGTGGGAGAAGTTCCAGGGGAGAGAGGGTCAGCTGTGAAGTCCAAGGTCCTGGCCTGGAAGGAGGAAAGTAAGGCCTGGGCAGAGGAGCAGGCTTTGAAGAGAGAGGCCAGCCAACAGAGAGGTCAGGAAGACGAGGCTAAGCAGGTGAGCAGGACTGAGGGGCAAAAGGAAGGGGATAGAGCAGATTTGAACCAGGAGGACATGTAAGGTGTCCTGCATTGTCTAACAAGAGCCGTTAGCCTCCTGGGGCCTCACGTATGTGGTTAGTCCAAACTGAGCTGTGCTGTAAGTGTAAAGTACACACTGGATTCTGAAGACTTAGCATGAAAATAAGAACGTTACATATCACATTAATATGTTTTTACATTGATTGTTTAAATGATAATATTTTGGATATATTGAGTTAAATAAAATATGTTATTCAAATTAATTTTACCAATTTCTTTTTATCTTTTATTTATTTATGAGGAAGATCGGCCCTGAACTAACATCTGCCAAGCCTCTTCTTCTTCTTCTTCTTTTTTTTTTTTTGTGAGGAAGATCGGCCCTGAGCTAACACCTGCCAATCCTCCTCTTTTTGCTGAGGAAGACTGGCCCTGGGCTAACATCCATGGCCATCTTCCTCTACTTTATATGGGACGCCGCCACAGCATGGCTTGACAAGTGGTGCGTCGGTGCGCGACTGGGGTCCGAACCAGCAGTGGAGCGTGCGCACTTAACCACTTGCGCCACCAGGCCAGCCCCCTCCTCCTCTTTTTTTGCTGAGGAAGACTGGCCCTGGGCTAACATCCATGCCCATCTTCTTCCACTTTATCTGGGATGCCGCCACAGCATGGCTTGACAGGTGGTGTGTCGGTGCACGCCCAGGATCCGAACCAGGATCCGAACCCTGGGCCGCCGCAGTGGAGCGCGGGCACTTAACCTCTTGTGCCACCTGGCCGGCCCCTCTTTACACCTTTTTAACGTGACTACTAGAAAAATTTAAATTACACATGTGGCTTGCATAATATTCCCGTTGCTGGGCACTGGCAAAGATACTCCCACCCGGGCCCATGGATTGTCCCTGTCATGCCTGTGGCCCCAGCACCTGGAACAGGGACCTGCACACAGAGGCCTCAGTGATGGTGTGCGTGTGCGAAGTGGAAGAGAAAGTGAATTCATGATGAGTGAGAGAACGGATGAATGAAGATTCTATATGCTGTTCCAGAACGTGGTCAGTTTCTTCTAAATTGCTGAGGGTTACGTGTGAGTACACACATGACTGAAGGGGAAACAGGGAGCTGGAATTGAGGAAAGCTCACCAAGGCTTTGAGGGCGGGAGTCTCAAAGAGCATCTGATGGGACCTCACCTAATATAAGGGCCCAAGAGCCCGGACCCTTGCCTCACCCCTCTTTCTTTCCTTCTAAAAAAGTACTCCTGTAGCACTTTGATATATACCAGGGACTGTCCTTGGCATTTTGCATGTATTGACTCATTTAAACTTCCCAGCACCCTATGAGGTCGGCACTCTTATTGTCTCCTTTTTACAGATAAGGAAACTAAGGCACAGAGATGGTGAGTAACTCGCCCAGGATGACCCAGGAAGTGATGGAACTGGCATTTGAACCAGGCCATCTGTCCCCCGTGTCCATACCCCTAACTCCTACCCACCCTGTCTCTCCTATCCTGTCATCTCGCCTCATCCTCAAGCTTCTCTCCAATAGAGAAATAGGTTTCTTTTTTCTCCCTTGACTGATCTCTCTTCCACCCCCAGTCCCTCAGACCTCGTATTCCAGGAGAAAGTTCTCAATGAACCTTGCTCTCTGGAAACAATTGTGAGTAACCCCCCAAGTTCCCCACAATGAGTCACAAACACACAACAGCTGCATGGTCCAAAACAACAGCCAAGTAACCCTGCCCCCCCATTCCTTCTGCCCCCATGCCTGAGGCTGGCCCACACCACCGTCTCCCTTCCCAGCCCAGGAGGCTCTTCTCCCAGACCAGGGATTGGCCCTCCCCGCCCTCCTGGGCAGACTCAAGGTTAGTGACTGTTGGAGGAGCCTGAGGCTTCACAGCTCCAAGCAACTGCTTTACCTGTCAGTCCCTGTGAGGTGACTACAGGGGAAAGAAGAGGGGGTTTCCAGACACCACCTTGGCCAGTGCCCGGGAGATGCCTCAGTCCCACCCACCAGGGACTCCATTCCAGCCTCAGCTGGGATCCCTCCAGTGACAGAGTAGCCCTGAGTTTCCACGCACTGGGAGCAGCCATAGCCCAGGATCTCCCCTTCAGGGGCAAACACAGTCTGAAGCACTAATAAGAAACCCACAGGCCATCCTCTTCTCTTTCTCCCTCTCACTAAATTGTGAATAATAATGCATTCACTTACTCTCCAAACTAAAAAATGGTTTAATTCCTTTGAAGAACTTTGCAAGGCAGCTTGGCTAGACAGCAAGCGGGACAGTCCAGTGTCTCTGGTGTTGGGGGGGGGCCAGGGTCTTCCACTCGCTTCTCTTTTGGTCCAGCAAGTAGGCGTTTGGATTGATGGTGTAGTCTCTTTTCTGAACATCACTAGCTCTGGTGACACCCCCACATACAAACACCCTGCCGTCTTCCATGGAGCATATAGCATGGGACTCATCCACGGGGCAGTTATTGGGCAAGAGAGGCACTGATGTGGTCAGCTTGTTGGCCTTTATCTTCTGCAGGCTGATTTCCACACTGTGCTGGTGGCTGTGCATGCAGAGGATGCTGTTCTGATTGAAAGAGAGCAGGGGCCTGTGGTTGAACTCAGTAGGGAGGGTGATACTCTGGACCACCTCTCCAGTATTGGTGTCAAAGTAGTCCACCACCCAGACCCTGGAGATGTAGCCCTTCGCCAAGCACTGCCCAGTGACAATGTACAAGTTCTGGTCACCCCTGGTGATCATGGCTGTGGCATCCATAGGGATGCTCATCCCCTGCCAGGCATCAGGCATCCTTGCACTCATCATAACGACAGATGTCAGAGACATACTGTCTTGGGGCAATGCTCCCACCCACTGAGTACACTGTCCCCCCACAGGTCATCATGGTGTGGAAGACAAGCCCGACTGGCAGGTCAGGCAACTTGGTCCAGGAGTTGTCATCCATGTCATACTGGCAAGCCATCTTCAGCCATGAAATCCGGTCCATGGTCCTGCCAGAGACATAGATGTAGCAACCAGTAGAGGTTGCACTAAGTGCTGCTGCCTGATAGGACATCACTGAGAGCTTCAACCACAGGTTCTCCTGGATGATATATGCAAACACTCCATTGTTGAACTTGCCCTGGGCCTTTTCCCACCTAAGATGACCACCGAGTCAAGCAGGGCCCCTTTCCACTGGTGGCTCAGCAGGCTGGATGGCCTCTCCTGCTTCCGTTCCACAAGGACACTCTCAATCAGGGTTGTGTGGGCTGAGCTGTTCTCCGTGCACCTCAACTTGTTGAGGGCAAACATCAGTGTCTTATTGGAGATGGCATTAAGATTGATGTAATAAAAGAACTTCTGGAAATACTTCTCCTGCTCCTCCTTCTGGAAATACACCCAATTTAGGAGTGCACTGAGAGCCTGGTCCTTGTTGAGCACATGCAAGTTTTCATCTTGAAGCAGGCGGCCAAAGATGACAGGTGGACAGCACAGGAAGCCCTCAGGCATGGAGCCCTCAGGACTGGCCCAGTAGTGGAAGTTGTCGCGAATGCCAGAGTAGGCCAAGTCTGATACCTCTTTGAGCCCGAACATCTCGGCTAAGAAGAGGTAGCGCAAACAGTTGGCACGGCAGATGGACTTAATCAGGACATCATTGCAGTGGGTTTGAAGGCGTGGGGTATTGAAATACTGGGCCCCACAAAGGAGCTCCTCCACATTCTGCTCCAAGATCACCACCTTGCTGCAGCAGAAGTAGTCCAGGAGCTGGTCCACCGTGGCTGGACTCAGGTAGTTGGGGTCAAGGATGATAAAGAGCTCATCAGTGGTCTTCACATCATGGCTAGAGATGAGGTTCTTCACTGGAGAGATGTTGTGATGTGCATAAAAGACATGGTGGTCCACAGTCAAGGCCATGTCCCAGTACTCGTTGCGTTTCCTCTGTTCCTTCAGTTTCTGCAGCAGGAAGGTGTCTTAGTTTTTCTCAGTGAATTCCAATTCCATGGTGCGTCTTGCCAGCTGAGGCAGATGAGCAGCAGGTACTGGAGAAAAGACTTTCTCAGGCTGTTGGGATTCAGACTGACAGTTGTTTGCAGAGCAATTGACTGGAGAGGAGTGAAGGGTGGGAGAGAGGATGATGTCACAGAGTCGATGAGGTCATCACAATGCAGGTCCCCCTCAGGCCTTTCTCAGAGGCTTAGGGCCTTTCTCCCCTCTGATGGTTCCAACCTGCCAGGGCCAGATACCCTGTCAGGACCTAGTGCCCAGGGCCCAGAGCTGAGGAGGAAACTGAGAGATGGGTTGTGACTCCCACCCAGGACCTTCAAAGCCCCTTCTGGAATGTCAGAGCCTGTTGGGCAGAGGGTGGTGTAAGGAGGGATAAGGGCAGACTGGGGGAAGGAAAGCGATTATTAGATCATCCAGAAGAATCCTCCCATTGTACAGGAAGGAAACTGAGGCCCAGACAAGAGAAGGGACTTGCCCATGATCACACAGCCAGTTGGAAGTAGAGCAGGACCTGGAAGCCAAGGCTTCTGTAACTTAGTACTCTTTCCGCCCTTCCAGGAAGCTCCTCACTACTCAGCTTTCCCCAGCCTCTGATTCTCAGGCCTGGAAGTACCTTTCTGCCCCAAGGTTCTGGCCGTCAGAGAAGAAAGGCTCTGTCCTTTGGCTTCTGACCTTTGTGGCCACAGACACCACTCTTCTTTAACATAGAGGGAGAGATGGAGGCCACTCCCTGGAGCAGGGATGCTAGGGTTAGCATCCAGTGAGTGGGGATGGGAGGGCCTCTAAAGTCCTGATCATTTCAATTCCACGGCAAACCAGGACATCCTCTGCACATTCCCAAGTCTCTAGCTGTAAAACGCGGGGGGCTGTGGGGGTCAGCTCTCTCCATCAAGTGTGGACTTGGACAAGTTGCTCAGACTCTCTAAACCTCAGTTTCCTCATGTGTGAGATGGGAATAACAGTACCACTTCAAAGGTTGTCAAAAGTTTAAATGAGAAAATGGCTCCAGAGCGTTAGCACCATTTGGCTCACAGCAGATGTTCAGTAAACACTAGGTGCCATACTGTTGTTCCTGCCGTGGAGTGGATTCGGACTCCTAGCGACCGCGTGTACAGCACAGCGGAACCCTGCCCGGTCTTTTTGCACCATCCTCTCACCCGTGCTACATCAGACAATACTCTGCTGCTATTCACAGGGTTTTGATGGCCAGTTTTTTTGGCAGTCGGTGGCCAGGTCCTTCTTCCTAGTCTGTCTTAGTCTGGAAGTTCTGCTGAAACCTGTCCACCATAGTGGCCCTGCTGGTATTTGAAATCCCGGTGGCACAGCTTTCAGCACCACAGCAACACGCAGCCACCACAGTCTAACAACTGACGGGATGGGTGGTGTGATTCCAGGAGTGGGAAACGAACCCAGAGTGACGGGTGGTGAGAGCGCTGAGACTTCACCACCAGACCAGGAGGGCTGGCTGCCTGCTGCCATTACTTTGATTAATATTGTATCAGTTCGTCCAGAGCTGTCATTCCTGGCTGCTCCCTTCATAAATACTTGTCGTTGTGGTTGGTGCTTCTCGTTTCGCGGTCGTGGGGAGTCTGGAATCCTCCGGCCCCTCTGGGCGGACTCCCTGAGCCACCTCCTGCCACGCGGTGGGGCTGGAGAGTCACTTCCTGCCTGCAGCCCGCGCGCCGCCTGCGCCCCGGCCCCACCGCAGTCTCTCCGAGCGGGGAGAGCAGCGCAGTCTCCCCTTTTCCGCGGGGCTTCCACGCGCCTGCGGCCCCGGGGCAGAGGTCAGCTCAGGTCCGCCAGCCACGACCCTGGAATTCAAATGGCAAGGCGTCTCACGATCACCACAAGACACGCCTGTGCCCACTTTATAGAGGGGAGTACTGAGCCCGAGAGGGCGTGCGCAGGGTCGGGCAGCCAGAAAGCAGCAGCCTGAGACTGGAGGAGTCACCCATCGTGCCCCGCCGGGTGGGGTCCTCGCAGGCTAGGTCAACTCGGATGCCCGCCTCGGGCGGGCGCGGGGCCTCAAGAGTTCCCAGGGTGCGCCTGTGCCAAGGAGAGGAAAAGGGCCAGCCAGAGCCCCCACAGAGAGGCCCCCACCCAGCTCCGCCTTTGGGGGCTCCCAGGAGGGGGCTCAATACGCAGGCCCTGGCGGCATTAGCGAGACGGTGCCCAGAGGCCTGGGGCTCGGGCCCCGCCCCTGATGCTCTAGCCCGGGCCCTAAACCCCACTCTCAACCCTCAGGACGTCCTCAGCGCCCGTACCAGGAAAGTTCAGCGTCACTAGGAGGCTGGGGGATGTGAGCCTGCCAGCTCCTTTCCTTCCTGGGTTAGTCAAGTTCTCATTATTCACTGTCTCTCTCCCTCATCTTTTGATTCCAGACCTCACCTTTTCTTTATTTGGGGATTTGGTAATTCGAAAATTATTGCAAAGCACCTACCTTTTAATGCTGAATTTGTTCACCTTGATGCCTGAAGGGCATCTCAGTCTCTTGAGATATCTCTCTGCAGAACGCTAAGAACTTGTCTTCCCCATAGGAGGAAGGCTTAAATTCAGCTCCTCTGCCACAGACCAGCTGTGTGGCTTAGGTGAGTTCCTCTGGGTTTGTTCTCTCCCTGTGGGAATAACTGAGCTCTAATTGCTTCTCCAGCCCTGATCTCGTGAGAGGCCGCAGCGACTTGGGCAGAGGATGAGGCCTCTTGGTGCTGATGAGACACCTTCTCACTCTCCTTGGCCTCCAGGCTTGCCCTTAAGAGAGGCTGGCAGCCGCCACCTCCTGGAGCATCTCTACCCAAGAGCAGGGGATGCACGGACCAGGCCCTGCTGCTTCCCTGCTCCTTGGCCTCCACACCCTCCAGCCTTGGGGGCATTTTGGTGGAGGTGGCTGTGCTTCTTTGTGTTTGTTTCAGACCCCAAAACACCAGAGCAGGAAGGTCTCTCATCAAATGCTTCCATCTAGTTAAGAAATTTGGGCCTAGAGGGTGTCATGGAGACCTGAGAGAATCCAATAGACCTAACTCCATGTGCCACACCTTGTACAGCTGGACAAATTGGGGCCCAGAGAGGGGAAGGGGCTTGCTCAGTTCAGAGCGCACAGAACTAGGGTTTGCAGCCAGGGGTCCTAACTCCTTTCTCTGCCCTCTGGCTGCAAAGGAGAGCTGCCAATCTGGCTTGTCCTCTGCTCTTGTTGCACTTGTGGGAGTTGCTGTCTTTAAGAAATCCATTAAAGAAGTGAGATTAGTGCTCACCTGCTCAGCCAGCTTTGTTGTCTGGCATTTCCTTGGCCTGGAAAGTTCCCCTGGTCAGCTTTTTCCTTACTGCAGCCTAAAGAGGCTGGCTGCATGTCAGTGTCCACCACCTGGTTGTGTGTGTGTGTGTGTGTGTTAGGTGGAGAGTGTCTCTAGGAGCCACCAGGAAGTTGACTGGTCAGAGTTCCTGTTGCTCCTGGTGGCTGCTCGGGTGTGGCCAGAAAAGGACCTAAGCCCAAGGCCCTCAGCTAGGTCTCCTTATCCCATCCATCCTCAGCTTCCTGCCCAGCTCAGCATTTTCTGTTCATTTCTGTTCCCCCTAGGGGAGGGGACCCTAATAGTCTAACCTTCTGGGGACCATCAGTTGATATATCAATTTGTTGGGAAGCCTGAAGAAAATGAGGGGCATGTTTTAAAGATATACAGATTAGGCCTGGAACTAGAAATCTCAGGATTGGTCTTTCAGAATCTGCACCTCTTTTGTACCTCTAACTGGGTTTCTCACTTCTATATATTTCCCGCTTATAACTTGGCTTACATATTAGCTTTGGCTTGCTATGGCCCGAATTCAAACTCATGGCATCATTTTTTCAGTTCCACTGGTCAATTCTCCATAATCCTTAGCTCAAATTCCTGGTCCATGGCCAGCCCAGGAATTGGCTGCCCTTGGATCATGTGTCACTCTAGTCCAATCAGCTGTGATGGTAGGTCACATGGTTTAAAACATGGAGCACAGTCTACAGCGGAGAGGTTGGAGGTATTCAGAAGCTTGAGTTACCTAACACAGGAACTCAGAGTTATGGATTACCTTAGTCACTATCCCTGGTGAAATGAAGGGCACAGCATGAGACTGTGTTCACAGGGCAACACAGACCTTCAGGAAGCATGTTTCAAAGACTGGTCTGCTGAGATTCCTGTCTGTAAGCCGGCAACCCCCAACTCTCGCTCCTGCTATCTTACCTCCTGGACATACCATGGTTTCAGGGACACTCAGCTTGGTATCCGGGTCAGTCCCTTCCACATGGACCATGTGAAACTGTTATTCAGGGGAACTCTGTGTAGTTTGAGGCAAAACACAGAACCAAATTAGTGACTCTAAGCCCCCGCATGGGCTATCTCTCTGGAACATTTGGGCCTGTCACACACTCTGGGGGAAGCAGCTGAGGCCACAGCTGCCAGGACCAGGCCTGGGCTCCCGCCCTGTGTGCTGGGGGGGGGGGGGGGCGGGTAGAGGCTGGAGGGCTTCCTCTGGGTCCCGGAGTGAGCTCACCCTCACCCCCACGCTCACTGACTTCATCCATCCAAGGCCAGTTGGCCAAGAGCCCAGGCATGTGAGGGGCTCCTTCCCAGAACAGGCCCTGGGCCACCTAGCAGAGGTGGGGGAGGGGCGAGCTTCAGGCCTGGCCCAGCTCCCCAGAAACCAGGAGGCATACTGAGCTCTGAAACGCCAAGAGGAGTTTAAGAAAAAAGGAGGGGGGTAAGGGGTAGGGGTGGTACTTTGCTATTTAAAGGTAGAAAAATGCAAGGAAGTAAAGTTTGTTTCTCCATCTGTTCTTTGGCGATCCCCTTAGAGGATTCCAGGAGGCATGTGGATGACATCAGGTCTCACAACTGAGAAATCCCAATCACTCTGTGAAACAGAGCCTCTGCCTGCCCCACCTTTCCAATGGAAGCTGCTGTATATTTATGTGTTTAAAACTGTATTTTGTGTCACATTTAAATGAGGGTTTAATTTTCTTAAATATCTACCAAAAGTAGATTACAATGCATGAAGATCACATAAAATGAACTTCACTTCTTAGCATCACAAACATGTGGAATACAAAAAGTCTAAGGATGGATATTATAAGTAACAAAGATACAAAAGAAGTTTGCTTAAAAAATAACAAAAAAAGTTTAAAAATTGATTCCCCACCCCCAAAGTCCAAATAACTGTGGTCTAGGTAACCATCAGGGTAAAGCCTTCACATGCTCATTCTTTTGACAAGAATGAGTTCATGCAGAGCTGTATATCCAAGTGTGTGTGCAAGAGACACTCACATGCATCACACACACAAGCACATACACTCACAGGGACAGGCACGCAGCTGGCTTTTTGTTGTTCTAGGCACTTCATATCTATGTTCTTAAGTCTGCCACCTTCCCATTACATGTGACAAATTACTTCTTTGGAGGCAGGACATTTTCTTCGAAGAAGCCCTGGTTAACAACATTCCCCGCTGGGAAGTATCTGGCAACCACGAAGGAGGATCCATCACTTGCAGATGCCTTCCCCACGCCCATCTTCTTTGTACTCTTCCATACCATGGCTGTGAAGTGTCCTGTAGGGGAATAGGTGGGGGAGAGGGAAACAAGCTAGCCAGCAGAGCCTGGAGAAGGATGGTTTAAGGGATTCTTGAATCCCCGCACCATCTTGCCACGCTCAGGGAAGCTTGATCTTCAGACACCAGTCAGAAGAAGGAGACACAAAGCACACCGACTGACTGACTTTCTGAAGCCTCAGGCCCTCTCCATCAGCCACACAGACCCTACTCACCTCACCACTTTCTGATGCCCAAAGGTTTTGTGGTCTCCCAGAGATCATGACAAAGCCCCGTGACCCCAACAATTAGGACGCCACCCTACCTGTACTCTACTCTGTACACCCCACAAACTGTCTGCTTCAAGATCACCAACGATCTCCATGTTCCTCCCCCGTGGTCACTTTTTGTCTTCATCTTACTTGACAGCTCAGGAACATTTAATAGGGTCGACTCCTCCCCTTTTCAAAGCACTCTCCTCTTTTGGTTTCCATGATGCCACCCTCTCTTGGCATTCCTCCCATCTCACTGCCTCTTCCTCCTCCTCTTCTATCTTCCTTGTAAATGTTGGAGGACCTGCATTTCCCAAGGCTCAATCTGGGCTCTCTTTTCTTTTCTTACTGAACTCTTTGGGCAGTAAGAAATTTCATCTTTCCCTGGCTTCCAAATTTATTTCTCCTGCCCGAATCTCTCCTGTGTTCCAGACACAATGACTTACTCAACATTTCCACTTGGATGACTCACAGGCATCTCCAATCTAACCTCTCCAAACCTCACTCTTGATTTTGGTCCCCCCCGAGTCACTCCTCTCTCTTCCCTCCCATTTCCATTAACGGTACCTCTAGGCACACAATCCTAGGAGTTGGTCAGCATTCTTCCCTCTCTCTCATTTTCCCCACAACAACCCATCATTCAATCCTGAAGAATCTAACTCCAAAATACATCTCAAGTCCATCCACTCCCCAAACCTTGGTCCAACCACAAATTTTTTTCACTTGGATCACTGCAATAGCCCCCAGTTGGTTCTCTAGTGTTCACCTTTGCCTCCTCCAATTCACTTTCCACTTAAGTAGCCAGAATGATCATTTTGAGACACAAGTCATATCTTTTTACTTTTCTGCTTAAAAATCCTTCGATTACTTCCAATTGCACCTAGAATGAAAGTGAATGCTTTGGCCCAATGGCCTCCTTTCCGTTCCTTGAACACATCTGGTTATTTCCCACCATGGAGCCCTTGCACACACTGGCTACTGTGTGGAATGCTCTTCTGATGATCAACATCTTCTTGTCCCTTAGGTCTCAGCCTAAATGTCACTTGTCCAGAGAAGCCTTTCATAATCACTTTTTAAATTCCTGGACACTTCCCTCCCAAGATAGTCTTATTGCACCCTGTTTTTCCCCTCATAACATTCTTACCATTTGCAATGATATATTTGTTTGATTACTTGATTTTGCTTGGCTCCTTCACTAGACTATGAGCCCCACATGGGCAGAGACCAAACTGTTTTATTCACTAAAGTATACCCAGTACCTGGGCACAGCCTGGCACATGAAAAGTGTAAAATAAACCTTTGCTGAATGAATGGATGGAATGAAAGAGGGAATAAATGAAAGGCAGATGGAACAACCATCTTGGACTCGGGTTCTGCCCTCACTGGAAGTGCAGGCTTTCTATGTTTTAAGCTCTTTGAGACCTTGACAAGTTAGAGCCTCCTTTAATTCCCTCTGCTCTGAGCCAAATAGCCCAGTGCCTTCTCAAGGTCCTCCCTGACCCTCTAGACACTTCTGCAGCTTGCTGAAACTTCTCAGCATCAATCTACCATTGCTCAGGCTACCTGCCCCTTACTCACTGGTCCTTTCAAGCTGCTAACATACCTTAGCTTCCAATACTCCTCTCACTTGGGGTCAAATAGTTGATGCCGTAATGTACTCTTTGCTCAATGACCATAAATTTTCATCTCTTGGGGGTAGATGTCAAGAGTTTATCCCTCTCACTGGGGATATCCCATCTCCCTCTTTACTGTTGAGGACTCACAGAGATCCTTTGACAGGTCAATGCGGTATTTACTTTCATGTCACAGGATGGTATTCATTTGCTAAAAGGAGGAGGAAAGAGATTATGTTTCCTCCACGAGGGCAGGCACCACGTCTGTCTTATTGACCACCAGATCCCCAGTGTTTAGCACTGGGCTTGGCACATGGTAGATGCTCAATAAATATCTGATGAAGAAAGGAAGGGACAGATGGAAGGAGGAAGGAGAAAAATTGTGATCAGAGCAGCTAAGCTTCCCACGGGGTGGTTAAGAAAGAGACGGTATCCATCCCATTAGGATGGATATTATTTAAACAAAAACAGAAAATAACAAATGTGAGGATATGGAGAAATGCACAAGAAACCCTCGTGCATTGCTGATGGGAATATAAAATGGTGCAGCCGCTGTGGAATACAGTATGGTGGTTCCTCAAAAAATTAAACATAAAATTACCATATGATCCAGTAATTCCACTTCTAGGTATACAACCAAAAGAATTGAAAGCAGGGTCTCAGATGTTTGTAGACTCATGTTCACAGTAGCATTATACACAATAGCCAAAAGGGACCAAATGTCCATCAATAGATGAATGAGTAAACAAAATGAGTGAGTGAACAAAATGAATGAGTAAACAAAAACAAATGAGTAAACAAAATGTTGTATATACATACAATGGAATATTATTCAGCCTTAAAAAAGAAAGAAATTCTGGGCCAGCCCGGTGGTGTAGTGGTTAAGTTCACATGCCCCGCTTTGCGGCCCAGGGTTCGCAGGTGCGGATCCCAGGCACAGACCGGTGCACTGCTTGTCAAGCCATGCTGTGGTGGCGTCCCATATAAAGTAGAGGAAGATGGGCATAGATGTTAGCCCAAGGCCAATCTTCCTCAGCAAAAAGAGGAGGATTGGCAATGGATGTTAGCTCAGGGCTAATCTTCTTCACAAAAAAAAAAAAAAGGAAGGAAATTCTGATACATGCTACAACATGGATGAACCTTGAGGACATTATGCTAAGTGAAATAAGCCAGACATAAAAGGACACATATTGTATGATTCCACTTATATAAGGTACTTAGAATAGTCAAATTCATAGAGACAGAAAGTAGAATAGTAGTTACCAGGGCTTGGGGGGCGGTAGGGAGTTATTGTTCAATGGGTTCAGAGTTTCAATGTGGGATAATGACAAAGAAGTTCAGAGATGGATGGTGATAATAGTTGCACAACAATATGAACGTGACTAATCTTACCTGAACTGTATGCTTAAAAATGGTTAAAATGGTAAATTTTATGTTAAGCATATTTTACCACAAAAGAAAGAAAGAGAAAAAGAGAGAGAGGCTGGTATCCACACTCTGCCAATCCTTCAGAGAAGAGATAAAGCTGACACCTCCCACTGTGTCTCATATATGGTAAGGACAGAATAAATGTTCACTGATTAAACTGTATTTTTTCCCCTACAGTTGAACTCCATTTTTATAATTTTTAAATTTAGGTAGAGTTTATTTCTTTGTCTACATCTACAAAAGATTTGAGGTTACTAAATTCTTTACGAAAATAGCCAAACATGAACCCTAATAAATCAGTAGAGCTGAGTGATACAATCAAAGCAAGAAGGAAAAGAAAACAAACCCGAAGCACAATTATGCATCTTTACCATTTACCCTTCAACTTGTATTAACCATTGCCCAATAAACTCTGATTCTTACCTCAGAATAAAGGAGGAGCACTTCTTGCTAATTCAGTCTTGGTCCTTACTGCTTTTGAGTCACAGCTCCAGGCTTCCGGCAGCTCTGCCAGGTGCCCTGCTTCTATAGGCTCGAGTCCTTTTGCATACAAGCCTTTCCTCTCAAGAGACTACATACTTTGGCCAGTGACCCACCCACTCTCTGTTGCCTAGACAAGGAAGAGCTGCCATTTATCCTGGTGGCCAAGACAATGATTACACACACAACATGCATATCAGCGACATGAATGCCTGGGGAAGCCTTTTCCAAACAGAGGGGGCTAGTCATCTTTCTTCTGGCTGGGGAGGTTTCTGTCTGCACAGAGTTAATTAAGAATGAGTCTTCAGAAATGAATTAAAGGACACAACTTCCTTAGCAACCATCATATACACACTGGTTTCTAACTCTAAACTACTACCAACCTTCCCTTTTCTTTTTCTTCCTTTCCTAACGGGATCACATCCTCTTTCCTGCTATGGACCCATACTTCCTAGAATATATCTTTGAAAAACACATTAAATAAGTTACAGTATATCCTTGCCATATAATGTGCAACAGTCAGAAAGAATGAGAAAGCTCTTTTTGTATTGATATAGAAAAATCTCTGCCAGTCTGTTGTGTGAAGAACACAAGTGCAAAACAGATCATACATCTGACACCAGAGCATAAAAAATGGAAAAAGAGAACATATATACACAAATGCTGCTGTAAGATCAGAATGAGCATAGAATGAAGCACAGGAAACTGGTATCACTGGTTGGGAGGGAAAGTGCTGGAGGCCAGGGAAGGCCTGTATACACTACATACAGCTTGCAAATTTCATGTCCTGTAAAAGCATTACTTATCCAGAATAGATAAACAAACCTACTCATTAAAATAGAATATAACAAAGGAATTGCAAGAAACCGTGTCCCTCCACTCAGCACAGAGCATAGAACTGTGTCCTTCATCACGAGACGCTGACTCAGGGTGGGGTGGGGATAGATTATAGGATATTTCAAAGGCCTGTTCACCTACAACATGGACACAGGGAATCCCTGAACAACAGTGCAGCAAGAAGAGCTCTGGGGAAGGCTGAGGCATGGGGGATGGGCCTGAGGCTCTTTAAGGGTCTCGCAAGCCCCGAGTATGCTACCACCCAAAACCGCGCTCATGTCTGTCCCCAGGCATTGCTCAGTGGCACCTGGGATGCCAGAGGGCCTGGTTGCTGTGAAGGTTTCCTCTGTAGGGTGGGAGATGCGGGGCAATGGGTGGGACAGGAGGTCAGTGACCACGGAAAGCCGAGTCCCATTCCTAGCTGTGACACTTGTGAGACTCCTGCCTTGGAGCAGAGGTCATGGAAAAAGCATCAGATTGAGGATAGAAGGTATAAAAGAAGTCTCTTCTCCTTTCTGGGCCTCAGTTTCCTCCTCTGCAAAACGGGTGGAATAAAGCCCTGCCTTCAAATGGTGCTGCGAGGCTTACGTGGCCATGGATGTGGAGGCGCTTTATAACTGTCAAGTGCCATGCACACCTGAGCAACACTAGGAACTTGCTCTGACACATGTCTAATTGCTCATGAATCTTGCTTATGGGAAAAGCAAATCCAGATACTATGAAATAAAACATCTTCTGGACACTGATCTTTACGGAAAGAAGACAAGGTTCTGCCGACACATCCTTAATCCCTAAGTGGAGGTTGTTACTGTTCCCTCCCTCACTCCTCAGATTTAAGTGCCACAGGACCACCAGTTCTCACTCAGGGCCCTGACAGCAGCCTCCTCGTCCCAGGCCTGCTGTGCTGAGAGGGGGAACACCTCGGCAGATGCTCTGCTCCTGCCCCATCGTCCTGCTCACACAGTTGCAAGAACCCTTGCCCAAAAAGCTGAGCAGTAAACCACAGGAAACTGGTGACTGGCTCTGAGAACATGTCACTTCCTACTTCTGAAGAATCCTCCAGGGGTGACAGGCCATAAGTGGCTCCACCCATGGGTGGGGCAGAGAATCCCCTTTTCAGTTTCCCTGGTGCCTTCTGGTCAGAAACTCACAGCCCCTTCCAACCCATCCTGGGCCCCAGGCAAGTCTGAGTTGGTTCTGAGGAAAGACAGGAGCCTGGGGAGGCCTGGGAAGCAGCAGGCAAGAGGGAGCCCTGAGCTCAGAGCGGCGGCCTGGGCTAAATGTTTACTGGTCACCGCAGAGGCCTGTGACAAAGGACGGATGGTCCCATGGCCGGCTCCTCCCAGCATCTAAACACCAGTTCTCAGAATGTCCTGCAGAGGACATCACCTTGTCCCTCTCCCTCAGGGACAGGGAAGGACAGAGAGTTCACACAATTAATAGTGCCAGAGCTGAGACTAGATCCAGGCTTTCTGCATTCCAAGCTCCCCTGAACCACAAACTAGAGCATAAAGGTGAAGCGAGATTGCCTGGGAGCCCCTAAGACATGTGGCGGACAGCAGGAAGGAGGTGGGGGTGTGAAGGGAAGAGGGAGTTAAGACCAGGAGACAAGCGAGCGAGCAGCTTGGCCCTTTTCCTGATGGCCCCAGGGAGCCACTGGCAGTTTACTCAGGACAGCAAAATAGGCAGAGAGGGTTTTAGAATATTCTGGCTGCTGGGGAGCAGGCTGGATTGGATGGGAGCAAGACTAGAAGTAGGTGACCAGTTAAAAGTGCTGAGTCACCAGTTCTGGAGAAAAGCACCACAGCAGCTTTTAAAATCCACAGCCTCCTTACGACACACTGCAGTCATCTGAAGAACTCTGAGCTGCTGGGGCAGGAATCAGCAGCTTGGGTGCTCTTAGATGGGTGTGTGTGTGTGTGTGTGTGTGTGTGTGTGTCAGTGTGCGCGTGTGTTAGGAGAGGTGTTGGGGACAGAGAGTTTTTCCTTTTGGGCAAAGTCAAACCAGAAAAATATGGAAGAGGTAAAATAGGAAGGAAATGATTGATTTTCAGAGGGTTAGTTCCCCTCCAAAGTCAGACACCCAAACTGCAACCCTGCCCAGGGCTAGGCCACTGGTGTGACCCTGTCACTCACCAGTCCCGGAGGTGAAGCCAGGCTGCTGAAAGTTGTAGTTCTTGATTTCACTGTACCATCTGTCGGCCACCTCCTTTCCTGTATGGAAGAGACACGGTTTAAAACTCAGTAGCAAAGTCCACCCACCCCCGATTCCTTCCATCTTCTCCCAGGAACCCGAACCACCCATCACACAACTGGACATCTGATAAAGCCCCAACCAGCTGCAACAGGGACTCCTGCCCACGAGCTGAAGTGGAGGCTGAAGGGGAGGCCTTGTTGGAGGCTGCGAAGAGCCCTGGTCTGGGGTCAGGGGAACTGCATCTGTGTCCCCACCCTGCCACTAATTCGCTGTGTACTTCTGGGCAGGGCCTTCCTCTCTCTGGGTCTCTGCACAAAAGGGTTGAATGCAATGTACCCCAAGGGCTTCTGATGATGCTCAGAGTTTCTGGGAGACTCTGCTCTATCCCACCCCAAGTCCAGCTCCTGAAACATCCCCAGGAGGAACAGCAAGTGGGCTGGTGGGCCAAGGTCTCCACTGCAGGCAGAAGCCTCCTCACTTGGAGTGTCCACTGGCCCAGGAGGTGCTGACAGGAGAAAACCGACAGCATTTCCCTGGGAGATGCTGATCTCAGGGCAGAACTAGGAGCCTCTGATCTCAGAGCAAAAGTCTTGAACTTTAGTGTGTGCACAAATCACCTGGGCTCTTGTTAAAACGCAGATTCTGCCTTCAGCAGGTCTAGGGTGGGGCGTAGGAGTCTGCATTTCTAACAAGTTCCCAGATGCTGTTCCTAGTCCACAAGGCCTTAGAGAACAGTGGCTACACACTGGCCTGGGCTGGGGAGCGTTTACAGATTACTGATGCCTGGGGCCTGCCATAGACTAGTCGTATCGGTGTCTCTGGAGGAGAGACCCAGGCATCCGTATGTTCTAACAGCTCCGCAAAAGATCTCCCAGCGTGCAGCAAGGGTGGGGAACTGCTGCCTTAGAAACGGCATACCCAACCCCCTCTCTGTAGAGACAGCGAACCTGGGGCCAGAGAGGGGAGCGGCTTGCTCAAGGTTCCACAGGGAGCCAGCGCAAGACTGGGGTGGAACCACGTCTCCTGCAGGCTCTTTCCCATCCCTCTCCCTGCTCCTCGGGCCCACTAAGGCCCCCAGCCTGGGCCCGGGGAGGGGGGCTGCGGGCTGCAGGCTGCGGGCTGCGGCCTGCTTCAGGAGCATGCGCACACCTCTCCCGAGGGCCGAGGGCCGCTGCGCCGGGGAAACCGAGAGGATTCTCGCCCAGGAAACTCCCAGGAATGTGGGCCGGGAGGGAGGAGTCATTCTCCCGCCGGGGTTTGGAGATAGCTTCAGAGAGCGAGGTGGCTCTCTCCAGCATTTTTCCTAAAAAGCTCCAGCAGCCTTGTTAGAGCCCGGAAGCTCCAGAACGCCTGGTCAGGGTGGTGGGATCACCATTCCAGGCTGCGACCCTGGATGGAGGAAGTATCTTCCCCAGCATTTTTTTTTCTAACATGAACAAAGCTCTATTGTGTTTTTCTGATGATAAAAGTTAATACACCAGCACTGTAAAAAAAAAAAAGAAACGAAACGAAAAATGTGAATAAAATAAAATTCTTCTGTAGCTGGGGCTACTTCAGGTGCCCACAGGGTCAGGCTGAGACTCTGCACAGAAACCGTGTCTCCCCCACCCCCACTCCTCAGCGGGGAGCTCTTCCGGGCAGTCTGACTCATCTGTGTCCCTGGCACCCAGCACTTGCCTGGCCCTGAGCTGGTCACCAGAGACCTTGTGGTGAACTGCAGTCAGGCCCTGGGAGCACGGAGAGCACTGGGGTGCCTTTCCCTTTCTGGGCCTGTGGCTGCACCTCCACAGCGGCACCGCTACACCACGGAGGGCACTGGGGCCAGAAGGGGCCTGATGTCCGAGATCCTAGGCCCAGCTCAGGCAGACAGGCCAGGAGCTGAGAAAGCGACCCACCTGTCTGATCGTAGGATGCCCACGCCAGGTTCTCTCCGCATTGGCCACGACTGGACTCCGGGCTGTGCTTGAGGATCCTCGTGCTGGCTAGAGCCTCTGAATACCTGCCAGAGTTCACCGGGAGTCCTCAGAGCGGGCTCAGCCCAGGGAAGCCCTGAAGTATGAACCCTCAACCGTGTGGCTGAGCTTCTGTCCCCACCCCGGGCTCACCGAGGCAAGCAGGAGCATCACACCAGCATCTCTTCTGAGCCCCCAACAGCCCCGTTTTACGGAGGAGCAAACTGAGGCTCAGATGAACAAAGGGGCCTGGCTCAGTAAGTGGCAGAGTATTATTTAAGCCTGGCTTATCTGTCCCCAAAAGCCACGTCCCTCCAGCCTCCCAGAGCCCCTCTGTGACTGCGGCAGCAGTGCCGTGAGGGCCCAAGTCACCCTGGGGCTCTTGGGGGACTCACTGCTGAGCCTCCTGGTTGAGCTTCTTGCAGAGCTTCAGCGGGGGGACGCCATGCTGCTGCCGGTACTCGTTGTGGGCCTTCAGGACCTCGTTATTAAACTGCTTGGAAGCTGCAGTGATTTCAAAACGGAGAACGTCTCAGTGCAGAGAAAAGACTCGCCAAAAGTATGACGGCAGGCTTCAGAGGACGCCTGGCTCAAACCTCAGGCCACACGGACAGGCTCGCCGTCAGCAGCCCAGCCAGAGGGGTAACCATGACACCCTGCTCCCCACCTTTGCTCATCCTGTCCCCATCCCTGATGGCACGCTCCGCATCTCTACACAGCTACACCCCATGGATGATGCAGGGTTGCATGGGCCACCTTAGGGATTTGGGTCTTTATCCAAGGCAATGGAAGCAGGGGAGTGAGCTGATGGGGTCTGTGTTTCGGAAAGATGCTCTGACTGCTGCGTGGAGGACGGGCTGGAGGTGCAGAGCAGATGCTGGGGGTTGGACCTCCTAGACTGGACCTATGGTGTCTGGGAGGGACTGCAAAGGGCTGGAGGTGGGAGCCCAGAGACAACAAGCCTGGCTGGGGTGGAGAGGTGCCCACACTGGTCTGGAGAAACCAAGAAGACAGGGGGACAGATGAAGAAAAGAGGACCAGGGCCGGGCAGAACTGAGGAAGTAGAACGAGGGGAGAGTGTGGTAGTGTTGGCGGTCAGGGTGTGATCAGCTGAGCCCAGGGTTGCAGTGAGGGAAGAGGTGGAGCCTCTGCCCACCTGGGTCATGACCTCAGAAAGGACAAGGTCAAGGGGGCTGGAGTTAGGGAGAGAATAAGTGGGTGAAGCCAAGGGCAGGAAAGGTCAATAGTGGACAGAAGTCACGTCAATTTGGATCTGAAATGGAACCCCACCCACCCAGCATCCTCCATCCATCTCTCCACCACTCATCCATCCATCTGTTGATTTGTCGCCTATCCAGCAGCATCATCCATCCAATCCCAGTCCATCTATCTGTTTATCTGCTCTCTGAGCACCTTGTCTGAGCCAGGTTCTGTATTGTGTGCCAGGTGCCCAGAGACAGATCAGCTGTGTCCTGCCCTCAAAGAGCTCAGACACAGAGGGAGACAGCCTTGTAAACAGACACTAGCAAACAGTGTGATAAGCGCCAACGTGCAGATGAGCACAGGTGCAAGAGGAACCTGAAGAGCAACCTACCACGGTCTGGGGGATCAGGATGGTGACCCCAGATTTGAGGCCCCAAAGATGTCTGGACAGGAGCTAGCCAGGCTAAGATTGTGAAGGCACCAAGTGCTGGCCTTAGGAATCTGGGAGTGCCTGTGTTCCCCCGCCCCCCTGTGGAAATGAGGATGAGTTATGAGTGAGGGCCACAGAGGGCCCTTAAACTGAGCTAGTCCTGTCTGCCAGGAGCCTGTCCCCGAGGCCTGGCTGTGGGTGAGGGCAGGAAGGTGTAAACCGGAGGATGACAGAAGCGCCACTCCTGCTACTGCCCCAGGTCTCCTTCACCAGTGGTCCTTCCCCTCTGCTGCCCTGTCACCCCAGAGGCTTAAGTGATCCAGCAGGGAGCCTCCTTCCCCTCACTCAGCCAGACCCCCGGGTCTCCTGAGCCTTCAAATCAAATCCCTGGGCCCTTGAGGGAGCATGAGAGGAAGACCAGGGCTTGCCCTCAAGGGGCTTTGGGCTAGATGCACGCCCAGGAGAGGTGAGGGTACCCGCAGCTCATGCCAGCGGTGGTCAAGCTGTCCAGGGGGATTCCGATAAATTCAAGAGTGAGTGGTACTGACCTCGAGGACTCTGGGGCCCGGCAGGGCAGTCCAATGAGGTCCAGTCACAGTGATGTGGGGGGACAGGGACATGGGGGTGGGTGCGGGGCTGACTGCCAGGATCTGGGAGGTTTTGGCTGACAGGCAGATGCTGTGAACACAGGCGTGAAAACCCTGGTGATGGTAACTGGGTACAAGGCGGAGGGCGGAACTACAACCTGAGGTCTTCAGCTCTTTGTAGCCAAGAGACAGGCCAAACCCTTGTTGGTACAAAGACAAAGATTTCAGGTTCTCTAGAGGGCGGGGGGAAAGGGAAGGTACTGTTTAATGGCTATACAGTTTCAAATTTACAAGATGGAAAAGTTCTGGAGATTTGTTTCACAACAATGTGAATATACTTAACATTACTGAACTATATGCTTAAAAATGGTTAGGATGGTAAATTTTATGTCATGTGTTTTTTACCACAATAATAAAAAACGATTTTGGGTTTCACATGTTCATGTGGTATTTGGGATAACAAAGTCACAGAGGCTTCTAAAGAATCTCTCAGGCGGAAGTGGCGGGAGCCATAGCAACTCATGGGATCCAGATGGGGGTCTCACTGACGATATGCTAAGCAGTCAGCAGGGTGGCCTGGTGGCTTCTGGGTGATGCGATGCATGCTTGCCCTGCAGGAGCCAGTGTCCGGCTGGAATGCTTCACTCAGCCCGCTCCCACCTCCTGTGAGAGGCAGCAACGACCTGAAGTGTGTTCAGAGGTGGTGGTGATGTGGAGAAGGGGCTGGAAATGGGGTCTTATACGGAATGGTTGCAAGTACTGGGTATGTTCTTCCTGGAGAAGATCAGACTTTGGGAGACATAGGGGAGGCCCCTGATGAATTCTGGGGCCCCATAGGGCAAAGCTGGGGCTAGTGGGTGGGAAAGGCAGGATGACAGATTTCAGCTCAGCTTTCTCTCCATCAAAGCTTTCTAAAGACTGAAAGGGCTACCTCCCGCGGTAGCGAGCTCTCCAGCACTGGGGGAATACAAGCAGGTGACTTCTCTCAGAAGGATTTAGGCACTGGAAGCCCAGTCAGATGACCTTCAAGTCCTTCCAATCCTGAGATCCCGTAAGGTCCCATCAGGGTGGGGGTGGGCAGAGACAAGATGAACAACAGATCCGGGACTTCTAGGAGCTCATAACTTCTCTAAGGAGACGGAGTGATCAAGACAAGTGTATGTGTATGTGCAGGGGCAGGTGTGACTGCACACAGTCAAGGTGGTGGAGGGTCCCCATGAGTGACAGGCTTGGCCAGGCCCATCTGAATGTCTCTCCCAGCTCCTGTGTCCCAGGCAGGCCACAGTGGGACACCACGGGAGATGCAGGGACTGAGTGGCATGGGCAATGGTAACCACAGCCTTAACCCTGAAGGAGGTGTTCCTGGATCAGGAGGCATGAAGCGAGGAGGCAAAGGGCACAGAAAGGGCCAGGGTGGATGGGATCTGGGTATCCCAGGGCTGTGGGGAGGAGGTGGAGATAAGGGGAGGGAGTGGGTGGCTAAGGTGAAACCAGTTTAAAGGCAGCCCTGAGTGTTGGGGTTATGTTGCACTGGACCCCGCAGTGCTGTGGGCCCTGCAGTCTCCTTGGCAGAGAGGGACATATAAGGCTGCTAGAAACTAGGTCACTGCACTCCCAGAATGTGGGAAGTAAAGAGAAACAAAAGTGAAAGTTCCTGTGCCCAACCTAAGCTCAGAAGCCGACGTCATTTTCCCCACCAGGGCCAGTCCCCTGGGCCAGGGTTTTCAGGACGCGGCCAGGAGGACTTTTTGGTAATCAGGAGGGGAGCTCCCTCTCCCCACCTCCGCTGGGAGGCATGGGGGCCCCAACCCGACCACACTCTGGCTGGCCCCAGGAGTCCCCTCCCACCAGGGCAGCCACTCCCAGCCCAGGTGGCACCTCTGAGCAGGGCCTCAGCCTCAGGGAGGCAAGATATCGCTGGTGACCACACCCAACAAGAGGCACACCCCCTCCTGTAGAAACACCGAACACAGATAAACATAAGGAAAAAAGTTAAAGAAAATCCACCCATCCCTGCATTAGGCAGGGAGAGGCCTCACGGCCACCCCATGATGGGGGAAGGTAGGGATTATGTCCTCATTTTGTAGGAGGGTAAACTGAGGCTCAGAGAGGTTGTACTGCTTCATGGTGTCAGCCCAGAATGAGGGAGATCCTTTCTTCTGCTTGCTGGCCAACCATTTCTGGGTGCTGGGCCTGTGCATGATCTTAATTACTTCTCACCACCTTTTGTGGGAGCTTCAACTACTATACCCATTTTTTTGATAAGGAAACTGAGGCTCAAGAAGGGAAGTAACCTGCCAATGTTCCCACAACTGGTCCAGCGGTAGACCCATCAGGAGGGAAACCCTGTCCTTAACCCCACACTACCCACCAGGGTCATGAGACAAAGGAAACTACTGAGAAGAGACAGAGGGGGTCACCAGACCTGGGAGGAGGATCAGGCCCAGTGAGGTTGGCAGCTGCCTTGAAAGCTCTGAGTGGAGAGAAGAGGAGGAAGGAAGAGGAGAAAAGAACCAAGATTCCTCAAGAGCCTCCTCTGAGCCAAACCCTTTACGGGCCCCAGAGGAAAATCGGGGGCTGTGGAGTAGAAGTTACAGGGGGCAGACTTGGGGCTTAATGTTGGAGCTGCTGAAAGGTGGCAGGAGCTCCTGGGCCTGGCTCCTTGCAATAGGAGAAGGCAGCAGGGCGGGCTCTGTGGGGTGGAGGCCCTGGGCAGCTTAGATGGGGCTGAATTTAATGGTCCTTTGGGGCGGAGCTTTTAACTGCGGAGAGGGTGGGTCCCCTCTTCCCTCTTGGCTTTGGCTGGGACAGGCTCCACCCTCAGCATCCATCCTCCTCTGAGGCCCCTAGGGCCCAGCCTGACTCATTTCTCTGCCTCTCCAGACTCCCCACCAAGAAGCCCAGGACATCAGAGGCCAGAGCAGGAACTGTGGACAGGCCCCTTCTGTCCCCTTGGCAAGAGGCTGGAAAGCGACCTGTCCCGCCTTGGGGAAAAGCTGGTTTTGCTAGTTTTTCAGGAAGAAAGAACGAAAAGTTGATTTGAAGAAAAAAAAAAAAGAATGAGTTCCAGATGGGTAGCTCCTGCTTTTAGCCTGGGTTCCAGGAAATTCAAGAGGTAAAGCCCAGCTGTCTTCTCCTAGCTGTGTGATCTTGGACAAGTTGCTTAGTCACTCTGTGCCTCGTTTCCCCCACATAAAAAATGAGGATAACAGTATCTACGTCACAGAATTGTTGTAAGAATTAAATGAATTAATCTGTGTGAATGCTTTAGAACAGTTCTGGAACACAGTGAACAGTTATGAAATGTCAACTATAATTATTATCATTACTACTGGTGGAGATCCTTCAGCCTCTGGCCTTGGGAGAAACTGCCCTGTCAGATCCCTTCCCTGATTTTAATGGGAGCAGGGCTGCTGGTATTTAAATTGGTCTTTGATGACATCTTTTAGCACCTCTGAGCTCGCATGTTTGCTGAGTGAATGAGTGCGTGAACAAATGAATGAGATTCTCACACCAGCACTGGGAAGGCACTGGGACAGGCGTCTTCTCATTACAGACAGGAAACCTGGGTCTTTGGGAGGACCTGTGAATTGCCCAGGGTCACACATTAGGGCCAGATCTAAGACTGTCCCTCCCTTCCCGCCCTCCGCTCCCCAAATCTCACACACCCTCCACTTTACAGACATCCTCCTCTCCCTAAGCAAGAGCATGGTCAATGAAGGGTTGCTCAACTGCTCACAGGAACAAGGGTGTCCGGGGGACTCGCCCCAGGCTGCCCCTTTGGGGACAGACGGGAGTTGCTGAAGCCCTGAAGGAGCCAGGGCAAGGAGGCACTTGCTCCGGCCAGCAGAGAGGCTGTCTATTCTCCAGCCCCACCTGCCGCCACTCAGGCCAGCGGGAGCACGGGGCCAGTCCCCCCTCTGGGCCCGCTTCCCCTTCTGCCTGGAAGCCTGAGAAGGAGGAATGGCACCTGCAGTTTTCAAAATACGTTCACAGCAGGGAAACTCTTTCTTTGAACTTTTCTCTTTCTCAATAAAATCAACTGATGACAAATGGAACTGCTGACCTGACGGCCACACGGCCACACGGCCCCCCGGCAGAGGTGTGAGGGCTCCACTCAGCAAAGAGTCGCTGGGCTCGCTGGTCCCAAAGGCTCTTCTGCTCTGACATCCGCTAGTGCTGGGAGGTGCGGGTCAAGGGGCTCTAAGATTCTTAGGGGCGTCCAGGCTGAGAAGCAGGCGGGGAGCGGGGACAGCTGGCCAGTGTGGTAGAGGGGAGAGCACGCAGCTGGGCAGTCAGAGCGCTGGGTTCCAATCCCAGCTTGTCCACTTACTGGTCACGGTGTGCGCCTGCGCAAGGTGCTCACCTCCACAAACCTATCAAGTGGACAATACCTAACAGCGGGGCTGTTAGGGAGGTTGGTAACACGCATCAGATGCCTAGCTCCAAGTCGGGCACGCAGGAGGAGCTGAGGACTTGGTAATGACTATTACTAAGGACTAGAGGCTGCCACTGAGCCCCAGGCCATTGCCTTTCTCTGCCCCATCACACCTGCTGCCAACTGAAGCCCTCAGGGAGCCCAGGGCCAGGACAGGACCCGGGAGTCTCTGAACACTGGGCCCAGCGTCTTCTGGAATTCAAGCTGTGTCGGTTGTGTGATACTTTCTCAACAACGCCCAAGATCCCAGGCGGCTCTGGGATGTATCTGAGGTTAAAGGCTAAAAAGAGACTGTCTCCCAGGCAGTGACGAGGAAACCGAGGCCCAGAGGAGGCAGGGACTGGCGCCTGCTGATGGTCTTTATGGAACCACATAAAGCCCCCATGCGGCTACCCATGCGAAAGTGCCCCCGGCCCTGCAGCACAGACAACCTCAGGCTGTTGGCTGGGAACTTCCAGGTGGGGCCTCTTCACCCAGAAGAGTCACTTTCTCTTGGGGACCCTTAGGGGAGCCAGACACTGTCCTGCGGGCTCACAGTCTTCGGGGGAGACAAATAAAATGCATGTGGCTATGAGGCAGATAGGCCTGGGCCAGCAACAGGGAACTCCCTGGGTATGGGGGGCCGCGGGGGAGCACCTGCCTGAACCAGCTCTAACCTGCCTTCTGCCGCCGTGCCCCTCCTCTGAAACTTGCCCGACCCCGCATCTTCAGTCCTAGAAGGCGTCACCACCATCCTGCACCCAGACTCACACCACTGACCCTTCCCTCTCCTTCACAATAAGTTGGTCACCAAGTCTGCTGGAGGCTACCATCTGGAAATCCATCCCCTCCTCCTCTGCAGTCCCTTAGATGCCTCAGTCATCTCCTGCCTGAGTAACTGCAGCAGCCTGCCTACAGCCCCCCACCTCTCCCCTCTCCCCATCTGACCCGCCCTCCTGGGCGCAGCTCTTGTCCTGCCGCTTTCAGATCCGACGCCTTTCAATGGCATCCCAGGTACCAGGGATAAAGCCCAAATTCCCCAGGCCCTCTGGGATTTGACCCTTCCTCTGGGAGCCTTCCATGGGCTCCTCTGCAGGGATCGCCCCTCCCTTGAGCTCCCCCCGCTCTCCGCCTGCACGTCTTGTGGCCTGGATCACTTTCCACCTCTCACGGGAGCCATGTGGCGCCTGTCTGTCCCCCCAGTCAGCTTCATGATTTATTTCACAGTCCAAACGCACACCCTGAAGACAGTGGCCACGCCTCCACAGCACTGGTCCACAGTTTGTACAGAGCTGAGAGACGAGGAATGGAGGGAAGAAGGGGAGAGAGAAGGAAGAAGGGAGGAAGGGACAGATGGATAGACGGATGAACAGAGAGAAGAATGGGCACACAGCTGAATATCAGCAGTTCTGGAAAACTGTTTCTTAGGGAAGAAGCCAGAAACAACTGATTAAATTCTAACTTGAGAGAACTTTTGGGTTTTCTCTAACCTACAGGGAAAGGAGTTGGTTTCTCGAAATGCTCTCTCACAGCTGCCATGCTCTCGCCCCATCACCAGCTTTCGTCCTGTTCTTTAACTACATGCCCACTCTTTATGTCACCTTTCCATACTGCGAAGGACCCTGGGCATCATATGGGCCTCCCTCACTGAACATGAGGACACTGAGGCACAGAGAGGGAAAAAGCCTTGCTCAAGATCACACAGCAAGTGATCAGGAAAGCCAGGACTGAAACTCAGACCTGTCACCACAGGTAAGGGAGGTTAGGACCAACGCCAGGGAAAGCCACTTACTCCCAACGCTGGTACCTCATGAGACCAGATCTTGGAGGATGGATTCAAGATGGGATCCAGCCTCACCCATCTGAGGCTGACAACTTCAACTTCCCCTGAAGCAGGACTTCTGAACTCTGTTCAACAGCTGTTCTTTAAGAGCCTCCTGCGAGGCAGGAATTCTGCTGAGAGACATAGTCCCTGGACGCCAGAAGCGAGAAGTCTATGGGACACAGGTCTATGGCTGGGTAGTGTCCCAAGCTGACTGTTGGCCCGGCTGCAACAAAGAAGACACCGGGTGGGTCGGTCCCTCTGGGGGAGGGGAAATCAGGGATGGACTCCCAGCTCAGGAGTGGAGCCTAGAAGGGTGGGGAGGGTTCTCAATCTCAGAGAAGTGGGGGGGGGGGTGGTGAGTGCTGGGAGAGGGAACACGGGGACTGGACCAGTATGCCGGCCCCAGGTTAGCTGAGGAGGAGGAGGCGAGAGCTGATGACCAACTCTCGGGGGGCCCCAAGGCGGGCTGAAGAGCGCACACTCTTTCACCTGCAGACAGTAGGACGGAAGGTGCTAGAGAGCGACAGGAGGAGATCTGCATTTTAGAAAGTTCACCCTGACAGCCACAGTGGTGAGGATGGGCCGGGACAGGTCAGAGATCAAGGGGACCCGCAGTCTGTACCCGGGTGGAGCCTGACTGAGCCTGGCACACAGCCTGGCCCAGAGGGGGCGCTCAGGGGAGGAGGGACAACGACAGAAGACAAGGACACTCAGAGCTGTCCCTAGGAGGGTTAGTTGGAGCAAGCTGCTTTGCAGCCAGAGATGCTGTCACAGTTGGGTAGCTTTTTCCAACTCTAACTCTGCGCTCCTGAAACAAAGCAAAAGCCACGCCTCGGCCGGACGCTGAGCGCTAATCCCATCAGCGCCTGGAAGCCCTCCCTGACGCAATCTCTGGATCGCAGACAGCGGGACCCTCCCTCGGTCTCGCCTTCCCTCCCTCCCTCTCTCCCGGCGGCCTGGCGGCCACCCGGCTTCCCGGCTGCCCCGGAAACTGCCCGCGCTGCGCCTCCGGGCGCCTCGCCCGCGCGCCCCTCCATCCCGCACCCGGGGGTCCCGCAGCGCAGCCGGAGCCGCGTCCCCGCGCGGAGGCGGCCGCCCCGTCCCCAGGGGACCAACCCGCCGCGCGGAGGGCGACGGCGCAGAGCCCGGAGCCCGGGGCTCCCGAGCCATCCCGCCCGGCCCGGGGCTCACCTGACTTGCCCATGGCCGGCTCGGCGCTCCTGCTCCCGCCGCGCTGCGCTGCGCTGCGCTCCCTCGTCGCCCAGCGCCCCGGGAGAGCCGAGGAGGAGCCGGCGGCGCGGCCCCTCCCCCGGCGCGGCCCAGCCCCCGCCTTATAAGGCAGCCGCCGCTGCGGGCGGAGGCGCCGGGGGCTACGCCGCCGGCTGCCTGGAGGAGGCGCCCCGCGCGCCGCCCCGCCGGACTCCGGAGGCCTTGCCCCGCGAAGTGACCCCAGCGACTGCCCAGGGCTCTCCAGGTGCGGGCGGGGAGCCCGGGACCCCCGGACCTCTGCCCCGAGCTGTCCCCTCTCGGGACGGGGCGGGGGTGCGCTTAGGAAAGCCCGCGCCTCCCACTCGGTTCCCGGTAACTCCTCAGCGGCTGACGCGCTGCGAGGACGCGGTACTCACTGTCGCCGCGCGAGCGACCGTTCCGGCCTGTGCTGCCGGTGGTCGGGGTTCTCCTGGCCTCGGCCTGACCCCGGAACACCTCAGGCCCCGAGTGTGCCGCCTTCCTCTCCGCAGTGACGCCGGGCTCTGAAGGGCATCTGCGTCCTCCCCCCGGGACACCCCGTCTGGTGCAGTCCGGGTTGGAGCTGGGCACTGGCTAACCCTCCTGCGCGGCCGCCCTGACCTGTCCGCTTGTCCCTCACTGCCTGTCACACCACGCTGAATCCCCCACCTCTGAAGTCTAGCCCCCTACCTGTCTCCTCAACTCCCTGGCTTCATCCCACGCTCCAGTCAAACGAGACTTGATGTTTCCCAAATGCGTTCTGAGATGTCCCACCTCCTTGCCTTTGCTCAGGCTGTTCCCTCAGCCTGGGGTGCGGGCCCATCTCTGTCCTTTCAAGTCCTACCCATCCTTCGGGGTCTGTGGGTCCCTTCAACTTGCAGAGGCCCGACCTTTCCTGACCTTGGGGGCAGCGGTCACTATGCACCTGGCACTGCGAGACTTGGTCTCAGTCGTGGCTGCGCCCGCGTGAGAAGAGCCCTTGCACGAAGGTGTAGCCTGGGACGCCTGTGTGAGACTGCCCAAGGGCGCAGGAAACCCCGATGGAAGGAAGCTAATTTCAATAACTGCGCCCTGAAGGGAGCTGACTTGCTGATTATAAGGGTAGAATCTGCAATACCAATGGTTTCAGAAGTCCAGTGGGGCAACAGCAGGGCTGGGCACTGCCCTTTCTACTCCCTCCCCCTATGCCAGGTAAGTACTTTCAGACAGTGTTAGAGTGGGCCCCGCGGGCGGCCACTCTGAATCAAAAGGGACTTCTGGTGCTAGGTGGGGTTCTTACCCGTTCTGTTCAATTCTCTCTCCCACTTCGCCAACAAATCCCATTGAAGTGACCAAATGAACCCAGGAGGAAGAATTCCACACGGCCTCTAGAATCTCTAGAAGGCTATTTCCATGTAACCCAAACTTCAGGGCTTGAGCACAGTGGAGCCACTCTCTGCATGCAGAGGGAAGCCCATCTGGGGACCACCAAGTTTCACTCACACTCCTTGTACAGAGGTGAGGGCTGGAGGTGAGAGAGGGGCCCTAGAGTGGGTGGGGGACAAAATCCTAACTTAGAGGCATCTTTGGAGTCTGTGTCGGGTGGGACGCTGTGGACCTTAGAGCTGGCATTAGCAGCAGGCACGTGGAAGGGACAGCGTGCTGAATGGAGTTAGGGCAATGCCAAAGGCGACCCCTATCAAGGGCCGTGGGCTGGTTGGAGGGGGGTCACTGCCCAGCTGGTGCCCAGGCTGCAGACAGAGACAAGAGAAATGGCCACAGAGGTCAGCCGCAAAGAATGTTTGACCCAAGTTATTATTTCTTTATGTCCTATTTAAGAACTCCTTACCTACTCTGAGACTGAACATTTTCTATGTTTTCTTCCAGAAGTTTCACACTACTCTTACATTAATTATGGTGTATGGTGTGAGGTCAGGGTTGTGGTCCTCTCCCTCTCTTTTCTTCTTTGGCATATGAATATCAATTGCTCCAGCATCTAGAGGTTTATCAATGCAGTCAATCTCCATTATTTGTGGATTCTATATCTATGAATTCGCCTACTTGCTAAGATTTATATGTAACCCTGAAATCAATACTTGTGATGTTTTCATCATTCGAGGACATGCGCAGAGCAGTGAAAAATTTGAGTTGCCCAACACACAAGTTCCCAGCTGAGGTTGAACGAGGAGATGCTCTTCTTGTTTTAGTTCTCATACTGTAAACAAGTAGTCTACTTAGTCCCATGTTTGTGGGGTTTTTGTTCGTGGTGGTGATTTTGATGTTTAAAATGGTCCCCAAGTGTAGTGCTGAAGTGCTGTCTAGTGTTCCTAAGTGCAAGAAGGCTGCGATGGGCCTTATGGGGAAAATGTATGAGTTAGATTATCTTCTAATCTAAGAAGGTAACGTATGGCCGTGAGTCTGATGTTAATGAATCAACAATATATATTAAAATGTCTTTAAATAGAAGCACACATAGAACAAGGTTATTATTGATCAGTCAACCAGAAGGTTGTGACTAGAGGCTTGAAGGAACCTAGCCCTGCATTTCCCCTAGGAGCAATGGTCCAGGATTCGCTAGGTCAGTGTTCCTGGCAGTGTTCCTGATGGTTGATAGAACAGAACCGCCACAAATAATGAGAATCAGCTGTGCTACTACTGATCTCAAAAAACTAGCTTTTGGTTTCATTGATTTTCTCTATTGTTTTCCCATTTACTATTTCATTGATTTCTCTTTTTATATTTATTATTTTCTCTTCTGCTTCCTTTGGGTTCAGTTTGCTCTTCTTTCTCCAGTTTCTTCAGGTGGAAGCTGAGCTCGTTGATTTCAAGCCTTTCTTCTTTTCTGATACGAGCATTTAGTGCTACCAATTTGCCTCCAGGACTGTCTCTTCAGTAAGACTGTGTGTCACCAAATGTGGTATGTTGTTTTCATTTTCAGTCAGTTCAAAAGGATTTCTAATTTCCCTCATGATTTATTCTCTTGTGACTTATGGGTTCTGTAAGAATGTTGTTTAGTTTCCAGATATTTGGGAAATATCTTTTTGTTACTGATTCCCACTTTAATTCTGTGTGGACAGAGAATATACTTTGTATGATTTCAAATCCTTTCTTACATTTACTGTACTAAGAATTGTTTTATGGCCCAGAATATGGCTTATCTTGGTAAATATTCTGTCTGCACTTGAAAAGGTTGTGTGTTCCGTTGTTATTGGGTAGAATGTTCCATAAATGCCGATTAGATAAAGTTGGTTGATAGTGTTGTTCAAGTCTTTTGTATCCTTACTGATTTTCTGTCTACTTGTTCTATCAAATATTGAGAGAGGGATGTTGAAATCTTCAGCTATAAATGTAAATTTGTCTATTTCTTCTTTATATTCTAATCAGTTTTGCTTCATGTACTTTGAACCTTCTTATTTGGAGCATAAACATTGACAATTCTTATATCATTTTGATGAACTGACTCTTTTATCATTATGAAAGGATTCTATCTCTGCTAATATCCTTTCCTGTGAAATCTACTTTGTCAAATATTAATATAGTCATTCTGGCTTTCTTTTAATCAGTATTAGTATGTTCATCTAATTTCCATCCTTTAACTTTTTTTCCTTCTTTCAGCAACTCAGAAGACTACTGTTTTACATAGCAAAATACCATTTTGGCTTTATGTTTCATAGTATTATAGCTTTATTGGCTTAAAACTTGTATTTTGATGTATTTTATGTATATTGAGTAGTATAGAATTGGTGCACACATGCAATAAATGGATGCTTTTTGCTTTATTGCAACATTGTTCACACTAAATCCCTTGTAACTGAATGCTCTGTAAATATAAAAATACAAACTTGAAGTGACCAATGTGTGACCTTGGACAAGTTACTTGACTCAGCTTTCTCCTCTGTAAAATGGGGATGGTAAGAGTGTCTCCCTCGCAGGATGGTTGTGAAGAGAAACGAGCTAATAGTACCTAGAACAGTTCTTGGCACATAATAAGCACTACAGACATGTTTGTCACCACTCCATCCTTGACTTTTAACCTAGCTGTGTCTTTACATTACAAGTGGGCAGCTTGTAGTTGACAAGATGTAGCTGGGTCTTTCCTTTTATCCAGTCTGACAATATCTGTCTTTTAATTTGTGTTAAGACCTTTATATTGATAACATTATTTTCAAATTTCTATGGAATAAATATAAAAATTGACAAAATAGTAGGCCTTAAAGTAAACTGAGATAAATTCTTAAAAGTAGAAACTATTCAGTCAAATTTTCTGAACACAATGTAATAAAACTAAAACTTAGTAACAAAAAGTTAACTGAAAAATTTTGAACCATTTAGAAAAATTTTACAAATCCCTCTTAGAGCACTGAAAGGTGAAATCAAAGTGGATATTTAGAGATGAGTGACAATCAGAATACTGGGTCAAGAGCGTGGGGCAGGGACTTGAAGTCACGTGGCCCAAGTCCACGTTCTGGCTCTGCTGCCCACTCACTGTGATTCTGGTCACGTGCTGGAAACGAAGATAGTAATACCTACCTTAGAGGATCTTTTTTTAGATTAAATGAGACGATACTTTAAAAGCATTGTTTAAACATCACTTATTTTTGTGTGTATAATATTTTGCAGTCACAATTTAGATATGTAAAAAGGTAACTGTTTCTTTGTATAGATCAAACCCCAATTCTGCTGATGGCGGAAAACTTGCGCATTGAAGGAAACCCTACTAAGTCACATTTACTTTAGTCTCTCAGGGATAAATATTCAAGCAATCCAGAATCTTTCCCAGCCCCTCTCCACACCTCTGGGTCAGCTCCTCCAGACTCAGATTCTTGGGCAGGAGCATCTGTTGGGCTGAGCCAGGGTCACATGCCTTCACACAATTTTTCAGAAAGAGAACAGCGGGATGTCTGCACCCCTTCAGCTTCCGTAGAGAGGTACAGGATCTTTTACACTCAAATAGAGACTTCTCCACATGCTGAGCAGCCAAAACCCAGCAAATGTCTACCCTATCGCCCTTTTCAGAAGGGGGAATTTTGTTTTTCTCCTATGTCTGTTTCCCCAGAGAGTTCTACACTCCATGACTCAGCAGTTTTCAGTGTCTAAGCTCTTACATCATTATGAAGTCTTCCCCAAACTACGGCTTAAGATACAACTATGCTTTAAGCCCTTCAGGCTTTGGCTGTTGATCAGCAGTGGTTTTTGAATAAAAAATTCATTGTAATAGCTGCATGTGTGGAAGGCCATGGCAACTAGAAAAGTTGGGGAAAGAAAAAACCTGGCAGGAAATCTCCTTTTATCCTCTTATACTCTCTTTATTATTAGGAAATAATAATATTGTTAGGAAATGTATGGGATGCAGCCAAAGCTGTACTTAGAGGAAAATACACAGCGTAATAAATATGAGCATAAGCTTGAGTTAGACCTAGGTTCAAGATATCCCTGCTCTGCTACTTACCAGACATGTGACCTTGGAGAAATTATTTAATCTCCTCAAGCCTTAGTTGCATTAGCTGTAAAAGGTGTTAATAATACTATTTGCCTGATAGAGAGGTTGTGAGGATTGCAGGGGATAATTCATTCAAAACACTTTCGACTATGCTTGTGTGAAAGGAATCCTTGGACAACCTTGAGAAAGTGGTCCAGGAACGTTCTTGGTCATTCTTGGCCATTTGTCACATGACAGTTCTTCGAGTGGGAACTGTCAGTAGAAGGGCATGATACACAAGGCTCAAGCCGTTTTAGTCCCATGAGATAATAGATGTAAGATATAACCAAGCGTGGAGTGTTTTCTAGAGTTTACATTTTGCTGATTTGTAGTATAATATTCCTGTTAACACACAGACCAAGTTCATCTCTCAGTGCTCCAAATGAGAAAGAAAGTCTGTAGTTAGATGACATCACTGTCAATCTTGGATAAGCAAGAAGAAGGTAGGAAGGTAGAAGGGAGAGAAGTAGTCACCAGGTCGTGTCCATGGAGCTAAACCGTCGATGAGCCTCTTATTGACCCCCCTTCCTAAGAGAGGGGGCTCCTCTGACTCTCTGCCCAGAGCTTGGAAACCAGTAAGGAGAGACGCTTCACCATCAAAGGGTGGAGAAAAATGTGTAGATAGTGACTTATTGTTACTTAATGCTTCCTTGATTGAAAATAAAGGGACTTGAATGAAATCCCTTCCTGTTGATATCCCTTTGCTGTAGACTGAATATTTGTGTCCCTCTAAAATTCACATGTTGAACCCTAATCCCCATGTGATGGTATTGGGACAGGGGCTTTGAGAAGTGATAGGTCATGAGGGGGGAGTGCTCATGAACGGGATTAGTGCCTCTGTAAGAGGGACCCCAGAGAGCTTTCGGGCCTCTTTCCTCCTTGGGAGGACACGGCTAGAAGTTGGCAGTCTGCAACTTGGAAGAAAGCGCTCACCAGAACCCAACCATGCTACATCCTGATCTCGGACTTTCAACCTCTAGAACAGTGAGAAATAAATTTCTGTTGTTTATCAGCCACCCAGTCTACGATATTTTCTTATAGCAGCCCAAGCTGACTAAGACGTGTTTCTTAGAATTCTGAACCTTATGTTTACTGACTTATAAAAATAATCTATTACCTAATTTGGAGCCTGGAGGGAGAAGGCTCTCCCCTGATCTTTGACAAAAAAAGAAAATTCTTGGGGCAGGCCCCAGGGCGTAGTGGTTAAGTTAGGCACACTCCACTTCAGTGGCCCGGGGTTCACAGGTTCAGATCTTGGGCACAGACCTACACCACTCATCAAGCCATGCTGTGGCAGTGACCCACGTACAAAAAATAGAGGAAGATTGGCAATAGATGTTAGCTCAGGGGCAATCTTTCTCACCAGGAAAAAAAAAAAAAAAGAACCATAAACAAATATTGAACTCTGGTTAATGAATGAATGAATGCTGAGGTGTTTAGGGGTGAAATGTATTGATGTTTGCAACTTACTTTGAATTGCATACAAAAAATAAAACGGACTCAACTTACTTTGAAACACATAAAATAAGATTGATGGATAGAAGGAGAGACGGATAAATAGTGATCAAGTAAATATAGCAGAATGTTCATGTAGAATCTAGATGGTGAGTATATGCATTTTCACTTTAAAATTGTCTGTAGGTTTGAAATTTTCCATAATAAAGTGTTTAAAAGTTAATTGAATAAAGAAATTAATATAGATAAAAACAAATTATACATTAGGAACCAGAAAAGAACAGAATTTAAAAATATATCCTAAAGCTGCAAGACATATCAGATAGGTAAATCTCTACAAAATCAAATCAATAAAAAAGTTTGAAAGGAGAGAAAACTCAAATGTACCACAATTAGTAATGGAAAAGGGGGAATGTAATCTCTCTTTAGAAGTGTTCAGAAAACTAATATCGATGTCTCCACTAGTATTTTCCTGAATTGGTCAATTTTCTAGGAAAATACAAATTACTGATATTTATTTAAGATGAGAAAAAAACCCTAAATGAACCAATATAGCCATAAATAAAAGAAAAAGAAAAAGGAAATATCACTGCTTACCCAAATAGAGCTGGACCCAGATAGGTTTGCAGGCAAGTTCTATCAAACCTTTGAGAGACAGACGATTCTGGTACTATTTACATGTTCTAAAGCATAGAAAACCTCCTCCATTCATTTAATGAAGCTAGAATGATCCTGATTCCAAAACCTGAAAAATATGGCAAATACGAAAAACCAGAGTGCAACGTCATTTATGGATATAAATACCCAAATCCAAAATAAAACATCACCAAATTGTATCTGGCAGTGTATTGTTAGAATAATACCAAATAAAATTTATTTCAAGGGCATAAGGATGGTTCAATGTTAAGAAATATATTCACAATTTATAATATTAATAAGTCAAAGGAAAAATATAATGTAAACAAATGCTGAAAATATCTTTGATACAATTCAGTATCCATTACTGAGTTCTTAAAAGATCTCCTTTTTTTTTCCCTTAGCAGAATAAAGGGAAGCCTCCTGAAACAGACAGTGAAACATGTCATAGTTCAACATGTCCCGCTTAACAGTAAACCATGGCACACTCCCATTGAAGTCAAGAACATCATCGAGTTTCTTGCTGTCTCCACTGTTTCAACATTGTTCTGAGTTCCAGCCAGTACTAGGACAACAAAAAGAGATAAGAGGTATAGATGTTGGAAAAGGAGGAGCCAAGTTTTCATTATAGCATCTCCCTGGAAAAACCTAAGAAAACCCATTAAATTAATATAAAAAATTTAAATGATAGCCAGGTCCCAGAAAAATATTTTTGAAAGTCAGCTTTTCTACATAGCATCAATAAGCAGTTAGAAAATATCATGCGAGAAACACTGACAATAGTAACAACAACAACCCATTTTAAAAGCACCCAGGTATAGACTTATTTTGCTATAATAAATTCATTTTACTGTGAGGATTATATACCTTCCTCACATGTGACAGCCTGGGCTGTTTAGGAAGAAAATAAATACTCGCTATGAGGAGAGGTGCTTGCTCTTGGATGGCTCCTTGCTGATGGGGAAGGTAGCCGGATCCAGAGCGCCACCTTCCCCATTCATGGGGCCAGAGCCTGGTCCTCCACTTGCGAGCCGGCAAAGCCTGGCTTTGAACTGGTAAAGCCTGAACTAGCGCAGCCTATAGCTCTGCTCTAGTGGAAGCGCTGTAGCCTGAGGGCTGTGTTTGTGTAACCCAAGAAGGGGCAGAAGGCCTGAACTTCTCTCTGGGTCGTGGAGGAGTGGGGATTCTCAGGGAGCTAGGGAGAGACTCTGGAAAACATGGGTGTGAAGAAGGGCTAGGAGAGGAAGACGGAGAGGAACTGAGGTCAAGAAGGAAGGAGCGTTCAGTGGAACACCTCCAAAGGTTCAAACCAAGAGGTCTTCCCCATCTTGGGCGGGTGCCGGCATGAGTGGGCAGAGACCGTCACATCTCCTGGTCCTTACTCAGAGTTGCCCTGGCCTGCTGTGTCGGTATCTTCTTTTTGCTGCACTTCCTTCCCTAAATTGCCTCTCCGCCCTGCTCTCTGCCCGGAAGGCTGACCTGTATAGTTACCACGACAGGCTCCCTTGTCCTCTGGTTTCCTACCGGGTTCAGCAATGGGGGGAGACCCGGGAGGAGGGGAGGAAATGCCTGCTCCGTGCAGTGCTCTCCTTGGGTTCTGGTAACTACCTCACCACTCGGGGCTTAGCGGTGCTAACAGCCCCACCTTACATCTCACACCCTGCTCTCTTCCTGTGGTTTTTCACATCCTGCTCACACCTTTGTAAATAGCACCTTTAGTAAGCCTTCCTCAAATTATCCTAATTTGAGTGGGCCACTTGTTTACCTGCTGAGTCCTGACCAATATAAACCTTACCTGACTGCTCAGTAAAGCAACTGCTCACATCTCCAGCAGAGTTCGGTGGGAGATCGGTCAGGTGAAGACAGGTGAGCTGGCCCTCAGGAAGAGGACAGCACGTCGCCTGATTGCTTGGTGGGGCTCTCGCCAACATGGGGCTTCAACCTGTGAACCGTTAGGCAGGAAAGTGCCAACCAGCAGGCAGCTTCCCAAATATGAAACCAGGTTCTTGAACTTCCCCTCACAGGGCAGTGAGGCACCCACCTCCGCCCTCATGTGGACAGAGGAGGGACCCTGCCCCAATTAGATCAGAGAGATATAAGTACAGAGAAGGTTCTGGAAGGATTCTGTTCTGCACTCATTGGTAGAAACAGGGAGAGGAAGGTGCATTGTGGGCGAGTTTTTCCTTTGTTTATGTTTCCAGTATTTTGGGGAATGCACGTGTTATTTTTATAATAAGAAAACAATACAGCGAACTTCATTTTGGGAAAATGAAAGAGTGGGTGGAGTTGGAGGCAGGAGCGTTAGCATGCTTCCCCACGTGAAGGCTTCCTGCCTTCCCCTTACCCCCCACCAGCCTAACTTCCCGAGAACCTGACTCAACCCTAGACTTTGCATGTGCTCTCTGTGCACCATTTTGTGTGGGCCAGTGAGAGAACAAGGCGACAAGCACAGTGCAAACTCACAGAAAGTGCCAGAGAGCTGTGTCAGTTACTTTTATGATTCCTGTTGCTCCTTGGACCTGTCTGTCAGACCTCACCCAGCATGCCTGCCTTGTCAGCCTGACCTGACCTTGAACCTATTCCACTCTGCCCACCCCTGGTGTCCACCTTCGGGGAGCTCTCCTGCGTGGCTGGCTCCATCCCTGAGAAGCACTAATCCCGCCCAGCTGCCTTGTGCCGGGGAAAGCCCAGACCTGGCCTCAGGCCTTGGCTTTGCCCTGACTCGCTGTGTGACCTTGGGCTAGTACTTCTGCTCTCTGGGCCTGTTTCCCTCTGTACAAAGTGGAAATCCACCCCCAGCTCTGAGATTGCTGGACTGGGGAAAGGAATTTCCCTAGGAATGAGCTCTCTGCTCTCCCTTCCCCTCAGCCGGCAAAGCGCCCAACGCAGGCCCTTCCGCAGCTGGGAGAGAGGGAGGGAGGAGAAGGCTCCCGGAGCAGGGCCCTTGGAGAAGTGGAGCGCCCTCTGGGGGAGCATGTGGGTTTGGCTCCCACTAGCCCAGGGCTGAAGGAAAACGGTTAAATCCTATGAAGGGAAATAAAATGTCCTCTCCGGATTTTGTGTCAAGACCTGCAGTGTTGCTGGTGAGTTTAACTTTCTTCCGCAGTGGAGCTGAGGCAGACCCAGGCTGAACCCTGAGGGAGGGGCCGGGCTTCCCCTGGGCCTGGCCCCCAGCCTGGGTCAGTTCTTGTTTCCTCAGCAGAGTCGAGGATGTTCACAGGACCGGGAAAGGAAGCACAGCCTGAGCACAAGATGGGTGGATGATCTCGAAGGTCTCTCCTGACGCTGAAGTTGGACACACACGGTTCTCTGCACGCCAGAGCCACCCATGTCAGTCAGTAGGACTGGGAGGGAAGGGCAGGTGCTCTGGATGCTACTCTGGCCTGGCATTCAAGGCCAGCATGTCTAATCTGCCTTACACCTACCCTTGCCACCCCTTCCCAACTTGTCAGCTCCACTCTTCTACCACTGGGACAGCCCCAGAGTTGCCTACTTCTGTGCCTTGGCTCAAGCCGTACCCTCTACCTAGAACGCCTCTCCTCAAAGCTATCTGGAAGAGCCTCCCTGTTTCTACCAGGCCCAGCTCAAGTCAAACCCTGTCCAAGAAGCCTTCTGTCTTCTTGTTAGACTTTCTCTCCTCCTCCTCGCGCCTCCCGGGGCACGTCGTCGGCGCAATTAGATTACCTACTCCCGGCTTGTGCAGGCAAACCGGAGCCAAGGGCAACGCCACTCAGGAGCTCCTAGTTGACAGACCTTCTTACTAGAAACGAGCGTCCACAGCTTGTATTGAAGACATCCTAATGACTGTTAGTGACTGACGCCAACAGTGACAGCAGGCCAAGCTCACCGTCCTGGAGAAGTGAGCCTTGCCCGTGTATGGGGCAGAGACCATACCTCCTACGCCCTACTCTAGGCAATTAGAGCCACTCGTCTAGCCTGGGCTGAGGAGGCAGAAGAGGCCTTTGCGTTGCATATGGGACTGAAGTTTCAAAATAACCAGGAGAGAGGCCTGAGAAACGGAGCGAGGCTGTTCAAAGAACTGGAGGTAAGTAGTAAAGGTATGGAATCTGGCAGAGATGCTGTTGTGGGTTCCACCACCTACTGGAAGACAGGGGTCCATCTAGCACAGCTGGGGGCAGTTACTGGAAAAAGAAAACTGCTCATATTAGACTCTAATGAGTTGAGACAGCAGAAAACCTGGTTTTCTCTCGGGGCCGATGCTGCTGGGGGCCTTGGCCTTCTCACTTGCCTCCCGCACCTGGCGAGGTTTGTGCAGCAGCATGTGCAGTCCCCAACTAG
This sequence comes from Diceros bicornis minor, assembly GCF_020826845.1. Classification (NCBI taxonomy): domain Eukaryota; kingdom Metazoa; phylum Chordata; class Mammalia; order Perissodactyla; family Rhinocerotidae; genus Diceros; species Diceros bicornis. Next base: position 4,580,340 of record NC_080767.1, on the reverse strand, counting down.
CCGGCTACGGCCACCCTGCTCCCCGGGGCCAGTGACTGTCTGGCCGTGGGATCTGACCAAGGAGACACAGGGGCGACTGCTAGGGAATATTTTCCTTACTCAGAAGAGGCCCTGGCAGCAAACGGAGAAGCCACTGTGGCTCCCGTCCCCTTTCTTCTTGCTGAGAACACTGTGCTGGACCCTCATGTGGAGCTGAGGCAGCCCCACGAGACCACAAGGACAGAGCTGTGCTGTCTTTACCATGCACGTAAAAGGAACGCTCGGTGGCGTGAAGGACATGCATTTGCCGTCCTTGGCCTACAGACAAATGATTACTTAGGAGAGACCAACTGTGTAGTGTCATCCAGTGACAGTCAAGCGTCAAGCCCGGGTCCTGTCCTGGAGCCCCGGGGAAGCTTCCTGACAGAGCTGGCTCTGGAGCGAGGCCTCCAGGAGGCAGGCGGAATCTTCCCCAAGTTGGCTGCTGCTTCTCGCGCTGATTTAAATTTCCCGCACTCATCAGTCTCTCCTCTTTGTTGCCATGTTTGCTCTGGGTGTAACAATTACTTTACTGTTAGTCACTTTGGATGATCCCTTTTCAATAGGTCAGTTGTACAAAGCACCCAGTGGTTGTTACTGGGCTCTGGTGGATAGGATACATCTCTGGGTGTGCCCGGCCCGAGGGCAAGGCAGTGTTGTGTGCTCACAGGTTGAATTGGTTTGAGGGCTGATGGCCGCCTGTTGGGACGCACACTCCTCAGAGAACGCGTCCAGCAGAAGGCTTCTCCTCCGAACAGTCATTTCCTGTGAGAAATCCAGCCCACCTGGTTTAGGGGTGGCTGAAGCTCCCCTAACTTTCCTTCTCTGCTGCAGAGGTGCGCATGTGACCCAGGCCAGGCCCCTGACCCTCTTGGGGTCCATTCCTGCCCAATTACTTTCTGTAGTCTGCACAGGGAGCTGTTTCATCTGTTTTCTAGTATCTTGGTTTCATTACCCATGGCCATAGGAGCCTCTGAATCTCTCTCCCCCGCGCCGAGCCCCAGTTGTCTCCCACAGGCTCTCCATTCAAGGCCTCTACCAGCCTGACACACTTGGCCTCAGGAGGAATGCTGAAGAGCCATCCAGCAGGAGCCAGCCTGCGCTGATGCCGGGAAGCCACTGACAACCCGTCCAGGAGGCAGCCTGGGTGTGCTCAGCACGGCAACTGGCAAGTGAGGAGCTTGACCTCCCTGACCTGGGCTTGCTGGGCCCATAACCATCTTCGGGGTTCTCATGAGTGTGACCTCAGAGCAGTACAACCTTTAGATCTTTCTCTCCTTGATATACCCCTGGCCCCAAACCCAAGCACCTCTCTTGTTTCTCTGACTTCTTTCCCGGGCCATGAAACTTCCATTGCTTTTCTAATAAAAAATGTAGTCAGTCCTGGCTGTTGTCCTATCCTGATGAGAAAGGACCTCTGTGGTAGACTGTATTATTGTCCAAATACTCACAGTCCCTCCTCCAGCTCCTTCCCTGCCACCTCCCCTAACACACACACACACACACACACACACCCCAGAAGATTCAACATCCCTACGTTTTGAACTCAGGAGTGGCCAGTAAGACGTAGGCAGAAATGACAATGTCACTTCTGAGCAGAGACCTAAGGGCCAGTGTGGTTCTCTGCCTCTTTCCACCCCTTTGTGAGGACACTGCAGTGGGTCCTGGAGTGAAGATGGTGTAGAGAAGAAGTGCAGCTGGCCCACAGTGGACGTGTGACAGGAGCAAGGTGTGAGCCTCTGTTGTTGTCAGCCATGGAGGTTTTGGAGCCTTAGCCTCAGCTGATTGATAGAACCTCCCAGGCCCAGATCAACAGGCCCTCTGTCTCCGCAGTCCAAAGTCCTCTCTGCCCCAGGATGTACCCTGAAGCTGGAACATCGGGCCCAAGGCAGTGGGGAACAGAACTGCCTAGTCTGTTCCTGGGTCTCGGAGGGCCTGAAGCTCTCCTGGGCCTGAAGGCCTAAAGCTGGGGTCTTTGTACACTTTCTGCCACAGCCTGCCCTCTGGTCATGCCTAGGTCTGGTCTGACCAGCTCTCTCCCAGCTTCCCTGCTTTCCCAGGGCCCTGGGCTGGCAATAATAACATTCCCATAACTTCCTATTCCAGATCAGAGGACACAGCTCACCCAAGAGTGACCAGTGGTTTCATTTTAAATGTCCACATTGTTGGAAGTACACATAATTATATAAAAGTTATCTTTATTAAAATGGAAAAGCTTTCCAGTATCTTGCAGTGAAGACATTTATATAGAAAAAGCCACTGCAGCAAACAACGCTCCGTCAGCACTGAGATATTCTGAAAACTTTAAGTGCCCACTTTTACACAACATTTTGGTAAAATAAGCATATCCCTATATATTCCAGAGGCTACATACAATACTGAAAAAAATACTTCATGTAAAATCTAAGTTTAGGTGCATACAAACAAGAAGTATTACATTGAATAGCTTATTTCAAACTGTGAAACGCATTCGAAGAATTCAATTTCTTAGACAACATGCAAACATGTTCATACTTAGATTGACATTTGTAAATATATAAACCACAATTCTTTATAATTCTATATAAAAAAGAGAGAGAAGACTCATCTATACTGTGCATATCACAAAAAGCGAATGTGTCTTCATGAACGCAAAGTACTGGGTTAACACACACGATTGTCATTTTACAAACATGGCTATTCACCTTCTTCATAATAAAATAGATAAATCATGTATTATGTACATGAACTACTCATTATTTCACTTTTTGGCAATTATATAAGTAGCAGCAATTGGTTTAAAGATTGATGTTTAAAAACTCTAAATTTAGCTTGGATGAATACCAAAGAATATACATCTGGTTAATATAAAAATGCATAATGCAAGACACTTTGATGCGATGTAACTTTCTTTCACGAAAGTCACAGTAACCACATTAGTAACCACTGAGACTGTCACCATCTATCATTATGTGTCATTTAATCAGCTTGCTTTTGCTTAACACAACAGATGGGTTCCTGAATTAAATTTCTGTAAATTAAATTTGCCTGGTGATTTACATGATAATTTCAAAGATGCTTTATCTTTACTTCATACTCTAATAGCAGTGGCTCTTCCCTGTGGCCCCTAGCTTCAAGACAGAGTATGTAATTATCTGTAAAGCAAAATGTATACACTGGGGCACCTCAATACTTACAGGAATTCTGAAATGAAGTTTCTGTGATACGAAGCCCATAGTAAAGTGAGTTATCTTTCTAAAAAGGGATCATCTCATTTATCAGTGATTTTGAATTTGGTTTAGAGTAGGGGTCCCACCAAACAAGCAAAATGTAAATTGTAAGGCAGTGATCCAGCAGAAGGAGACATCCTCTTTTCATTAGTATTTGGAAGAATGTATTTTAACATTTGTAAAAACAAAACAAAAACCCTACTAATATTGGCAGATTAAAAAAATACTGTGTGGTGAAGAGAGGTGACAAGTGCGTTTACCTGGCCACTATTCAACTACAGACCAGCAGTCCTGTATGGTTTTCACAAGGCAGAAGAATTAGATGGAGGAACACTCTGCGCTTTTCATGGGCAGTCAGTTATGTGTCCAGAGCAAGTGCAAGGCGAGGCCCAGGCTGAGGAGGAAGAGGCAGAAGTGGCAGGGGGGTCTGGCCCCGATGCCAGCCGACGGCACGCTGCTGGAGACCTGTACCTGGGAAATGATGAGTGCTGAGAGAGGGACGTGGGATGCCAGAGCAGGGCTGTCGGAGTTGATAAGGGACTCGATCTTCTCTGCCTCTCTATTGCAGGCCTCAATCTGGAAGAGGAAAATCCGATTCTTTTAATATAAAACCACGGAACCCGTGAAAAGGTCAAGTCAGACAAATTCCACATAGATCCTGACATAGGGAGTATGCTCTCTCTGTCCTTTTCTTGGCTAAAGTCACATTTTACTATAGTCTTCATTTATTACACAAATAATAACAGCATCAATGAAAATCAAATCAGAAAAGAAATGATCCACAGTGCCACTGCCCTTTCCTGGTTCCACCATCCTGTTCTCCACTCGTCCACATTGAGACGTTGTCTTTCCATGGTTAAACAGTCATGGGAAAGGACTTCAATGCCTATTTAAACCTGAGGGTGAAAGCACTCAGACTTAATGAGCCTTCTCATTGTGCAGTTTACACCCGGCTTATCTCTACCCCCTCCTCTCAGCCCTCACCATTTCGATGCTGAAACTTGGGCCTATATGTGTGAGGCTCCATGCGCCTTCAGGTTGTGAGGAAGAAAACTCGGGGCCCACCAGACCAGCTCTGGCGGGCTCCCCCTCCCCAGTGGGAGCACAGCTCTCCGGAGACTGGAGTCTATTCTGGCTCTGTCACTGCATGACCTGTGCCAGTGCCTCCCCTCCCTGGGCTCAGCCCCCTCGTCTGTACGATGAGCAGGTCCTTCTGTCTCTGCACATTCTAAGTCACAGTATCTCAACCTCTCCCCTCTCCTGCTCCTTTGAATCCTGCTGTCAAAAGGGTACCTGCCCTCAGCCACCTGGAAAATGCTCCCCTGGTGTAGGTCTGTCCTTCAGAGCCTGCCTTGCATCTCTCCCGCCAAAGGGCCTCCATGTCCTCGCCACCTGGTCCTCCCCCAGTCCTGGTCTGTGCCCACCCCCTCCCAAGTCCACCAAACTTGACAGTGACAAGATGGCTGCACAACACGTGCTGAACCCCACCTGCAAAGCTTTTGGATAATGATCAACGGGAATAATCAGAATAACAATTTCTGACTCAATGCTGAAGTATCCAAATACGTCACACTGTGGGACAGACACATGCATGCGGATTTTCTGAAGTATTTCCAGAACTGTTATCGGCTTTTTGTTTGTTACCTAGAAAGAGAAAAAGGTTCTATTACCTGAGAAAAAGAAGAATTCCTTATTACTGCCAAAGCTGCCCTGCTCCCTTGCCTAAGGCAAGGAGGCTATTTTTTTTTGGTGAGGAAGAGTCGCCCTGAGCTGACATCTGTTGCCAATCTTCCTCTATTTTTGCTTGAGGAAGATTCGCCCTGAGCTGACATCTGTTGCCAATCTTCCTCTATTTTTGCTTGAGGAAGATTAGCCCTGAGCTAACATCTGTGCCTATCTTCCTCTATTTCGCACAGCATGGCTGACGAGTGGTCTAAGTCCATGCCCGGGATCTGAACCGGTGAACCTGGGCCGCCAAAGTGCAGTGCGCCAGACTTAACCACTACGCCATGGGGCCAGCCCCCCAAGGAGGCTCTTTTAACCAAGGAACTCCTAAGCGCAGGCCCCATAGGGCCCGGCCAGCTGAATGCCAAAGTCTGTTCCAATGGGCTTTGGCCTGACTGTGGGGCTTTGTAGCCTGGATAAATGCTCTCACCAGAAGTGCTTCTTTTTTTTTTTAAATAACGTGACTGTTCTGAGATGGAGGCCGCAGGGAAATGAAGTCCTCCTGTAAAAACACAGGTGTTTAAATCCAAATGGGGACAGTTCTCTAGGTTGTGGCAGCTGTTGTCTGGAGCCCTGTCTCCACAACAGCGAGCAGCACAAGCAGCGGCAAAGGGAAAGGAGGCAGAGCCTGGTGGGGAGGCGGCCGGCTCTGGATGCACTGGGCGGAGTGGGGCTTGGGTGGGCAGGCCACCTGGAAACCAGCGGGCATCTCCCAGTCTCTGGCTGCGTGGTTCTGCCTCCAGCTCCGACTCTGCTGACTGGGCCAGGAGGGGACCTTTCCTAAGAAAGGCTCAGGCTGGGATGTGCAGAGCAAGGTCACCACACAGCCAGGCTGCAGAGGAGAGGAGCACGGGATGGGGAGCAGACAGCCTGGGGTCAAACCCTAGCACTACTGGTTCTGAGCCGACAGCCTTGGGCATGTTGCTTCTCTGCAAACAGGTTTCTTCCTCTAAAAATGAGAAAACATCTTCTACTCTGTAGGATTACTGAGAGGTTTATCAATACGGTTTCAAGAGGACCTGGCATAGAAAGCAATTTACCTTAGCAATAGTATCCAGCTTTTCTTTGTCAAATAAAACTCTTAGCATCCCGGCACATAATGGGCAACAAGCACCTGTATAACAGAAACCATTTTATGTGTGTTCAGAACTAGAAACACGGAGAATTCAGCCGAGTTGGTGAAACTCCCAGCCCTTCTTTTTGTGCTCGGAGAGTTACAGCTGCCCTTCCTGATGATGCGCTTTTAGACGTGTTCCCCGGCCAACGGGTTTCAGAATCGACACGTGTACCAGAACCCTTCCTCCAGCCCTGCTCTCACCCTTCACCACTTCTCAGGGTGAGGCAGCTGTGCTGGAAGGCAGCACAGAGAGAGCTGGCCTTTCAGGAGATGTGAGGCTGAGACCCTGCCCTCCCTCAAAACTTGCTGTTCCATCCTGGGCAGGTGCTTTCCTGGCCCCTAGATTTCCTGTCTGCAAAAGCAGGGATTCCATGAGCGTTTGATTCTAACTTAATTTTAAGAATTATTTTACACTGTTAAAAAATGATAAGCAAGTATCAGAACATAGTCTCCAGGGGAAGGAGGCTTTGTTTTGCTCACTGCTGTGTCCCCAGTGCCCGGAAGAGTGTCTGGCACATAGCGGAAACTCAGTGAACTTTTGATGGATTCACAGACGGGGCCACCGCAGTGGAGTGCGCGCACCTAACCGCTTGCGCCACCGGGCAGCCCCTCGTTAACTTTACAATAAGTAAACATTATGCATTTGAGCTAATAATCATAATTTTAGTAATTAAATACTGCTTTATTTGTTTATATATTGGTGTTTGGTGTAAGATTTTGCCTGAAAAAAGTTCACTATATTGTTTTAAAATGGCGGGACCAGATGATGGCCAAGGTCATGCACAGCTTTGTAAGGTGACCCGGAATAACACATCTAATCAGCGTCAGGTCGAGTTAAGACTTCTTTTACACTGAGAAATGTACATAAACTAGTCAACTCTCTTCCCCGCAGTGACTCACGCTCTGGAGGCGGAGAAGCAAGTCTTCCCAAGCCACCCCCCCCCCCACACACGACTGCCAGCTTACCGGGTGGGATGACGGGTTTGCACTCAGTCGCTGAGAGCGAAGGACACTTCACCGCAGCACATTCGGAGACAGAACTGGACACTGAGAGGACCCCGACGGCCTGGCAGGGCCCGTGGTAATCGACCGCCACCCGGTCCGAGTAGGCGGCACACACGCTGCTGTAGGTCTCCCCATTGTGCCCGCAGACGGGCTCTGCGGCTCTGCAGAAGGGCTGAGGGCAAACAAATCACATTCAGCCTGGAAACCTCCAGGACGCACTTTTCCTAACCAAGAGCACACGGTAGAGCTCTCCCTATTTCCAGGGAGGAAAAAGGACACAGACATAAATTCTGGGGCCCCTCTTAATGAAGCTCCTGAGGTGGGCTGAACATGGCGGGGGCGCAATAGGACTGTCCCAAGATGAACTGAAGAGATTACTTTTCTCAGCCTCTTTGGGTCTCGGGTGTTCATTCCACGTGAACTGATACGAGATACAATGCCTCCCTCCAGACTTCCATTGTTCTGGAAACGCCTGTTTGAAGAAAACAAGATCCACCTTCCTGCAGATACGGAGGCTTTATCGTTTCTCGCTGGGTAGGGGATAAGGACAGGGTCAGTGGGGCAGACAGACTCTGGATCCGTCGGGCAGGGTAAGAATATGTAAGAGAAAAACTGTAGCCAGGAAGACGGAACAAGTGGGAAGAGGAGACTGGGATTCAGAGTAGCAGGTATCGAAGCAACCGGAACACAAGTCCTGAGAGGAAACAGCCTAGGGAGACAAGCCGAAGGGGTTTTCTGGCCACGAAGACCAGGGACGGAGAAGCAGTCGTGTCAGGTGTCAGCCGGTTGTGGCGGGGACGCTGGGCCCAAAGACGGGATCCCGGAAAGGGGCGGGGCCCGCACACGGATCAGTGGTGCGCGGGAAGCCTCAGGGGTGCTGTCCTTGCGGGTATTTTTAACACGAATACGGATTTTGCAACCTTAAAAGACTGAAGGATAAACTCACGTAAAAAGACATTAAGTCTTGGAGAAATTTTTGACCACTTTTCAGTACTGAGGGAGGGACTTCGGTGGGAATCGTGGGAAAAAACTCTTCTGGTTGTTTCAACTCGCATTCTTCCCGATTTCTTTTGCAATGAGGGCCCACAGAACTATGGGAAGAGAAAACGGTGCTGACTCGCGCCAGGGGTGTGAAACTTTACATTCTTTACTAAGAGTGGGCGACAAGAAGCCACTCTCCTCTCTTGCTTGTCCACTAGCTGTGCAGAGGTGCGCCCACTAGCCAGGGAGTCCTCCAAGGTGGAGGAAAAGTCAGTCTTGGGATGGCTCCCTGGGAGTGGGGACTGAGTTCTCTAGACAGGACAGGATTCACAAGCCCCGCAAACGGTCTGACTGCTGGGTCATGTGTAAAAGCCCACAAACCGATTTCATGCTCAGAGGACGTGGGTTTGTCAGCCAAACAACTGTACCTGGCACGGGCCTTTGTACAAGAGGCTTTTCCCTCTCTGGTACAAAGTGCAGAGGTTGCTGTGCTCCAGGTGGTTTGTGTCACACACAGGATCGCGGGCCTGGTCACAGGTGAGCTGTCTGGGCAAACACTCATGTTGGCTACATCCAAATTTATCAACAGTCGTCAGGCAGACTTGTGGTTTGGGTATGCATCTGAAAAACACGAACACAGCCCATCAACCAACGTCGGGAGGGAGTGTGGGGGGCCGGCAGGGCACCGACAAGGCACAGGAGGCTGAGGAGAAAGCAAGAGAGAAACTGGAAGCAGTCCCTGTCCCCAAGAGCTTCTGGAGAGTGGAGAGCCAAGCGTGCACATAAAGTAGGCTACCAGGTAGAAAACAACATCGATGCTCGTGAGAGTGAGTCCTTCCGTCCAGGAGCCTGGAGAAAGCCCCGGGAGGGGGTGGTGTCCTGGCTGGACCCTAGAGGTGGGGAGGGCCGCACAGGCCTGCCCGGCTGAGGGAGCTGCATGTGCAAAGGTGTGATGCTCAAGACCCTGTGGTGCTGGGGGAAGGGGCAGGGGACCAAAGAGCGGGAGCAAAGAATGCACGGGGTAAAAGCGTCACGAAATGAGGCCATTGGCGGGTGGGGGTCTGACGCTGGAGGCCTGGTAGTCAATAATAAATGAAGCATTTTCAGGGGCTTAATTTTCAACTTGGCCAATATGAGTCTATCTTAAGAGAAGGCTTCAGAGTGTGTGCTGAAAAGTTCAGGTGTCTGTGCTCACAGGCTAAGGACCGGATGCTGGCTGGTGGTGAATCGCCGAGAGAATGCCCCCCCATGAAGCTGGGTTTCCTGGTGATATCTGAACCTTGCTTCACTCCCAATTCCTGAACTCCTTCAGAAGGGTTAGGGATGATGCCCTTCTTTTCTTCTTTCTCTATTTTATTAAGGTCATATTGGTTTACAACATTGTGTAATTTCAGGTGTATGTTATTACATATCAGTTTCTGTATAGACAGCATTGTGCTCAACCACCAATAGTCTAGTTTTTCTCCATCACCATACATATGTGCCCCTTTACCCCTTTAGCCCACCTCCCCACCCCTTTCCCCTCTGGTAACGACTCATCTGTTCTCTTTATCCATGTGTTTGTTTGTCTTCCACATATGAGTGAAATCATACGGTGTTTTGTCTTTCTGTGTCGGGCTTATTTTGCTTGACATAATACCCTCAAGGTCCATCCAGGTTGTTGCAGATGAGACGATTTTGTCTCTTTTTATAGCCGAGTAGTATTCCATTGTATATATACGCCACATCTTCTCTATTCACTCATCAGTTGATGGGCACTTGGGTTGCTTCCACGTCTCGGCTGTTGTGAATAATGCTGCAATGAACATAGGGGTGCAGAGATCTTTTCGTATTGTTGATTTCATGTTCTTTGGATAAATACCCAGTAGTGGGATAGATGCCCTTCTTCTTTAGACTTTTCTGTCTCCCTCATTTCTATAAAGGGTATTTATAACTTTCTATAAGAAGATAAGACCTATTCAAATGTTCAGCTTTCACTGGGTATTTGAAATAATAGGATATACAAATCTTTGTCAAATAAAAGGAGAACAATATAGTAGCCAGCATTAGTTTAATTTCAAAGGAAATTACCTTTACTCTTTTTAGGGATAAGCCTCCTGCCCCGAAATGCCCACCACCATCATTACCACCATCTGTGGTCGCCTTTTCTGATGGGATTTAAAATTAGAATGCACTTAGTTATGGTTTTATGGAAATTCAAAACATTTGAACAGAAATAATGGAAAAGAATATTTAGAACTTCATTATCTATTAACATGAAAGGAATGAGAACCAAGAACATCAGGAGAAATTTGGTAATTTTGGCAGGAAAAACTTTATCAATATGAATATGTAAAAATAAGAGGATCAAGAGGAAAGGTTGAGAATTGGGGGGTAAATTAAAGTAAACACGATCAGGGCAGGGACCTTGTCTTGTTTACTGTTGTGTCCTAGTGTTCAGAAAGATGCCTGACACATCAATAGATATTTGATGATGAATACAATTTTATTCTTTAAACAATTATTTTTTGAACAGATAATACAAGCCCATGGTGAAACTGAAAAGATATAAAATCATATATGGTGAAAAATAAGTCTCCCTCCTACTCTATGTCCCAGCTACCTAGTTCCCTTCCCCAGAGGCAACCAGTATTACCAACTTCTTGTTTATTCTCCCAGAGATATTTTCTGTAAGTATAAGCATTTATATAAGCTGATTCAAAGAGTATGTGCATTTAAAATTTTGGTGGGCGTGGCCAAATTGCCCTCCATAGAGGATGTACCAATCCTCCCCTCAGCCCTTTCATATGGGAGTGCCTGTTTCCATACAATATGCTATCAAATTTTTTATCTTTGCCAATCTGGTAGATGGAAAATGGTACACAATTGCATTTTTTTTTGGTGAGGAAGATCAGCCCTGAGCTAACATCCATGCAGATCCTCCTCTTTTTGCTGAGGAAGACCGGCCCTGAGCTAATATCTATTGCCAATCCTCCTGCTTTTTTTTTCCCTTTTTCTCCCCAAAGCCCCAGTAGATAGTTGTTTGTCATAGTTGCACATCCTTCTAGTTGCTGTATGTGGGACGCGGCCTCAGCATGGCCGGACAAGCGGTGCGATGGTGCGCGCCCGGGATCCGAACCCCAGGCCTCCAGTAGCAGACTGCATGCACTCAACCGCTAAGCCACGGGGCCGGCTCCACAACTGTAGTTTTAACTTAATTTACATTTCTCTTAATATGAGGAAGGTTAAGCATTGTGGTGGATTGGCCAGATGTTCATCAAATTCATTTAATTTTCTTCCTGGGCACACATTTAGGTTACATTTCCGAGTCTCCCTGGCAGTAGTCAAGCAGTCACTTGTGGTCACGTGACAATGGAGTGTGGCTGGAAGTAGAGACGAAGGTCACTTTTAAACCTGGCCTACAAAGGTTCTCAAGAGCAACCTCCATCATCTCCCTTGTCTAATCTGCTGGCCAGATGCAGAAGATACAGAGGACTATGAGGCTGTAGGAGCTGGCCGAGTCACTAGATGGAAGGATCCTAAGTCTCTGAATCACCATGTGGAGAGCCATCTGCTGAACACCCAAACGGACTGTATTTAAACTTCTATTATGTTACAATACTGATATTTGGGAGTTTGTATACATAGAGTTTGTATACCACACATACATAGCTAGAGTTACTCACCCTGACTAATAAAAGCATCTTTTCAAGTGTTTAAGAATCATTTGTATTTCTTTTCCTACGTTTATGTCCTTGATCGATTTTTCTATTAGGATGTAGATCTTTGACCCTTTTTCTATCAGGTTGTCAACTTTTTTCGTATGGATTTGTAGGGGCTCTTTAGATTGCAAGGACATCAGCCCTTTCTCTGTGATATTCTTTCCAGTTTGTCATTTGTTTGTTACCATGCAGAAAATGTTCATGTCCAATGTAGCTGCATTTTTCCATCTTTTCTTTTATATTGGTTTTGTATTATACCCAGCAAGTCCTTCCCACTTTGAGATTTTATTGTTTTATTATAAAAGCAAGACAACCTTATCCAGAAACGTTAGCAAATAGAAGAAAACAAACAAATGAACAAATAAACAAATACCAAAACAACCCTCAATTCTACCTCCCAACACAACTATATTATCCTTTTGGCTTATTTCTTTATCCTTTTTTCTAATGGACAGCACCCATCTTCTTTCCATAGGAACTTTCTGGGCTTAGTTTTCATGGTATAAACTTTGCCAGATGGGCGACCAACTCTCTGCCATTTCTTTTAACACACGAGAAATCCCCCCACCCCCACCACCCCATACTGCGCCAGAGTTTTCAGGATGGAGAAGCAATAGCTTATTCCCCACAAAATCCTTCAGAAGGAAAGGACTCTGGCCCCTGGATGTGTCCTGCTCAGGTCTCTGAGGCAGCCAGTGAAAACTCCAGTTCTACAAGCCTGAAATCTGAGCGAGTCAGCAGGACCCTTGCCCTGCAGCCACACATACAGAAATCTATCATTAAGCCTAGGTCAGCTGTGCTCTGAGCTCATGAGGAAACTGCGGAGAAAGGGCCCCTAAACCAATAACTTCATATAACACTGAAGTTGCATTTCCAGAGATTTCTCCTGTCCAATCCCTAAAATGGAGGTAGGTCAGTAGAAGGAAATCTCCCATTACTATCAGGCATAAATAGCTAACAAGGTAAGAACACATCCATTTCTCTCGCCTCCTCTGCTCCCTCTCCCTTCCTCACGCTTTCTGTTTCAGTCTTACTGACCTGCTGCAAGCTTCTAGCCTGCACCACGCCATCTCCTCGTTTCCAGCAGCCGAGATCTTTGCTCCTGTTACTCTCTGCCTTCACCAACACCACCATTCCTCCACTGTAAACTTTGCCTGCAGTCTCCTCCTCGTCTTTCCGGCCGAGTGTCACATCCTCTAGAGGCTTTCCCAGGCCTCGTCCGGGCTGCCTCCACTGCTCCATTTCTGGGCCCTCAGTCACAGCACGTTACCAAGCAGCTTTACATGGCTCTTTCCCTCTAGACTCCAAACTCTTCAGGGCAGAGACCAAACTCTTCAGGGCAGAGACCTTCTTGATTCATCTTTGTATTTTCACTGTCTGGTCCACACTAGATGCTCAGTAGGTGCTGGTCTTCAGTTGAAAAAGATAAGGAGCCATTTGACTTACCTTTGGTTTTGGGGGCAGGGGTTAGGATTACAAGGATCCTTTGAGATGCATGATCCAAACTCAAATTGATGGTCTTGGAGGCCCACACAGCGAGCAATGCAGGCACTGGGGTAAGTGCGTCCGTTCTGCCCACACACGGGGACAAACTGCTCTGCACAGTTACAGGGCAGACCTGAAGAGAGGAGACAGCCTCAACGACGTGTGCTTGTGCATTCCCCTTCCCTCACATGTTCTAAGTCAGGCAAACCACTAACGATCACATGGAGGTCTCATGTTAAAAGAAAATTGTAAATTAAGTCAGGAAAACATCCCTCCACTCTCTGACAGTGTTTTTAAGGATGGCAAGCCTCTGAAAAGCCATTTGTCTGCATAATGGTGACAAGAAACGTTCACATATAGAGGTATATGGGGTCGCTATTCTGATTTATACCAGATTCAGCCTGAACTAAAGAAGCCTGACGTGTGGCTATCAAACATACATTGTACATCTGCTTTAACCATTGAGATAAGGATGCATTAAACATTATCTCAAAGTAAAAGAATGCACTCTCTGAAGATAAGAATGCATACTTCCCCTCTTATGAGGCCAGTATCAGTACTCCTGATGATAAAGCTTCCTTTCCTGGACATCAAGGTCATGTTGACCTGCTAATCTGGAACTAAATATCTCTTTGAAACTTTGATAAGTATGTATCCCGGGCCTGTTTGACGTATGTTCTTTGTTCTAAAAAGGTATAAAACTGTCCTGAAACCCACGCTTTTCTGACTGCTTTCTTCTTTTGTGCAGGCTGCCTTCCTGGGCTATAGTCCTCAGCTTGGTTCAAGTAAAATTCTCCTTCTCTCTCTCTCTCTCTATAGAATGGTTACTGGTTACTTGCAATGGTTATTCAACAATGGATTTCCTTTGTTCCACTTATTTCCAGCTAATTGATGGTCTCCAGACCTTGATCCCAGGGGTAGAGACCCCTATAAACAAAGGTATAGGTGAGAAAAGTAAAGAGTGTGATTCCCAATCTAGTATATCAAATCTAAATTTAGATGTTTGAAATCCGGCCTGGGGGATTTCTGGAATATTAAAGAGTAAGACCAAAAACAAGACAAAGAACAAAGGTTGTAGAGTCCTCACATAGGTTCTGTGGGAGATCAGAATTGGCCACCTCAAAATATGTCTCTTGGGGCCAGCCTGGTGGTGCAGCGGTTAAGTTCATGCACCCCGCTTCGGTGGCTGGGGTTCGCAGGTTCGGATCCCAGGCGTGGACCGATGCACCGCTTGTCAAGCCATGCTGTGGCGGCGTCCCATATAAGGTAGAGGAAGATGGACATGGATGTTAGCCCAGGGCCAATCTTCCTCAGCAAAATAGAGGAGCATTGGCAACAGATGTTAGCTCAGGGCTAATCTTCCTCACACACACGCATACAAAAATATGTCTCTTTACCTTGATTATTTTCTCTGAAGGACACTTGACCTTCCTCCCAAACTGCCTAAAAGAGATAGACTGGGAGGGTCCTTGCTAAGCCCATTCTTATCAAAGTTCTGTTTAAGGGAAATCTCCATTTGTAAAGGTATCTCTCTCTGTACCAGGAAGAAGGGGGGATGACTTTATCTCTAGAAACTCTTATCAGTGAGGAAGGCAAAGACTTAAATCTGCGTACTCTTTGTTTACTGTGATTTCTGGTAATCTCCCATAGTGACTGCCCCCCACCCCCAACATCCTCCTTTGCCTACCTGAATATGCTATTTAAGGTGAAAACCTCCATCATTTGTCTAGAAATTCAGTTTCCCTGGTCTCTCTCATGTATACATGTTATAAAGCTTTGTTTGATTTTCTCCTCCTATTCAGTCTCATGTCAATTTAATTTGTAGCCCAGCCAGAAAGGACCCAGAGTGGCAGAAGATACTCTTTCTCCCCTTTAGTTCCTTCCATCTCCTTAGGGAGGGGGAAGAACAAGAAGGTAACTTAGAAAATTACTGTAATTTTGAGACTTAAGAATTTTTATAAACATGTCTCTCTGAGTCATGTTTGCATGGGGGCACTATCTGAGTTCCAAGAAATGTGGAAGACTTTGTGGCCAGTAAAATCTCCTTAGAGTCTGCTAGCTAAACAGTCATTAACTTAATTTATCCCAAGACATGAGGGGCTACATACTACAGAGAAAAAGGGTCCTGCTAGTTGTAAAGTTCACCTTCCCACACATTTAGATATAAGTAAATAAAGAAATAAATAAAGTCTTCCATATACATCTTTAGCTCACTCCTCAGCCCCACATCATTCTATGGTTTCTCTAAGCAGAATGAATTGTCCATATCAGAGCAGAGCAGATCAGAGACAAGGACAATGACAACAACAAAGCAGCAGAGGCCGGTGCTCATGAGGGTGATGGGGATGGGATGGAGTTAGTCCTGCCTCTACTTCCCCATAAGTCTGCCACTTACTTATTTCTGATCTCCTTTTTATTTCCAGTGGGCTGGAGATACAAGGTTGGTAAATCCCTCTTCTGTTCTCCTCCCACCCCACTCCATGTGTAATACTAACTCCAGGGAAAAAGGAATCAGGTTGCTGCTGCAGCAGCATGAAATGGGGCAAGGGAAGCTATCTGGCTCCTCTTGACCCAGAACCAAAGGTATTTCTGGGAAAAAGTAGATACCAATTGATGCCAGTAGACTGTGCTGTTGCTGTTGGCAACTGTAGCTTCCTCTCAAGGGAAGAGCATCCCATCTCACCAGCTTTTCACTTACTGTAGCTGGTACCAGCATAATACCAGCAGCACAAAGCATAGGAAAGTCGAGAAAGTAGCATACTTGATTGATTATGGGTACCTAATGAACCAGTAAGCTAAGGTAGGTCAAGGAAGGTAGTGAGAAAAACACTAGAACAGATACAAACTTAGAAAATACACGGACATTTTAGACCATATTTAGCAGCTAGGGTAAATAGAGTATTTTAGCAGGTAGAAAAGTTCCTTTTAACTAAAACCATCCCAATCACTGGACCTGTTCTTTTTGGCTCATAGAATTCCAGAATATTGGGGCCAGCCCTGTGGCGTAGTGGATAAGCGCATGCGCTCCGCTGCTGGTGGCCTGGGTTTGGATCCCCGGTGCGCACCGATGCACTGCTAGTCAGGCCATGCTGTGGTGGCGTCCCATATAAAGTGGAGGAAGATGGCACAGATGTTAGCCCAGGGCCAGTCTTCCTCAGCAAAAAGAGGAGGACTGGCATGGACGTTAGCACAGAGCTGATCTTCCTCACAAAAAAAAAAAAAGAATTCCAGTATATTAGTGCTGAAAGGGCCCTAAGAAACCATTTAGTTGAATGCCTTCAATTCATAGAGGAGGAAACAGATCCAGAGAGGGGAAATATCACGCTCTCCGATTACGTGTATATTTTACCCTGTACATTTGCAGTTAAGGCAAGACTGGAGAAGCCGCCTTGAAGGGCAAAATAAATACAAAGGGATGATGGCCCATTGAGGACAGCTTCTGGGTGACCAGTTACCTGTGAAGGTGCGACGGTCATCTTCTGAACTGTGCTCACTGATGCACAGGCGGGTAGAACACACCAAATTGCCAGCAAAGCAAGAACAGACATTGCAGTCGATATTAAAGGATGTTCCATGACCTGAGAGAAAGAGAAATAAAATGTTGATCCATATCACATATTTATAAATAGAGCATAAACTAAAAATTTAATAGTTTAAAAAGTTTTAAAACAAATTTTCGAAAGATGGCTTTTGAATATACAAATTAGGGAGTTCAATCTGTAATATTTATATTTTCATATTTACCTCCCACCATATCCTTCCAGACCCCTAATTTGCTGGTCTCGCCACACTGCTCCCTATTCTCTGAGAATGTTTCTGGCTGCCCCTTCTGCCTCGAATGCTCTTCTCTTCCTTCTGGAACTTCACTCATCTCTCCAGGACCAGCCCTGATGCCATCTTTGGATCCCAGACTCTCCCAATGCCCTTGCAGGAATGACTAGCTCCTTGAAGAGCATTTGGTCTGCTCCCTTTTGTGGCTTAAATTCTCTCTCATCCTAGCATGTAAAGCATGACCTCAATCCCTCGCCCCAGTTTCAGCTCCCGAAGGCACTAGTATGTTCTTTTGTAGAGAACAGGCATTTAATCAGTGAAAGTTTATGGAAGGAATGGATTTGTTTACCCTCAGATATCTTCTGTGATACAAGGTACCTCCCTTACGTTTTAACTAAGTAGCATGTTGACTAAGAAATCAATATCTGACTTGCTCTAGGGCAGAAATTTGCAAGATGTTTTTAGCCAATAGCAACCTTCTTTCAAATAAGATCTCATACAGAAGAGTACATCAAGAGCCATAAGAAGCTGAACTACTCTGGTTAATGGGGTGGGGGATGGAGGTAGTGGTAAGGGTAGCAGAGTGAATAGGTGTGGGGAGTACATTTCAAGAGTGGCATTTTTTCAGTTTTTGAGGTCATATATTGACATGAACAGTTGTTAGGGCTATAAGTAAAAGATGGCTAAGGAAGAAGTGAGAAAGCAAGAGGCTAGACGTTTTGAGAAGGTGATCAAAGGGTGGCACCTTTTAAAAGGGGCTGGAAGTGCTCTCTTCCAGCCCCTAATGAACAGTGTCATTCCCATCCCCCAGTCTGCTCTCCATGATGTCAATACCTGAGTTTTACATCTGGTAAAGGGTTGCAAGGGAGAGAGAACAGTTGAGGAGCGGGTAGGGAGGAGTATACCTATGTTCTTGCCTGCAGAGGGCCAGGGATTTGGAGTCAAGGAGGCCTGGGACTGCCTGCTTTGGTCACTTACTGGCTAAGTGATCTCTCTGAGCATCAGCTTCCTCATAACAACACCTATATCAAAGAGCAACTGGAGGATTAAATGAGGTAATGCAGGCCAAGATTTAGCATAGCACTTGGCCCACAGTTAAGAGTTCAATAAGTATTAATTATTATTATCTATTAGTCCCTTCTTGAGGAGGGTTGTCATAAAGAGAATTCCTGTTGTAAAGACATAGATGGGCTTGTATTATCTATTACCATGTAATAAATCATCATAGAACACAGCACATCAAAATACCAAACATTTATTATTTCACACAGTTTCTGAAGGTCAGGAATCTGGGAGGGCTTCACTGGGTGGTTGTGACCCAGGAGCTCTCATGAGGCTGCAGTCAAGCTACAGGCAGGGGCTACAGCCACTGAAAGGTTGACAGGGGCAGGGTTATCCACTTTCAAGGTCATTCACATCGCTGCTGGCAGGAGGCCTCAGTTCCTTGCCACATGGGCCTCTCCAAAAGGTTGTTCAAGACATAGATGTTGGCATCCTCCAGAGTGAGTAATCCAAGAAAGAAAGAATGACCAAGACACAGGCATCATATCTTTCTAGTAACTATATTGAGATACAATTCAGATACCATACAATTCACCCATTGAAAGTGTACAGTTCAATGGCTTTTAGTATATTCACATAGTTGTGCATCCATCTCCACTATCAGTTTTAGGACATTTTCATCTTGACCCCAAAAGAAACTTTGCACCTTTGCTTAACCACTCCTCACTCCTCTCAGCTCCCCCAGCTCCAGGCAACCACTAATTTTCTACTTTCTAGCTCTATACATTTCCCTGTTATGAACAGTTCATAAAAATGGAATTATACAATATGTGGTCCTTTGTAACTAGCTTCTTTCACTTATCATAATATTTTCAAGGTTCATCCATGATGTAGCATGTATCAGTACTTCATTCTTTTTTATGGCTGAATAATATTCCATTGTATGGATATACCACTTTTATTCATCCATTTATCAGTTGATGGACATTTGAGCTATTTCCACTTCTCCACTATTACGTATAACTGCTATGAAAATTCATGTATGAGTTTATTTGTGCACATATGTTTTCATTTCTTGAGTATATATACCTATGAATGAAATTAATGGGTATATATTCCCAATATATATATTACTGGGTCATACAGCAACTCCATGTGTAATCATCTGAGAAACTGCCAGACTGTTTTCCAAAATGGTTGCACCATTTTACATCCTCACCAAATTGTGAAAGGTTCCAATTTTCCCACATCCTCACTAACATTTCTCATCCATCTTTTTACTGTAGGCATCCTACTGTGTGTGAAGTGGCATCTCATTGTAGTTCTGATTTTCATTTCACTGATGGCTAATAATATCGAGCACCTTTTTGGCCCTGTGTATATCTTCTCTGAAGAAACGTCTATTCAGATCCTTTATCCATCTTTTAATTGGGCTTTTTACCTTTCATTGTTGAGTTGTAAGACTTCTTTTACATTCTAATACGAGTTCCTTGTCAAATATGTGCTTTGCAAATATTTTCTCAATTTGTCTTTTCACTTTCTTCATGATGTTCTTTGAGGCCCAAAAGCATTTAATTTTGATGATGGTTATTTCTGTTTTTGGAGTAATATCTAAGAAATCATTCCCTAACCAAAGTCATAAAGACTTAACACTTACGTGAGACTGATAAAAGTTTTTTTAAAAATTCAAATTCAGGAATAAAAAAGGGATCACTGAAAACTCTAAAGACATTTTAAAGATCACAAGAGGGAGGAGAGAAGTCAAGATGGCGGCGTAGGCAGACTCTGAACTCACCTCCTCCTGTGGACGCAGCCAATTTAGGACACAGCCAATTTAAAACTACTCGTGGAAAAATTACCTGCGACAGAGCTGAAAACTGGATAAGAGGAACTCTTGCAACAAAGGACAATCCTAACAGAGGTGGAAGAGGTAGAAAAACTCTTCTGGAGAGAAAAAATGCCACCTTCACAAGACCCACCCTCACAATACGCAGTGCTTCACAGCCACCTGGGAGCAGCCCAAAGGTATGCAGCCCTCCCTGGAGGCGCGGGGCCCTGAGCGGGGGAGCGCCCCCCGCTGTGGGCATTTTGTGGACACAGCACAATCGAGACGAGTGGCATAATATCTGACTTTGCCTGCTACTAAAACATTGGAGAGTACCCCCAGAAAAGCTGGTTCACAAAGAAATTAAAACCGGCTCTTAAAGGGCCCATGCGCAAACTCACCCGTTTCAGAAAGCAACCTAAAATCACCAGAAAGGTGCACAGTGCTTTGGTGAAAAGAGACTCACCTGATAGGCTCTGAGTGCACTGCAATGAGGTGAGACCTCTCCAGGGACTGGGACACTGGCAGAGGCCATTGTTGTGGCCTGGTGTGGGCCTGCTGACACAGATGCCATTGGAGTTCTCCCTGGGGCCTGCTAGCCCAGGGTCGGCCCCACCCCCTAGAGCACCGATTTAATCCAGCTCAGCCAGGGCAGGCAGCCCACCCTAGAGACTGGCCCCACCCAACAACAAGCCCTCAGGCAACTTGTGGGCCTGCATAGATTGGTGACTGGATTCTCTGCAGCCTGGCCACTGAGCCCACTTCAGTGGGGCAGGGCGTGCACAAGGAGCAGGCAGAGAGTGTGAGGCGGTGGTGGAGTGTGTGGGGCTCCCGCCGTGGAGAGACTGGGTCTACTTCAGGAGGTCGGGGCGCGCACATGGGGCAGGACTGTGTTGACTGTGTGTGTGGACCTGTGGGCGGCGGGGCTTGTCAGCTGCAGAAGACTTGTGCTTTTCAAAGACCCACATAGGGGGTTTGCCCCACCTTCCAAAGCCTGAAACAATTGGGTACTCCCGTGCCTGAGGCCAGCCCCACCCAGCTGCAATCCTCAGAGAGCTGACAAGAGACTTAAAGGCTAGAGGCTTATAGAAATTGTAAGCCCCTGGTCCTAACAGCATGCCACACTGGGGGCCTACTCACTTAAAAGAAATACTGCAACACAAATGTGGTATTAGAACTTGCAGCCAACTGTGCTGGGGCTTCCCACACCCGATAAAGAGACTGAAGGGCCCACAACAACTACAAGCAGCTGAGCACTACAACAGCTGGCCAGGAGCATAACTCAGCCTCCCTGGGCGCCTAAAGGGAGAGCAAACATGCCACAACAGAAGGACACATGTAGCCCACATAGGGGTCACTCCTGGAACATTGAGAACTGAGGGAAGCACACTGCAGGACTCCTAAGGCATCACTTATATAAGGTCACCTATCCAAGATCAGGAGACGTAGCTGACCTCCCTAATACACAGACACAAGCACAGGGAAAGAGGCAAAATCAGGAGGCAAAGGAATACATTCCAAGTAAGGGAACAGGACAAAACCCCAGAAAAGGAACAAGGTGAAACAGAAATGAGCAACCTACCTGACAGAGAGTTCAAACAAAGAGTGTTAAGGATGCTCACTGATCTGGGGAGAAGAATAGATGAACTCAGTGAAAATGTCTACAAACAACTGTAAGATATAAAAAAGAACCAATCAGAAATGAATAATACAAGACTGGAAATGAAAAATAAACTAGAGGGACTCAAAAGCAGAGTAGAGGATACAGAAGAACGGATCGGCGAGCTGGATGAAAGACTAGAAGAAACTACCCAAGCTGAACAGGTGAAAGAAAAAAGAGTTAAAAAGAGTGAGGACAGTCTAAGGGACCACTGGGACAACATCAAGCTCACTAACATCTGTGTTATAGGTGTCCCAGAAGGAGAAGAGAGAGACAAAGGGGCAGAGAATCTATTTGATGAAATAACAGATGAAAACGTCCCTAACCTAAGGAAGGAAACAGACATTCAGGTACAGGAAGAGAGCCCCAAACAAGATAAACCCAAAGAGGCCCACACCAAGACACATCATAATCAAATGGCCAGAATTAAAGATAAAGACAGAATCCTAAAAGCCACAAGAGAAAGACAAGTTACATATAAAGGAAACCCCATAAGGCTATCAGCTGACTTCTCAGCAGAAACCTTACAGGCTAGAAGAGAGTGGCACGATATATTTAAAGTGCTAAAAGGAAGAAACTTACAGCCAAGAATACTCTAACCAGCAAGGTTATCATTCAAAATGGAAGGAGAGATAAAAAGTTTCCCAGACAAACAAAAATTAAAGGAGTTTGTCACCAAGAAACCAGTGCTACAAGAAATGTTAAAGGGACTGATTTAAGGGGAAAAGAGAAGACCACAAATTGGAAAAATTATCTATTTCCATGATAAGAGGGTAATGGATACAAATGCACAAAAAACGAGGTTAGATATGATATCAAAAACATAAAATGAGGGAGGAAGGGAGTTAAAGAGTAGAGCTTTCAGACAGAGGTCAAACTAAAGAGACCATCAATTCTGTATAGAGGACTGCTAAAACACTGAGAAAAAAAAAGTTAAAAAATGGCAGTAAGTACATACTTATCAATAGCTACTTTAAATGTCAATGGACTAAAAGCTCCAATTAAAAGGCATAGGGTGGCTGATTGGATAAAACAACAAGACCCATATATATGCTGCATACAAGAGACACACTTCAGGCCTAAAGACACTCACAAACTGAAAGTGAAGGGATGGAAAAAGATACTCCACGCAAATGGCAATGAAAAGAAAGCTGGGGTAGCAATACTCATATCAGACAAAATAGACTTTAAACAAAAACTGTAAAAAGAGACAAAGAAGGACATTACATAATGATCAAGGGAACAATCCAACAAGAGGATGTAACACTTGTAAATATCTACGCACCCAACGTAGGAGCACCTAAATATATAAAGCAATTATTAACAGACATAAAAAGAGAAATAGATAGTAACACAATAATAGTAGGGGACTTTAACACTCCACTTACACCAACGGATAGATCATCCAAACAGAAGATCAATCAGGAAACACTGGCCTTAAATGACACACTTGAACACATGGACCTAGTAGATATATACAGAGCATTCCAACCAAAAACCGAAGAATACACGTTCTTTTCAAATGCCCGTGGAACATTCTCCAGGATTGATCACACGTTAGGCCACAAAACAAGTCTCCATAAATTTAAGAAGACTGAAATAATACCAAGCATCTTTTCTGACCACAATGGTATGAAACTAGAAATCAACTATAGGAAGAAAATCAGAAAAGCCACAAACACGTGGAGATTAAACAAAATGCTACTGAACAACAATTGGGTCAACGAAGAAATCAAAGGAGAAATCAAAAAATACCTGGAAACAAATGAAAATGAAAATATGACATGCCAGAATTTATGGGATACAGCAAAAGCAGTTGTAAGAGGGAACATTATAGCAATACAGGGCTATCTCAACAAACAAGAAAAATCTCAAATAAACAATCTAACAATGCACCTAAAGGAACTGGAAAAAGAAGAACAAACAAAGCCCCAAATCAGTAGAAGAATGGAAATAAAAATCAGAGCAGAAATAAATGAAATAGAGACTAAAAAAACAATAGAAAAAATTAATAAAACCAAGAGGTGGTTCTTTGAAAACATAAACAAAATTGACAAACCTTTAGCTAGGACTCACCAAGAAAAAAAGAGAGAAGGCTCAAATAAGTAAAATGAGAAATGAAAGAAGAGAAATTACAACAGACACTTCAGAAATACAAAAGATTATAAGAGAATACTATGAAAAGCTATATGCCAACAAATTTGACAATCTGGAATAAATGGATAAAATCTTAGAATCATACAACCTTCCAAAACTGGATCAAGAAGAAGTAGAGAATTTGAATAGACTAATCACCAGTAAGGAGATTGAAACAGCAATCAAAAACCTCCCCCAAAATAAGAGTCCAGGACCAGACAGCTTCCCTGGTGACTTCTACCAAACATTCAAAGAAGACTTAATACCCATCCTTCTCAAACTTTCCAAAAAAGTTGAGGAGCAGGGAAGCTCCCTAACTCATTCTGCGAAGCCGACATTACCCTGATACCAAAACCAGACAAGGACAACACAAAAAAAAGAAAATTACAGGCCAATATCACTGATGAACATCGATGCAAAAATCCTCAACAAAATACTAGCAAATTGCATACAACAATACATTAAAAAGATTATACACCATGATCAAGTGGGATTTATTCCAGGTATTCAGGGATGGTTCAACATTTGCAAATCAATCAATGTAATACACCACATGAATAAAAAGAAGAATAAAAATCACATGATCATCTCAATAGATGCAGAGAAAGCATTTGACAAGATACAGCATCCATTTATGATAAAAACTCGGAATAAAATGGGTATAGAAGGAAAGTACCTCAACATAATAAAGGCCATATATGACAAACTCACAGCTAACATCACCCTCAATGGTGAAAACCTGAAAGCTATCCGTCTAAGAACAGGAACCAGACAAGGATGCCCACTCTCACCACTCCTATTTAACATAGTACTGGAAGTCATAGCCAGAGCAATCGGGCAAGAAAAAGAAATAAAAGGGATCCAAATTGGAAAAGAAGAAGGGAAACTCTCATTATTTGCAGATGACATGATTTTATATATAGAAAACCCTAAAGAATCCACCAGAAAACTTTTACAAGTAATAAACAAATACGGTAAAGTTGCAGGATACAAAATCAACATACAAAAATCAGTTGCATTTCTATACACTAACAACGAAGTAGCAGAAAGAGAAATTAAGAATACAATCCCATTTACAATTGTAACAAAAAGAATAAAATATCTAGGAATAAACTTAACCAAAGAGGTGAAAGATCTGTACACTGAAAACTATAAAACATTGCTGAAAGAAATTGAAGAAGACACAAAGAAATGGAAAGATATTCTGTGCTCTTTGATTGGAAGAATTAACATAGTTAAGATGTCCATACTTCCTAAGGCAATCTATATTTTCAGTGCAATCCCTATCAAAGTTCCAACAACATTTTTCACAGAAATAGAACAAAGAATCCTAAAATTTATACGGAACAACAAAAGACCCCAAATAGGTAAAGGAATCCTGATAAAAAAGGAACAAAGCTGGAGGTATCACACTCCCTGATTTCAAAATATACTGCAAAGCTATAGTAATCAAAAAAGCATGGTACTGGCACAAAAACAGACACACAGATCAATGGAATAGAATCAAAAGCCCAGAAATAAACCCACACATCTATGGACAGCTAATCTTTGACAGAGGAGCCAAGAACATACAATGGAGAAAAGAAAGTCTCTTCAACAAATGGTGCTGGGAAAACTGGACAGCCACATGCAAATAAATGAAAATAGACCCTTACCTTACACCATACACCATATACCATAATTAACTCAAAATGGATTAAAGACTTGAATGTAAGACCTGAAACTATGAAACTTCTAGAAGAAAACAGAGGCAGTACAGTCTTCGACATCGGGCTTAGCAACATATTTTCAAGCACCATGTCTGACCGGGCAAAAGAAACAACAGAAAAAATAAACAAATGGGACTACATCAAACTAAAAAGCTTCTGCACAGCAAAGGAAACCATGAACAAAATGAAAAGACAACTTACCAATTGGGAGAAGATATTTGCAAACCATACATCTGATAAGGGCTTAATCTCCAAAATATATAAAGAACTCGCGCATCTCAACAACAAAAAAACTAACAACCCAATTAAAAAATGGGCAAAAGACCTGAACAGACAATTCTCCAAAGAAGATATACAGATGGCCAACAGGCACATGAAAAGATGTTCAACATCATTAACTAGCAGGGAAATGCAAATCAAAACTACAATGAGATATCACCTCACGCCCGTCAGAATGGCTATAATTAACAAGACAGGAAACAACATGTGTTGGAGAGGATGTGGAGAGAAGGGAACTCTCATACACTGCTGGTGGGAGTGCAAACTGGTGCAGCCACTATGGAAAGCAGTATGGAGATTCCTCAAAAAATCAAGGATAGAACTACCATATGATCCAGCTATTCCACTGCTGGGTATTTATCCAAAGAACTTGAAAACACCAATGCATAAAGATACATGCACCCCTGTGTTCCTTGCAGCGCTATTCTTGGGCACTTGGAAGCAACCTAAGTGCCCATCAAGGGAGAATGGATAAAGAAGATGTTATATATATACACAATGGAATACTACTCAGCAATAAGAAACGATGAAATCCAGCCATTTGTGACAACATGGATGTACATTGAGGGTATCATGCAAAGTGAAATAAGTCAGAGGGAGAAGGTCAAATACCGTATGATCTCACTCATTAAGCAGTAGATAATAACAACAACAAACAAACACATAGAGACAGAGATTGGATTGGTGGTGACCAGAGGGGAAGGGGTGAGGGAGGAGGGTGAAAGGGATAATTCAGCACATGTGTGTGGTGATGGGTTGTAATTAGTATTTGGGTGGTGAACATGATGTAATCTATGCAGAAATAGAAGTATAATGTTGTACACCTGAAATTTATACAATGTTATAAACCAATGTTACTGCAATAAACAAAAAATTTTTAAAAAAAGATCACAAGAGGATACACAATTGTATATTAATAACTTTCAAAATTTAAATGAAATAGAGAAATTCCTAGAAAAGTACAACTTAAAAATAACATAAAGAGAAATAGCATTGAATATTCCTATAACTAGTAAAAACAATTTAATAAATTAAAAACTATCCCACAAATAAAACTCCATTGGCATCATTAGTGAAAATTCTAGTCTTCATAAATTCGTTCAGAGATTTTTAAAAAAGGATACACTCCTCAACTCATTTTATGGGAAGCATAACCTTAATACAAAACCCAATAAAGACAGTGAAAGAAAGGAAAATAACAGGCAAAGACATTGATGAATATAGTTAAAAAAACCGCGAATGGGAGTAAGATGGAGTAAGCACATTCCTCCTGGTCTTTCCCACTGAATGCAGCTACTAAACTTAGCCGGAATGCATGGAGCAGAAGCTATATGAGGACTCTGAATAGTAGACAGTGGCAGCAGAATTGAGGAAGACGACCAAACTATGAAGCGCTGAACTGGCAATGAGTTCACCATTTTTTATCCTCTGGTCCTCCTGCCACTTGGCCTCAGACATGGCATGGCTATGAAATGCATGGCAGAGTGGGCTAAGTAAACTTCTAGCTTTCCGGCTGGAGAACCAAAAAGAGGAGCCCCAGGGAACTGAATAGGACAAAGGAAATCACAGAGAGGGAGAAGCTTGGGAAAGGGACCCCATAAAATTGTTCACACTCTCCTGGTATCAGCCCTGAGCAGTACTTAGGTTGATCTGGTCTTAATCCACATACACAAGACTTGAAGAGCTGGATTTACCATCATCCATGTCCCAGACTGGCCACTGGCTGGCGCACACATGGGACAGATCTGAATACCATTGCAAAGTCTGAAACTTGAAATGAAATTCTAACCACAGCCCATAAAAGGTCAGTTGGAACTTACAGACTGAACCTAATCTGGTCAATTGCATACTAACACAAAAATATCAACATTCTTCATAGGATTTCATCAAGAGCCACAGTCCAGAATCTCATAGCATAATATTCAAAATGTGTAAGATTTAATCTAGAATTACTTCGCATATGAAGAACTATAAAAATCTCAACTCACAAACAAAAAGATAATTAACACACGTCAGTACCGAGATGACTCAGATTTTGGGATTATCTGACAAAGACTGTAAGCAGCTATTATAAAAATGCTCTAACAAATCATTGTAAACACCCTTGGAGCAAATGGAAAACTAGAAAGTTTCAGTAAGGAAATGGGAAAAATAAAGAATAACAAAATGGAAACATTAGAACTTGAAAATAAAATAAACTAGAAATTAAAAACTCACTGGATAGACCTCAAAGGAGAATGGAGATGACAGAGGTAAGAGTCAGTGAACAAAAAGATTGATTCATAGAAATTAGTCTGAACAACAATGAGGAAAATATAATGAAAAGAGCCCCAGGGACCTGTGGAACAATAAAAAAAAAAGTCCAACATTTGTTCCACTGCACTTCCAGAAAGAGAGGAGAAAGACTGCAGAGTCAGAAAAACATCTGAAGGAATAACAGTTGAAAACTTCCCAAATTCGCCGAAAGAGAGAAATCTACAGATTCAAAAAGCTCAGTGAACCCCAAACAAGATGAAGGTAATGGAATTTATACCCAAACACATAATAATACTGCTGAAAAGTACAGAAAATAAAAAAATCTTCAGCGGTCAGACAAAAATAACTTGTTACTGACAAAGAAACGATTTGAATGAATGCTGAATTCTCATTAGAAACCATGAAGGTCAGACAGAGGTGGCACAACATTTTTCAGGTGCTGAAAAAAAGAACTATGGAGCCATAATTTTATATCCCATGAAAATAACCTCCAGTAATGAAGATGAAATAAAGACACTCTCAGAAGAAGGAAAACTAAGAGAACTCAGGGCCAGCCAACATGCTCTAAGACAGTTGCTAAAGGAAGTTTTTCAGAGAAGGGAAATGACAGCAAATGGACACCTGGAACATCAGGAAAGAAAGAGGAGCAACAGAAATGACAAATATCTGGGCACATATAATGGACTATTCTTTTTCTCTTGAGTTCTTTAAAATATGCTTGATGTTTGAAGGCAAAAAAATGTAACAGGGTCTGCTGGGATTTTCCATGTGTAGATGTAATATATAAGCCCACTATCATATGAAGGGGAGGGTAAAGGGACTGAGATGGCAGTAAGGATTTTATATTCCACTTGAAGTAGTCAACTATTAATTTTAAACAGACTACAAAGTTCAGTATGTATATTGTAATCCCGAGAACAACCACTAAAGACTTTATACAAAGAGATATAGTCAAAATACAATAAATTATAATGGAACACTAAAAAATATACAAATAACCCGAAAGAAGGCAGAAAAGAGGGCAGAGGAATGAAAAAGAGGGGAAAAATGGAAAACAAATAATAAAATGGTAGACCTAAGTCCAAACATTAACAGTAATTGCATTAAATGTAACTGTTTAAAACACACCAATAAAAAGATCAGATGTTGTCAGAATGAATAACAAGACATGAACCAATTATATTCTGTCTACAAGAAACTCACTTCAAATATAATGATACAGATAGGTTCAAAGTAAAAGGATGAAAAAAGACACACCGTGCACTCAGAGTAGACTCAAAGCAAGGAAAATTACAAGGGATTAAGATGTGTATTACACAACGAAAAAAAGGTCAATTTACCAAGAAAATTACAATCCTAAATAAGTGTGTAAGTAACAAGAATGACCTCAACATACATGAAGGAAAAACGGACAGAACAGAAAGGAGAAACACACAAATCCACAATTATATTTGGGGACTTCAACACTCCTCTCATAGACTTCTATAGAATTTGTAGAAAGAAAATCAATAAGGATATAGAAGAAATGAAGAGCACCATCAACCAACTGGACCTAAATGGCATTTACAGGACACTCTATCCAACAATTGCCAAATGTACAGTTTTTTCCAGTGCACAGAGGGACATTCACCAAGATAGACCATGTCCTGGGTCATAAAACAAACCTTAACAAATTTAAAAGAATTGGAAAAAAGTAAAACGTATGTTCTCTGTCCACAACAGAATTAAAGTAGATATCACCAATAGAAAGATATAAGGAAAATTCCAAACCTTTGGAAATTATACGAAACACTTCTAAATGATCCACGAGTCAAAGAGGAAGTCTCGAGGGAAATTAGAAAATATTTTGAACTGAATGAATGAAAACACAAATATAAATTTTGTGAGATGTAGTTTAAGTCCTTTTCAGAGTAAAATTTATAGTATTAAATGCTTATATTATAAAAGAAGAAAGGTCTCAAGTAAATAAGTTTCCACCTTAAGAAACTGGAAAAGAAGAGCAATACAGGAAGAAATGAAACTGTCCCTATTTGCAGACGACAGGATTGTCTACACAGAAAAGTTCAAGAAATCTACCCAAAAAACTCCTAAAATTAATAAGTGAGTTTAGCAAAGTTGCAAGGTACATGATAAACACACAAAAAACAATCATATTTCTATGTACTATACAGAAATTCCTACAGTACTAGGAATGCATTTAGAAACTAATATTTAAAAAATACCATTCACAATACCTCCATCTAATAATTTTACAAACAAAAACCTAACTGAGAGCCAGCCCTGATGGCCTAGTGGTTAAAGTTTGACGCTCATGGCTTTGGCAGCCCAGGTTCACTTCCTGGTCACGGAACCACACCACCCGTCTGCCAGTTGCCATGCTGCAGCGGCCACTCACATAGAAGAATTAGAACGACTTACAACTAGGGTATACAACCATGTACTGGGGCTTTGGGGAGGATGAAAAAAAAAAAAAAGAGAAAGATTGGCAACAGACGTTAACTCAGGGCAAATCCTTCCCTCCAAAAAAAAAAAAAAAAAATTCTAAAAAAAACCCCATAACAATATATAGCAAATGGAATCCACTAATATTTTAAAGGAATTATATAATTACTGAGTCTAATAATTATATATATAAAAAATATATATTATACATTTACATAAAATATTAATACGCCATAGCAAAGTCAGGTTTATCCCAAGAATGGATGGAGGGTTTTACATTGACAAATTAATAAAAGTGACTTGTCCTATTAATAGATTAAAGGAGAAAACATGCTCATTTCAATAGATGCATAACATTCAATATCTATCACGATAAAAACTCAGTAAATTTGGAAAAGAGGAAACCTCCATAAAGAAAAAAAGAAGTCATTGTGTATTCATGATATAATTGTGTATATGGAAAGTACGGAAATATCTACAATAAATTATTAGAAAGTTCTTTACATATTCTGGATACAAGTCCTTTGCCAGATAGGTGATTTGCAAATATTTTCTTAAATCTGTGGCTTGTCCTTTCATCCTCTTAACAGTGTCTTTCCCATAGCAAAGTTTTTCATTTTGATGAGATCCAATTTATCAATTTTTTAATGGATCATGCTTTTGGTGTCATATCTAAGAAATCTTTGCTTAGCCCCAGATTGCAAAGATTTTCTCTATGTTTTCCTCTAGAAGTTTTATAGTTTCACATTTTACATTTACAGCAATGATTCCTTTGAGTGGAGTAAAGATATTTACCACATGTACAACCGATAATGGGTTCACATCCAGAATATCTAAAGATCTGCTACAATTTGCTAAAATCAAATTCAATATATAAAATTCTAAAATGTCAAGTACCTAGGAATAAATCTAACAAAAGTTGTGTGAGTCAAGCATAAAACTACAGAGTAAAGTATAAAACTTTAAGAGAAATTAAAGAAGACTCCCCAAAATGGAAAGATATACCATGTCCATGAAGTTTTAAAAATTGATATTGTAAATCAATGAAATTTCCCTAAATTGGTCTATAAATTCAGTGCAATCACAACCAAAATCCCAACAGGTTTTTTGTAGATCTTGACAAACTAATTCTAAACTGTACAGGCGATGATAAAGCTATAGTAACGGAGCCTGTGGTGTTGGCATAGCTCAGACAGACCAATGGAATAAGAGAGCTCACGAACACATCCACCTGTGTACGGACATGTGATTTACATCAAAGGTGGCACTGCAGAGAAGTGGGAAAATTGGTACTGGGACAATTATTTATCCATATAGGAAATTCATGACCTCTGAGTAGAGAAGATTTCTTCAAGTATCAAAGAGCATTAACCAAAAAGGAAAAGACAAATTGGACTAATTAAAATTAAAATATACCATTAAGAGTGAAAATGTGACCAAGGAACCAGGCAAAGAAAGTGTTACTGAGGATCTGATCAGTAACTAACATGGCCTGTCAAACTTTCTCAGACAGAAGAAACTATGTGTTCTGTTTTGCAGAAATTCATGTGCCCCCTTTGCAGATGTTGCTGTCTTGCAGAGAAACTTACACGTTTGCAGCAAGACCCCTGCAAAATGTTCCAGCTCCAAGCATCCGAAAGTTACCTTAAACTTATTAGCATCTTAAATTCTTCTCCTCTGGGAGGGTCCAAGCAGCCATTTTCAGATCATGAGATGTATGTAATAGCATGTTTACCTGCTATGCGTACCCCCTGAATGAGCACAGTTGTTACACAGTCGTTAAAAATAATCCTGTTATCCTCTGTTCTCTTGTGTATAAAGTCTCCACCAGCACTGAGCTGTGGGAGACCCTGCGTTTGGGAGAGCTCCCCAGTGTTCTCCATTGCTTGTGCCAGCAATAAACCTTTTCTTCACCTACTTCGCCTTGGTTGCTTTCCAGCTCTGCACTCACCAAGAGACGAACCCACTGAGTTTGGTTACAAAAAGGCAAGCCACAGAGTGGGAGAAGGTATTTTCCACATGTGTAACTGATAACAGGCTCACATCCAGAATATATTAAGAATTCCAACAAGTCAATAAGAGAGGACAGTCAATCAAATAGAAAAAAAAGAAAAGATTTCACAAAAGGAAATCCAAATGGCCAATAAACATGAAAAGATGCTTAACCTAACTATCAACCAAGAGAATACAAATTAAAACCACACAGAAGAAGTCAGACAATACCAAGTATTGGCAAGCATGTAGAGCAACAGGACTTCTCATATATTGCTGATGGCAATGGGAACTGGCATTATCACTTTGCAAATTAGTCTGGCATTATCTAGCAATGAAGACAGCAATTCCACTCCAAAGTATATGCCCTAGATAAACTTGAGTGCACGCGCACCAAGATATTCACAAGAATAGCATTATTTGTCCTTGCCCAAATTGGAAACAACCCAGGTGTCCTTCAACAGGATACTGGATAAATAAAATGACACATTCCTATGACAGAACACTATACAGAAGAGGAATGGAAACAACTACACCTACATACAACAACATGGAAAAATTGTGAAAACAAAATTTTGAGTGAAAGAAGCCAGACACAATTCATACCAAATTCTCTTATGTAAAGTTCAAAAACAGGACGAACTAATCTCTATATTCAAAATGCCTACTTAAATGGTAAAACTACACAAAAAAAAGCCAGGAACATATTATTGTAAAGGTCAGAGGGTAGAGAAGGGATTATACCCAGGAAGGGACCGCACAGGAGATTTTAGAGGTGTTGGCAATGTTCTATTTCTTGAACTCAATAGTGCTTATGTGGATATTTACAATATTTACAATAATTCGTTAAGCTACACAATTATGTATGGTCTCTTTTTCTTTTTTTGCTGAGGAAGATTAGCCCTTAGTTAACATCTGTGCCAATCTTCCCCTACTTTATATGTGGGTCGCCAGCCCAGTGTGGCTAACAAGTGGTGAAGACCCACACTTTGGATCCGAACCTGCGAACCTGGGCCCCCTAAGTGGATGCACCAAACTTAACCACTATGCCACAGGGCCAGCCCCTGTATGGTCATTTTTTATGTGTGTTATATTCATAATAAAAAAGGTTT
Organism: Diceros bicornis minor; assembly: GCF_020826845.1. Classification (NCBI taxonomy): domain Eukaryota; kingdom Metazoa; phylum Chordata; class Mammalia; order Perissodactyla; family Rhinocerotidae; genus Diceros; species Diceros bicornis. Next base: position 4,546,915 of record NC_080767.1, on the reverse strand, counting down.
AAAATATTTCCTTACAAGGCTGAATAAGTGTTGTAACCTACATGTGATATATTTACTTTTGTTCAAAGATGTAACAATGCCCTTTTAGAAGTAAATGTGGACTTTTTATGTCATCCTTTAAATGGTACAAAATAGGCACCTGGACACAGGAGAAGGGGAGCTCTTTCTCATTATGAGAGCGGTGAAAATGCAGAGAGGACATGCTTGATAGGGGATATTTCTAACATACTTGCAACAAAACTTGAATATTCTAATTCTAAGATAGATGGAGAGGTAGGAAGGCAGAGAGGCTTGTCATGATTCCACGGCCTGAATGAAATAATGCACTATGACCGTCAATGTTTCTGAGCCAGGCTCTCTTGGTTTTGTCCTCACAGAGCTCTTCCTCAGAAGGAATACTTTCGCTGGTAACAGTTGGGCACAGAAGAGGCTAGGTTATTAAACAACTGGCATAAAAAATAAGCTCATGAAAAGGTGCTCAACATCATTAGCCAGCGGGGAAATGCAAATCAAACCACAATGAGATGCCACTTCCTCCCACTGGGATGACTGTATTTGGAAAGACAGTAAGAAGTGTTGGTGAGGATGTAGAGAAATTGGAACTCTCCTACATTGCAGGTGGGAATGTAAAATGATGCAGCTGCTTTGGGAAACAGTCCGGCAGTTCCTCAAATGGCTAAACATAGAGTTACCATTTGAGCCAACAATTCTACTCCTAGGTATATACCCAAGAGAAATGAAAACATATGCGAACACAAAAACTTGTACCCGAATGTTCATAGATCATTATTCATAATAGCTGAGAAGTGGAAACAACCCAAATGTCCATCAACTGACAAAGTGATAAATAAAAGGTAGTACATCCACACTATGGGATATTATTTACGCATAAAAAGGAATGAAGTACCGGCACATGCTACGACACGGATGAACCTTGAAAGTATTATGCTAAGTGAAGGAAGCCATATAAAAGCACACATATTACATGATTGCATTTATATGAAATGTCTAGAATAGGCTGATCCAGAGAGATGGAGAGTAGATTAGTTGCTGTGTAGGGCTGGGAAGATGAGGGGGTTAGAGGGTGACAGCTAAGGGGTACAAGGTTTCTTTTCGGGGTAAAGAGAATGTTCTAAAATTTATTGTGGTAATGATTGTACAACTCTAAGAATATACTAAAAGACACTGAATTGTACACGTTCAATGGCTGAATTGTATGGTATGTGAATTATATCTCAATAAAGCTTTTAAAAATATACCATCATTCATCATGGTATTTAACATTTCTGAACAACCCAACTTGGACCAAGATACCCCTGTTTTTAACACCAGACTCCATACTTTAACAGAAACACTGCACAGATAAGACAGAAAAACACAACAAACTCTTCTTTGGATACTGATGTCTTCATGAAAGGAGGCTTCACTGGAGCCTCACTGACACATTTATACTCTTACGTGGCATCCTGGGGCAGTGCATCCTAGGAAGATTGTGGATGGGTAAAGTTTGCTCTGTGTCTGTGTGTGAAGTGTTTGAAAGATAACTTTGAAAGGGAAAGTGGGAAAAGAGAACTACAATGAAATCTCTAGGTATATTCTCAGGTAGATCAATTTTAGGGAAAAAGTTGAGTATCTGGAAACTGATTCCCTTAAAACCATGCAAGTCTGAACTTCCCTTGGAAGGCCTTCAGGTACCCAGTGTGAAGATCTGAGCTGTAGTTCAAAACTTTGTATTTCAAGACCATAATCTCTGCTATGAATTGATCAAGGTTCCCTAGCAGCAATGCCAAGAATTTGACTCTGACTCCTCCATTCAGCTGAGCCAGCCTCCTTGAGGTGACAAGCCCTGAATGCTTCAGCCTCATGGTCTAATTTTCACATGGGAAGAGCTTACGAAGGAAGAAGGAAGGAGGATCACATCAGCTAATATATCAAATTATGATCCCAGTATGCTGAGAAAAGGACAGAGAGGACAGAGTTGTCAGGAGACACTCTGGTGGCCTGGTGGGAACAGAGGTTGATCTGGAGCCAGAGAGCAGAGACAACTTGTAGGAAGCTCAACTGAGGAAAGAGATAGGCAGACAGCAAGAGGCAGACCTCAGAGCAGAGGAGCATTTACTTTCAGGATCGGAGAAACTTGAGAATATTTGTGGGATGAAGAGAAGAAATGAGCAAGGGGATGTGGAGACAGAGGGAACTGTGGAGTCTGAGAAGTTGTGAGGGGACAGGCTGAAGACACAGGGAGGCATCAGCTTTGAATCGTGGACGGACAGCTCTTCCTCTGAGGTGCTCAAGAGCAGAAGCTCTGCAGAGATTTTTAAAAATTTTTTTATTGATGTTTTAATAGTTTATAACATTGTGAAATTTTTGGTCGTACATTTTTGTTTGTCCATCAACATATATGTGTCTCCCTTCACCCCTTGTGCCCACCCTCTACCCCCACTGCCCCTGGTAACCACAATACAGTTTTCTCTGTCCATGTGTAGGTTTATATTCCACATATGCATGAGATCATACAGTGTTTGTCTTTCTCTTTCTGGCTTATTTCACTTAACATAATACCCTCCAGGCCAATCCATGTTGTTGCAAATGGGACAATTTTGTCTTTTTATATGGCTGAGTGGTATTCCATTGTATATATATATACCACATCTTCTTCATCCAATCATCAGTCGAGGGACACTTGGGTTGCTTCCACTTCTTGGCTATAGTGAATAATGCTGCAATGAACATAGGTTTGCATAAGTCTCTTTGGATTGTTGATTTCAGGTTCATTGGATAGATTCCCAGTAGTGGCATAGCTGGATTATAGGGTATTTCTATTTTTAATTCTTTGAGGAATCTCCATAGCGTTTGCCATATAGGCTGCACCAGTCTGCATTCCCACCAGCTGTGTATGAGGGTTCCTGTTTCTCCACATCCTCTCCAACATCTGCTGTTTTTTGTCTTGGTGATTGTAGCCATTCTAACAGGCAGGAGGTGATATCTTAGTGTTGTTTTGATTTGCATTTCCCTGATGATTAGTGATGTTGAACATCTTTTCATGTGCCTATTGGCCATCTGTATATCTTCTTTGGAGAAGTGTCTGTTCATTTCCTCTGCCCATTTTTTGACCAGGTTGTTTTTTGTGTTGTTCAGTTGTCTGAGTTTTTCATATATTATGGAGATTAACCCCTTGTCAGATATATATTTTGCAAATATTTTCTCCCAGCTGGTGGGTTGTCTGTTCATCTTGATTCTGGTTTCCTTTGTCTTGTAGAAGCTCCTTAATCTCATAAAGTCCTACTTGCTTATTTTTTCTTTAGTTTCCCTAGTCTGGGTAGGCATGTCATCCGAAAAGATTCCTTTATGACCAATGTCAAATAGTGGGTTCCCTATATTTTCTTCTACGAATTTTATAGTTTCAGGTCTCACCTTCAGGTCTTTGATCCATTTTGAGTTAATTTTTGTGAATGGCGATAGCAGATGGTCCACTTTCATTCTTTTGCATGTGGCTGTCCAGTTTTCCCAACACCGTTTACTGAAGAGACTTTCCTTTCTCCATTGTATGTTTTTAGCTCCTTTGTCGAAAATTAGCTGTCCGTATATGTGTGGTTTTATTTCTGGGCTTTCAATTCTGTTCCATTGATCTGTGTATCTGTTTTTGTACTAGTACGATGCTGTTTTGATTACTATTGCTTTGTAGTATGTTTTGAAGTCAGGGATTGTGATGCCTCCTGCTTTGTTCTTTTTTCTTAGGATTGCTTTAGCTATTCAGGGTCTTTTCTTGCCCCATATGGAATTTTAGTATTCTTTTTTCTATTTCCGTGAAGAATGTCATTGGGATTCTGATTGGGATTGCATTGAATCTGTATGTTGCTTTAGGTAATAGAGACATTTCAACTATGTTTATTCTTCCAATCCACGTGCATGGGATGTCTTTCCGTTTCTTTACGTCATCATCGATTTCTTTCAATAATGTCTTGTAATTTTCATCGCATAGGTCTTTCACCTCCTTGGTAAGATTTATTCCTAGATATTTTATTCTTTCTGATGCAATTGTAAATGGTATTATCTTTTTGAGCTCTCTTTCTGTTAGTTCGTTATTAGCATACAGAAATGCAACTGATTTTTGGATGTTGATTTTGTACCCTGCCACTTTGCTGTAGTTGTTGATTATTTCTAATAGTTTTCCAATGGATTCTTTAGGGTTTTCTATATATAAAATCATGTCGTCTGCAAATAGTGAGAGTTTCACTTCTTTCTTGCCTATTTGGATTCCTGTTATTCCTTTTTCTTGCCTAATTGCTCTGGCCAAAACCTCCAGTACTACGTTGAATAGGAGTGGTGAGAGTGGGGAGCCTTGTTTCATTCCTGTTCTCAGAGGGATGGCTTTCAGCCCTTCCCAATTAAGTATGATGTTGGCTGTGGGTTTGTCATAAACAACCTTTATTATGTTGAGGTACTTTCCTTCTATACCCATTTTGTTGAGAGTTTTTATCATAAATAGATGTTGGATCCTGTCAAATGCCTTCTCTGCATCTATTGAGATGACCATGTGGTTTTTATTCTTTGTTTTGTTGATGTGGTGTATCACGTTGATTGATTTGCAGATGTTGAACCATCCTGGCGTCCCTGGTATAAATCCAACTTGATCATGGTGTATCATCTTTTTAATGTATTGCTGTATTTGGTTTGCCAATATTTTGTTGAGGATTTTTGCATATATGTTCATCAGCAATATTGGTCTGTAATATTCCTTCTTTGTATTGTCTTTGTCTGGCTTTGGTATCAGGGTGAAGTTGGCCTCCTAGAATGAATTAGAAAGTGTTCCACCTTCCTATATTTCTTGGACTATTTGAGAAGGATGGGTATCAAATCTTCTTTGAATGTTTGGTAAAATTCACTGGAGAAGCCATCTGTTCCTGTACTTCTATTTTTTGAGAGGTTTTTGTTTACTGTTTCAATCTCTTTACTTGTGATTGGTCTATTCAGATTCTCCATTTCTTCTTGGTTCAGTTTTGGGAGGTTGTATGAGTCTAAGAATTTATCCATTTCTTCTAGATTGTCCAATGTGTTGGCATATAATTTCTCATAGTATTCTCTTATAATCCTTTGTATTTCTGTGGTATGCGTTGTAATTTCTCCTCTTTCATTTCTAATTTTATTTATTTGAGCCTTTTCTCTTTTTTTCTTAGTAAGCCTGGCTAAGGGTTTGTCAATTTTGTTTATCTTCTAAAAGAACCAACTCTTTGTTTCATTGATCCTTTCTACTGTTATTTTGGTCTCAATTTCATTTATTTCTGCTCTGATTTTTATTATTTCTCTCCTTCTGCTGACTTTGGGCTTTGTTTGTTCTTCTTTTTCCAGGTCTGTTAGGTGTAATTTAAGGTTGCTTATTTGGGCTTTTTCTTGTTTGTTAAGGTGGGCTTGTATCGCTTTGAGTTTCCCTCTCAGGACCGCTTTTGCTGCATCCCATATGATTTGGTATGGCATATTTTTTCGTTGGTTTCCAGATATTTTTTGATTTCTCCTTTAATTTCATCAATGATCCATTGGTTGTTCAGTAGCATGTTGTTTAGTCTCCACATTTTTGTCACTTTCCCAGTTTTTTTCTTGTAGTTCATTTCCAGTTTCATAGCATTATGGTCTGAAAAGATGCTTGTTATGATTTCAATCTTCTTAAATTTATTGAGGCTTGCTTTCTTTCCCAACATGTGGTCTATCCTTGAGAATGTTCCATGCGTGCTTGAGAAGAATGTGTAGTCAGCTGTTTTTGGATGGAGTGCTCTGTGTACGTCTACTAGGTCCATCTCGTCCAGTTTTTCATTTAAGTCCACTGTTTCTTTATTGACTTTTTGTCTGGATGATCTATCCATTGGTGTAAGTGGGGTACTAAGATCCCCTACTCTTACTGTGTTTTGTTAATGTCTCCTTTTAGGTTTGTTAATAGTTGCTTTATGTGCTTTGGTGCTCCTATGTTGGGTGCATATATATTTATAATTGATATGTCTTCTTGGTTGAGTGTCCCTTTTATCATATATTGCCCTTCTTTGTCTCTCTTAACCTGTTTCATCTTGAAGTCTACTTTGTCTGATATGAGTATGGCAACACCGGCTTTCTTTTGTTTGTCATTAGCTTGGAGTATTGTCTTCCATCCTTTCACTGAGCCTGTGCTCGTCTTTAGAGCTGAGATGTGTTTCCTGGAGGCAGCATATTGTTGGGTCTTGCTTTTTAATCCATCCTGCCACTCTGTATCTTTTGATTGGAGAGTTCAATCCATTTACATTTAGGGTAATTATTGATATATGAGGGCTTAATGTTGCTGTTTTGTCACTTATTTTCCAGTTCTTTTGCATTTGCTTTGTTTCTTGTCCCATTTGTTTCAGACTGCCAATTCAGTTTGGTTGTTCTGTCTTATGACTCTTCTAGTTTTCTCTTTGTTCATCATATGTGATTTTGTTTTGATTATTTGTTTAGTGGTTACCTTGAGGTTTGTATAAAACATCTTGTGTATGAGATAGTCCATTATCTGATGGCCTCTTATTTCCTTATACTAAGTGAATTCAATCTCTTTCCTCTTCCCCTTCTAAGTTTGTTCTTGTTATACCTTATTCTATCTTGTGTTGTGGGTATTTGTTTACAGTGATGAGGTTAAATTTATTTTTGGTGATTTCCTTCCTTTGATCTTTGATTTTGGTATTTAAGTGTTTACTAACCTATTCTAGTAAAGATCTACTATTTTTCTGATTTTGTCTACCTATTTTTCTCCTTGCTCCAAGCTTTGTATTTCCTTTCTCTTCTTTTTTCAGGCCTGAGGTGCTTCTTCAGTATTTCTTGTAGTGGGGGTCTTGTGGCCATGAACTGCCTTAGCTTTTGTTTATCTGGGAAAGTTACTATTTCTTCATCATATTTGAAGGCTATTTTTGCTGGATAGAGTATTCTTGGCTGAAAGTTTTTGTCTTTCAGTATTTTGAATATATCACTCCAGTCTCTCCTGGCCTGTGTAACGTTTCTGTTGAGAAATATGCTGAGACCCTGATGGGAGTTCCTTTGTACGCTATTTTTTGTTTTTGTCTAGCTGCCCTTAATATTGTTTCTTTGTCATTGACTTTAGCCAGTCTTACCACTATATGTCGTGGGGTGGGCCTTTGCCTGTTGACGTATTTAGGCGACCTATTGTCTTCACTTACTGGTATTTCCTGCTCCTTTCCCAGATTTGGGAAGTTCTCAGCTATTATTTCCTTGAATAGGCTCTCTGTTCCTCTTTCCCTCTCTTCTCCCTCAGGAATACCTGTAATTCTTATGTTACATTTCCTAATAGAGTCAGATAATTCTTGGAGACTTTCTTCATTTCTTTTGAGTCTTAGTTCTCTCTCCTCTTCCATCTGGAGCATATCGGTATTCCTATCCTCCATAATGCTAATTCTTTCCTCCATATTGTCAGCTCTGTTCTTTAAAGATTTCAGACTCCCCTTTATCTCCTCCATTGTGTTCTTCATCTCCATCAGCACTGACTGGTTTTCCTTTATGATTTCAATCTCTTTTGTGAAGAAATTCCTTATCTCATTGAATTGTTTGTCTGTGTTATCTTGTATTTGAGTTTTTTTATGACAGCTATTTTAAAATCTGTCATTTAGGTTATGGATTCCTGTGCCTTCAGGGTTGGTTTCTGGGTGCTTGTCATTTTCCTTCTGGTCTGGTGATTTTATGTACCTTTGCATTGTGGTTCCTATATTTGCTTTGTTTTTCCACATCCTGGAAATATCTGGTTGCAATTTCCACCCGCCACCACCATGTGGGGATTAAGGGCTGTGTAATCTGAGGCCTCCGCGCTCTCCCCCATCTGCTCGCTGTGATCGGCCAGACGCTTGGTCTTGCCTGGTTGGCTGAGCTTCAGTATCGGGCATGCTGGGAGGGGGAGGGGCTCTCTCTTTTGCCCACTGGTTTCCTGGTGTGGGGGGCTTCTCGCTCACCTGTTATCTGCTCTCCTGGGGTGCTCAGATGTTGATGACACCCCTGCAGCAGTTCTGAGTCCTCTCTCCCCACTTCCTCGGGGGGCCCCAGAACGTCCACTCTCAGATGTGCAGCAGTGTGAATCTTTCTGATCTTCCTTTTTGCTGTCTAGGAGTCCGTTGTTGGTCTATGACTGTTCCTTTTGTCGTATCTTATCAGGGGAAGAGTTTACGGGAAAGCTCACTCCGCCATGATGCTGACGTCACTCTCCAGAGAGATTTTTGGTGGACGTGGGATTATTTATGGAGCTCAGATGAACTGACTGTATTTCTCTGGAGTCCTGGTGCCAGAATGAGAGGTAAGGAGCTGAGAAAGAAGACAGGGGAAGAGTGGGACCCTGGGACACCTGAGAGGGTGGAGAACCAGCTATAGGGAATGGCCTCTGGAGTCAGTAAGAGGTGACTTAGAGGTCAGCTGAGCATGGTGGGGTGGGGATGGGGCAGCTGGGCTTATTTGCATGAATCTGCAAGACCCTGCTCTTCCAGCCGGCAGATGGCAGTGAGGTGAGCAGAGGAGGGGGCTGCCCAGGGCTGGAGCAGTGAGAAATGTGGGAGAAGTTCCAGGGGAGAGAGGGTCCACTGTGAAGTCCAAAGTCCTCGCCCAGAAGGATGAAAGTAAGACCTGGGCAGAGGGGCAGGCTTTGAAGAGAGAAGCCAGCCAACAGAGGTCAGGAAGACAAGGCTGAGCAGGTGAGCAGCACTGAGGGGGAAAAGGAAGAGGATGAAGCAGATTTGAACCCGGAGGACCTGTAAAGTGTCCTGCCTTGTCTAATAAGAGCCGTTAGCCTCCTGGGGCCTCGCGTATGTGGTTAGCCCAAACTGAGCTGTGCTGTAAGTGTAAAGTACACACTGGATTCCGAAGACTTAGCATGAGAAAAAGAATGTTAAGTATCGCATTAATAAATGTCTACATTGATTATTTGTTTCAGTGATGATATTTTGAAAATCTTGGTTTAAATAAAATATATTACTAAAATTAATTTCACCTGTTTCTTTATACCTTTTTAACATGACTACTAGGAAAATTTAAATTACACATGTGGCTTGCATAATATTCCTGTTGCAGGGCACTGACATAGATACTCCCTCCCAGGGACATGGATTGTCTGTGTCACACCTGTGGCCCCAGCACCTGGAACAGGGACCTGCACACAGAGGCCTCAGTGATGGTGTGTGTGTGTGAAGTGGAGGAGACAGTGAATTCATGATGAATGAGAGAACGGATGAATGAGGATTCTATATGCTGTTCCAGGACGTGGTCAGTTTCTTCTAAATTGCTGAGGACTATGTGTGAGTACACACATGACTGAAAGGGAAACAGAGAGTTGGAATTGAGGCAGGCTCACCAAGGCTTTGAAGGCAGGAGTCTCAAAGAGCATTTGATGGGACCTCACCTAATATAAGGGCCCAAGAGCCCGGACCCTTGCCTCATCCCTCTTTCTTTCCTTCTAAAAAAGTACTCCTGTAGCACTTTAATATTTGCCAGGGGCTCTCCTCGGCATTTTGCATGTACTGACTCATTTAAACTTCCCATCACTCTATGAGGTAGGCACTCTTATTGTCCCTCTTTTACAGATAAGGAAACTAAGGCACAGAGATGGTGAGTAACTCGCCCAGGATGACCCAGGAAGTGATGGAACTGGTATTTGAACCAGGCCATCTGTCCCCAGTGTCCATACCCCCAACTACTACACCCCCCGTCTCTCTTATCCTGTCATCTCGCCTCATCCCCAAGCTTCTCTCCAATAGAGAAATAGGTTTCTTTTTTCTCCCTTGACTGACCTCTCTTCCACCTCCAGTCCCTCAGACCTCATATTCCAGGAGAAAGTTCTCAATGAACCTTGCTCTCTGGAAACAATTGTGAGTAACCCCCCAAGTTCCCCAGAAATGAGTCACAAACACACACAGCTGCATGGTCGAATACAACAGCCAAGTAACTGCCTCCCCCATTCCCTCTGCCCCCACCCCTGAGCCTGGCCCACACCACCTTCTCCCTTCCCAGCCCAGGAGGCTCCTCTCCCAGACCTGGGATTGCCCCTCCCCGCCTTCCTGGGCAGACTTGAGGGAAGTGTGTGTTGGAGGATCCTGAGGCTTCACAGATCTAAGCAACTGCTTTACGTGTCAGTCTAGCAGATGCCTGCAAGGTGACTACAGGGGACAGAACAGGGGGTTTCCAGACACGACCTTGGCCAGTGCCTGGGAGATGCCTCAGTCCCACCCACCAGGGACTCCATTCCAACCTCGGTTTGGATCCCTCTAGTGACAGAGTAGTCCTGAGTTTCCAACCACTGGGAGCAGCCCCAGCCCACGATCTCCCCTTCAGGGCCAAACACAGACTGAAGCACTAAGAAAGAACCCACAGGCCATCTTCTTCTCTTTCTCTCTCTCATTAAATTGTGAAAAATAACGCACTCAATTATTCTCCCACTTAAAAACTGTTTTAATTTCTTTGAAGAACCTTGCAAGGTAGCTTGGCTAGACAGCAGGCGGAACAGTCCAGTGCTTCTGGTGGCGGGGGCAGGGTCTTCCACTGGCTTGTCTTTTTGTCCAGCAAGTAGGCGTTTGGATTGATGGTGTAGTCCCTTTTCTGAACATCACTGGCTGTGGTGACACCCCCAAATACAAACACCCTGCCATCTCCGATGGAGCATATAGCATGGGACTCATCCAGGGGGCAGCTGTTGGGTAAGAGAGGCACTGACGTGGTCATCTTCTTGGCTTTGATCTTCTGCAAGTTGATAACCACCCTGTGTCAGTGGCTGTGCATGCAGAGGATGTTGTCCTGATTGAAAGAGAGCAGGGGCCGATGGTTGAACTCAGTGGGGAGGGTGATACTCTGGACCACCTCCCCAGTGTTGGTGTCAAAGCAGTCCACTACCCTGACCCGGGAGATGTAGCCCTTCACCAAGTACCGACCAGTGATGATGTTAAGGTTCCAGTCACCCTTGGTGATCATGGCTGTGGCATACATAGGGATGCTCATCTTCCCTGCCAGGCACCAGGCCTCTTTGCACTCATCATAACGACAGATGTCAGAGACATACTGTCTTGGGGCAATGCTCCCACCCACTGAGTACAATGTCCCCCCACAAGTCACCACGGTGTAGAAGACAAGTCCAACTGGCAGGTCAGGCAACTTGGCCCACGAGTTGTTATCCATGTCATACCGCCAAGCTGTCTTCAGCCCTATAATCTGCTTATTGGTGGCACCAGAGACATAGATGTATCAACCAGCAAAGGTGGCACTAAGTGCTGCTGCCTGATAGGGCATCTCTGAGAGCTTCAACCACAGGTTCTCCTGGATGATATAGGCAAATACTCCATCACTGAACTTTCCCTGGGCCTTCTGGCCACCTAGGATGACCACCAACTCAAGCAGGGCTCCTTTCCGCTGGTGGCTCAGCAGGCTGGATGGCCTCCTCTGCTTTCGTTCATCAAGCACACTCTCAATCAGGGTTGTATGGGCTGAGCTGTTCTCCACGTTCCTCAACTTGTTGCTCACAAACATCAATATCTTATTGGAGATGGCATTAAGATTGATGTAATAAAAGAACTTCTTGAAACACTTCCCTCACTCATCCTTTCGGAAATACACCCAATTTAGGAGTGCACTGAGAGCCTGGTCCTCGTTGAGCACATGCAAGCTTTCATCTTGAAGCAGGCGGCCAAAGATGACAGAACAGCACATGAAGCCCTCAGGCATGGAGCCCTCAGGACTGGCCCAGTAGTGCAAGTTGTCGTGAATGCCAGAGTAGGCCAAGTCTGATATCTCTTTGAGCCCAAACAGCTCAGCCAAGACGAGGTAGCACAAGCAGTTGGCATGGCGAATGGACTTAATCAGGGCGTCACTGTAGTGGATTTGAACGTGTGGTGTGTTGAAATACTGGGCCCCACAAAGGAGCTCCTCCACGTTCTACTCCGAGAGCACCACCTTGCCGCTGGAGAAGCAGTCCAGGAGCTGGTCCATGGTGGCTGGATTCACACAGTTGGGGTCAAGGGTGACAAACAGCTCATTGTGGTCTTCACATCATCTCTGGAGATGAGGCTCTTCACTGCTGGAGAGACAGCAGCCAGCACACTGCGATGTGCAAAGAAGACATGGTGGTCCACAGTCAGGGCCATGTCCCACTACTCTTTGCATGTCCTCTGTTCATTCAGTTTCTGCAGCAGGAAGTTGTCATAGTTTTTCTTGATGAATATCAATTTCATGGTGCTTCTTGCTGGCTGAGGCAGAAGATCAGCAGTAGGTACTAGAGAAAAGACTTTCTCAGGGATTCAGACTGATGGTTGTTTGCAGAGCAGTTGATTGGGGAGGAGTGAAGGGTGGGAGAGAGGATGATGTCACAGAGGCAATGAGGTCATCACAATGCAGGTTCCCCTGAGGGCTTTCTCAGAGGCTCAGGGCCTTTCTCCCTTCTGATGGCTCCAACCTGACAAGGCCAGGTACCCTATCAGGACCTAGTGCCCAGGGCCCAAAGCTCAGGAGGAAACTCAGAGATGGGTTGTGACCTCCACCCAGGAACCTCAAAGCTCAGTTCAAGGCTGCTTCCGGAATGTCACAGCCTGTTGGACAGGGGGTGGTGTAAGGAGGGATAAGGGCAGGCTGGGGGAAGGAAAGAGATTATTAGATCATCCAGAAGAATCCTCCCATTGTACTGGAGGGAAACTGAGGCCCAGACAAGAGAAGGGACTTGCCCATGATCACACAGCCAGTTGGAAGTAGAGCAGGACCTGGAACCCAAGCCTTCTGTAACTTAGTACTCTGTCCATCCTTCCAGGAAGCTCCTCACTACTCAGCTTTCCCCAGCCTCTGATTCTCAGGCCTGGAAGTGCCTTTCTCTGCCAAGGTTCTGGCCATCAGAGAAGAAAGGCTCTGTCCTTTGGCTTCTGACCTTTGTGGCCACAGACACCAGTCTTCTTTAACATAGAGGGAGAGGTGGAGGCCACTCTCTGGAGCAGGGATGCTAGGGTTAGCATCCAGTGAGTGGGGATGGGAGGGCCTCTAAAGTCCTGATCATTTCAATTCCACGGCAAACTGGGACATCCTCTGCACATTTCCAAGTCTCTAGCTGTAAAAAGCTGGGGGCTGTGGGGATCAGCTCTCTCGATCAACTGTGGACTTGGACAGGTGGCTCAGACTCTCTACACCTCAGTTTCCTCATGTGCGAGATGGTAATAACAGTACCTGCTTCAAAGGTTGTTAAGAGTTTAGATGAGAAAATGACTAGAGAGTATTAGCACAGTTTGGCTCGTAGCAAATGTTCAATAAACGCTAGGTGCCATGTTGTTGTTCATGCCGTCGAATGGATTCGGACTCCTAGCCACCGTGTGTACAGTGGAGTGGAACCCTGCCCAGTCTTTTTTGCATGGTCCTCTCACCTTCCAGTGCTATATCAGACAATGCTCCGCTGCTATTCACAGGGTTTTCATGGCCAATTTATTCGGAATTGGGTAGTCAGGTCCTTCTTCCTAATCTGTCTTAGTCTGGACGTTCTGCTGAAACCTGTGCACCATGGTGACCCTGCTGGTATTTGAAATCTTGATGGCTTTCAGCATCACAGCAACATGCAGCTGCCACAGCATGACAACCGACAGATGGGTGGTGTGGTTCCGTGGTTCCCTGAGTGGGAAAAGAACCCAGGCTGATGGTGAAAGTGCTGAATCTTAACCACTAGACCCCCAGGGCTGGCTGCGTCCTATAAAGTATAGTTTGAAAAATACTGCCCTGAGTGTCTGAGTTGTAGACTTTACTCTCTGGTGAGAATCCATCCAATGTTCTTACTACAAAGTTAAGAAAACTAATCTCATATTAAAAGCAAAAAACAAATAAACATAGTTCAAGACTCACTTTTTCTTTTTCCTCCAACAATGCAAGACTTCTGAAGGTCTATACAGTGCATATCCATGCAGTTTTCTAAGAGTCCACTTTGTCCACATGAGCAAATTTTATAACAACCAACTTCCCCTGCAGATGATGGCACCTGAATTAGTGTCCCTTGACGGACGATAAAATCAGAGGCTTCTCCCAATTTGCAACCTGCACAAACAAAAATTACCTAAGAGAGATGATATTGTTTTATGACATTAGATATCCCTCACAGAAGGTCTTACAGGTTCTGTGTGGCTACTAAAGATTATGGAACAGAATTTCACCTAACTAAGGAGTTGCTTTGGTCACTGGTCAAAAGCATACCCTCTCAAATGAAAATTCCATGCTCTATTAGATGCTGGTGATTATGGACCTATACTCCAAAGTTAGCTCTAGTTCAGTATAAAAATGCTATAAGATACGTAGTTTTTTATTTCTTTGGGCTTATCGAAGATATTTAAAAATCACAGATATTTTTAAAATGGTGTTTTGAAACTGACTGTATTTTTAGAATAATCTTGGTCAGTAAAATTTTTAGTGATAGGATATAAACATACCTTAAATTCAAAGACAAGTTGAATACTTAATTGAGCTTAAGCAAAACCCATTCATTTCTGATTTTAACAAGATTTTTTATGACTCTATAGCTGATATGTTACAGTATTACACAAATATTATAGATGATCCTTTGAGACATCATGCTTATTTAATTTAATATTTTGTTCCTTTTTACTTCACACATATTTAAAATGTTGATTCTAACATGATAAATAAACATTTTCAATTGGGAAATAGATAAAAGGAAGCAAAATGTTGCCATGACTATATTCTATAGGGATCCACAAAGAGACCAAGACTATCAAAATTCTATGGGATAAAAACTTTTCAGCCTTAAAATCATATGCATTTCGGCACAACACTAATCTCTATGGAGATAATTACACATCCCACTGAGTATGCCATTTCTCCATATACTAAAGGAAAGAAAAGAAAAAACATCAACAATATGCAGTACGTTTTCTCAAACATTACACCCCGGAAGACAAAGTACAAAAAGCTGGCCCAAGGTTTTCTTTTCTTTTGTTGTCAAGAGCCCTGCAACTCATTATGAGAGTCTGGGTTTGGATTGATATTAGTTTATAATCTAAATGACTATTGAAAATTACATCTGCCTTTGTCTTTCTCTGCTTATATAAATAATACATGTTTATGGGAAAACCTCAAACATTACAGAAAAACATAATTTAGAAAATAAAGTCCCTTGCGATCTCATTCCAAAGATAACCCCTGTAAAGAAACACAAGCAGCACGTATCCACACTCATCCCACAGCCACACCCATCCCCCTCTTACCTTGAACACAAGAGTATGGCAGGCAGGGATCTCCAGATGGACACCCTCTCCGGTTTACCTCACAGAGCTCACTAGTGGGGCAAGGACTTGGGTTACAGGGATGAGTCACTTCTTCCACAATGTTACCTAAAGTACTTGGCCCTGCAAAACCAAAACCAAATCAGTTTAATCAACCCAAAAGAGTAACAGAGGCCTGTAAGTTATCTGAATTAATCATGTCTGGAATAAATGGAGAGCTTATGAGCATAAAGCGAGGCTTGATTCTAGTGAGCCATTAAAACACTCAGATTCTCTGATCACTTGCAAATTTAGCATAAACATACAGACATTCATTCACTTGTTTATTTACTGGGTACCCACAAAATACTGGGCAAGGTTCCAGGTACTGGAGATACAGTAATGAACAAAACAGACAAATCTCTAACACAGAGTTTACATTCTGGTCGAGAAATGAACAATAAATAGATTCTGCGTGTGTGTGTGTAAATAAAAGTCAGACAATGAAAAGCAGTATAAAGGGATAGAAAGTGACAGGTATATTTTGGATAGGGTGATCAAAGAGGTGCTTATGTCTAAGAGGGATAATTTAGCACATTTTACCGTAAGTGATCATAACTTATTATAGTAAGAAGGATCCTGTCCCATGACTGTATTTGTTAACTTGTGAAATAATGACCAAGGAAGAGTCTCACTTAATATAAAGCATATGTGATATTTAAACAGAGTATTGAAATTCAAACAAAAGCATTTCTTTAATTTTTCTCCCATTGAAATAATTTCCTTCTACATATATACTTGACAGATCTGATAGAGTCTAGGATTGTGAATATATTAGTTTTGCTTACTTGATTTTAGGCCAGACTCAGACTTAAGGCTAATAGAAGTAGGAGGGTTCTTGGAGTTCATCTCAACCAGCCCAGTCATTTTACAAATAGAGAACCTCAGGCTCAAAGAAGTGATCTGCTCAGAGTCACAGAGCTCTATATTCTAGTCTCACGCTCTCTTTTTCTCTATGCCGGTCACAAAGGCTAAGGGACATAGTCTGTTGGTCTTGATACAATGCGGCAGATGTAACTAGCTGCAAATCTAGCATCTACTCTTCTCTTCCTGCTTACTACTAGAACTCCAATTTTACTTAGGGTGGCAATGGGCCCACAGCTAACAAGATAATCTTTCCCAGTTTCCCTTACAGCTAGGGGGGTTTTCCCTTACACTAGGATATGGTGGCTAGAATTCCAGCAGCCACGCTGTGATGATAAAGTACACACAGTCACCCTGATGATGAGGAAGCCAAGCACTGAGGATGGTGGAGAAAGAAAAAGGAGCCTGGATTCCTGATGATGGAGCCACCATAACAGCCCTGGACTGTTTATTTCTGGGCTTTCTTTTACTTCTATCTGTTGTCCTGTTATTTGCAGTCAGACTTAACCCTGTCTGACACAGGAAGACAAAGCAAGTAGGAGCTGAATTCACTGTCTGCCTTTCCAGCCAGCTCAGGGCACTAACACCCCGTGGTGGCAGCCTAAATTCTTCCCTTAGCCTAACTGGTTGGTGTGCAGGGGTTCTACTTGTTATCCCCTGGTTTCCACCACACAGTCACCTCGCTGCCAGAAAGCTCAGCTTCAGGATCCCTCAGTGAGATCCCAACGTTTTCTTCTAGCTCTTGGCAGGAGTATTTCACAGACAGAAAAGTTCCATTTCATGTACTAACCCAGACCGTCATTCCTTACTCCCTATTTGGTGGGTGAGTCCAAGCCAGTGCCTCGCTCAGGTCCACTGATGTTCTGATGACAAACAGCTGAAGACTCCCTGGGGAAATTCTACTTCCGGGTCAAATCATGGCGAGGAGACGGCAACGATACGGAGCTGGTCATGAGAAGCCTGGCCCCTGGTTCACTGCTTAGAATTCCTGACTGACAAGAGTTCACTGCCTCCTCAGACTGATACGATAATCACTCCCACTTACATACCTCAGGACGACAATTCTTTCCTGGGCAGAAAAGGCCAAGCAAATAAGAGCCTGCAATTGAGACAGTATCCTTAAACCACATGTTCTCAAGGAGATGCTCAACCAAAGCAAACAAGAAGGGCAGAGATGGAAGGGAGACGTATTTAAAATCTAAACAAACAAAGAACTTACTGAGGTATGTATCCAAAGGTATACAACTCTCCAGGTCATCTGTAGGTGACAGCAGCTCACAAATACTTTCAGCTGTGTGGTCTTCAGGGAATTTGTTCTGGTCCCCACATTTCTTAAGAATCTCCACACAATCTGATCTTGAAAAGAAAAATACAAATTCAGTGTTCAAGAAACCTCCTCATGTTGTCTAGTCAATATCCATTCTGTTTCTGAAGATTTCCAGAAAGTGAGTTCTCAGAACTTAACAATGTTTCACAGTTGGTTAGGCGCAAGGACGGCACAAGAGAACAAGTTATAGTGGACCCCAGGCTGAACAGTAAGTAACGTATTACGCTATCAAAACATCCCTAACCTTCTCTTACCTGAGATCCAAAGGCCTTGCTCAAATTTTATGCTCATACTTACTGACACTACCATCAAGGTGGATTTTCAATGTCTTTGAAAGGAAATTAAACCAGGCTAGTCTGATTTGCTCTTTGCAAAATCATACATCCTTTCCTTCAGGACCTTATGCATACTTGCTTCTCCTTCTTCCCTCCCTCCCTTCCTCACTCCCTTCCTTTCTCTTTTTAAGTATCTTTTTAGTTATCAGCACTAAAGTGTTTGGTCTACAACAATCGGAAAGTCCACTACTTTAAAATTTTGTCAGTCTTCAGTAGGGATTTGACTCCTCTTCTGTAAGTCTTCTGAGCTAAGAGTCTATAAATTTCCCACTCGTTGCCTCTTGCTTATCACCCAGTAGTTACCCCTCATCTGTCCCCTCCTCAGGTCATCTCCAAGTCATGTCAGAGAATAGATGGGGACCCTGTTTAAGGTGGAACTAGTCTGCAATCAGTCATGGAGAGCCCAGCAGCACCGAGCCACACACCAACAACTTAAGGGCTAGATGTTGGCTTGGTTTTAGAAAAGCTTTGTGGGAAAAAAGATGCCTAAAGAGCAGTTGACATAGATTACTATGGAGCCGACACTTTTGGTTTCACCCACCACAGCAGCTTTCATCTCTCCTTTATCCTAGGTCTCCTGAGCAAACCACTCACAAAATGTTTGCTAGGAACAGGCCCTAAGGACTGTATTCACTACCTCCTTCACTCATCAAACATTTATAGAATACCTCTTGTGTGTCACGATTACGCTACCCTGCAGAGGAGAAAAAGGATACAAGGAAAAAAGGCACAAAGAAGAATGAGCTCCTCGAGGAGAGCAAAGTCTAACAGAATATAAGACAAATTAAAATATAAAAATAGAATTGCGCATTGAGGGTACTCAATAAATGTTTCTTGGACTAAGTTCCGTAAGAGAAGTACAAATAAAGGTCTATAGAAATTCATAGTATGGATAATTACTATCAGCTAGAGCAGTCTGGGAAGATTCCATAGGAATGACTGCTATCTGAGAGGGCTAAGAAGCACAGGCAGTGGGCAAGTGGAGGGGGGGGGAAGAGTATTTCAAGCAGAGGAGGAAAAAGTGGGAAAGCATTTGACATGTGGGGATGATGAGCAAAGGGAAGTGGTGGGAGGGAAAACTCTAAAGATAGGCTGTGAGTGGAGATCACAGAGGGTCTGACCCAAAACTGGAGAGTCACTATCACGAAAGAAACTTACTTGCAAATAACACTTCCCCGGGATTTACTATGACAAGGTTTAATCTGCAGTGAACAAGCTATTGCTTTCCACATTTCTGGCTGGCACTTTTTAATGTCAAGAACAGGTATGTTGATAAATGGCATCTTTATGCTTCCTTTTTCCCACAGCTTCATGTCGTTCATGGCTCCTTGATCTGACTGAGCATTACAACTCCGGAAAAGTTCTGTTGGCCTAAAGAGAAAAGAGGCCAGAAGGAATCAAGAGGCAATTATTTTCTAGAGAGAAGCAATGCATAAAATCCTGACATACTAATGCATCAGGAAAATCTGATTTTCTTAAAGAAGAAAGTGCATACAACTCATCAAAGGATATCGGCTTTGAACGTATGAAGATTCAATGTAGATGCTACCAATAAGATTCTGATAGCATGTTTTCTCTTCTGGGGGGGTGAGGGATATTAGCCCTGAACTAACATCTGTTGCCAGTCCTCCTCTTTTTGCTGAGGAAGATTGGCCCTGGGCTAACATCCATGCCCATCATCCTCTACTTTATATGGGATGCCGCCACAGCATGGCTTGATAAGTGGTATGTAGGTCAACGCCTGGGATCTGAACCTGTGAACCCCAGGCCGGGGAAGCAGAGCCCACGAACTCAACCATTACGCCACCAGGCTGGGCCCTCATGTTTTCTTTTTAACACAGATTTTTGTGAGGCAGTTAAAAACTTCAAAATGCTGTGGACAGGACTATCATCTCCACCCGTACCATTGTTTTCATTTCACAAAATAAATAAGCCCAAGTTTTTAAAATTGAGGTACAATTTATAAAAATAAAACGCACAGATTTTTTGGGTACAGTTTGATGTGATTTGACAAATGTGTACATCCGTATAAGCACACCCAAATCAATTAAGGAGCATTTCCATCACCTCAGAAAGTTCTCGTGTCCCCATCCAGTCAATGCCCTCCCTGCTGACTGCACCCCAGAGGCCACCACCATTCGTACTCATATTACCCTAGATTAATCTTACCTGTTCTAGAACTTCATATAAATGGAATCCTATTGTATGTACCCTTGGGGTCTGGTGTCTTCAGCTAAACAATCTTTTTGAGATTCACCCATGTTATGTATATAAATTGTTTGTTCATTTTTATTGTAGAGTAGTATTCCATTAATAAAAGTACCACAATTTGTTTATCCTAGCAGTTCTCAACCTTATTGATCTCAGGACCCATTTACACTCTTAAAATTATTGGGTTCTCAAAAAACTTCTGTTTATGTGGGTTAAATCCATCAATATCTATCATATATAACTCAAAACTGAGAGATTTTTAAAGTAGTTAAATCATTTAACTATTGATAATCATAATTCATTTAAAATGATAATATGCCCATTACATGTTATATAAATAATATTTTTATGAAAAATAACTATATTTTCCAAAACAAAACAAAAATCAGTGAGAAGGGTAGGACTGTTTTATAGTTTTGAACATCTCTTTCACATCTGTCTTCATAGAAGACAGCTGGATTTTCATACCTGCTCCTGCTGCATTCAATCTGTTGCTATATCACATCTGGAAAACTCCACTGTTCACTCTTGTGAGAATGAGAGTGAAAAAGGCAAATAACATTTTAGTGTTATTATAAAAATAATTTTGATCTCACGGGGTTTTGGGGACCATGGACCACACTTTGAGAAGACCGGTTTATTCACTCACCTGTTTGTAGACATTAAGGTTGTTTCCAGTTTTCATGTCTGTTTTCATGGCTACAAATGGGCATTTCTGGGTCATAACTTTCTAAGAAACTGCCAAACTGTTCTCCAAAGTGGTTATACCATTTTAGGCTCTCACCAGCAATGTATGAAAGTTCCGGTTGCTTTACATGCTGGTCAGTCTTTTAGTTGTAGCCATTCTATTAGCGTAGGTGGTATCCTTTTGGTTTTAATTTGCATTTTGCTAATAGCTACTTATGTTGAGCACTTTTCCATGCACTTAACTGGCCATTCGAATATCTTCTTTTATGAAGTGTCTTTCCAGTGTTTTGACTTTTTTTAAAAAGTTGTCTTTTTGCTATTGAGTTGTAAGAACTCTTTATATATTCTGAATATGTCTTTACATGTATTACAAATATTTTCTGCCAGTTTGTGGTTTGCCTTTTCGTTTTTTTTAATAGCCTCTTTTGATGAACAAAATTTTTTAATTTGTAAAATTTATTTATTTGAAGTATTTTATTGGGGTATAATTTACATACAATATAACCCACAGATCTCGACAGTTCAGTTCAGCAAGTCTTGAAAATTGTATTCATCCATGTAATCAAAACTCCAGACAAGACAAAGAATATTTCTATCACCTCATAAAGTTTCCTTATGCCCTCTTATCCCCTTCTACCAAAGGCAATGACTTTCTGATCTTTACCCTCAAAGATTACTTTTGCCTATTCTTGGACCTTATATATATGGAATTATAAAGAATGTATTTTGTGTCAGGCTTCTTTCACTCAACGTAAGAGTCATTCATGTTTTTGGCTTTAACAGCAGTTTGACTTTTTTTTCTTGGTGTGCACTATTCCATTGTTTGGGCACACCACAATATGTTCTTCCATTCCCGTCTTGGTGGATGTTTTATTTCTTTTTCTCCCAACTTTGCATTCTTATGAATAAGGCTTTTTTGGACCTATGTCCATACGAATAAGTCTTTTTTTGGGCATATGTTTCTTGGGTAAATGCTTCGGAATAGAATTGCTGAGTCATAGATTTAACTTTTTAAGAGACTGCAAGAAAACTCTCCACAGTGCTTCAACCCTCTTATACTCCCAGCAGCAAAGCATGAAAGAGCTACTTGCTTCATATGCTTGTCAGTCTTTTAATTTTAGCCATTCTAGTGGGTATGACCAGGTATCTCATTGAGGTTTTATTATTTGCATTCTGCATGGCTAATTACAATGAACTTTTTCATATATTTAAATGGCTATTTTTGAGGTCTTCTTTGGTGAAGGGTCCTTGAAAGTCTTTTGCCCACTTTTTCACTTGGGTTCTTTGATTTTTTTTTTTTTTAAGTATTTATTGATTTTTTTTTTTTTTTTTTTTTTGCAGGGAAAGATTTGCCCTGAGCTAACTAACACCTGTTGCCAATCTTTGTTCGACTTTTTATCATGAGGTTGTAGGAATTATTTATATATTCTAGATACAAGTCCTTTGTCAAATGTGCGTGTGTGTGCACATGTGATACATTGAACATTTTCTGATTGTGGCTTGCCTTTTCAAATTTTAAAGTGCCTTTTGGTGAACAAAAGTATTTACTGTTGAACTATAATTCATTAATTTTTTTCTTTATTAATTAGTGCATTTTGTGTCCTCTCCACAAAGTCTTCCCTACACCAAGGTTGTCAAGATGCTCCTATGTTTTCTTCCAGAAGCTTTATATTTTAGCTTTTATCTTTAGTTCTATGACCCATCTTGAACGAATTTTTGTGTATGGTGTGAGATAGAGGTTGAGGTTCTTTTTTTTCACACAGATATTCAGTCATTGCAGCATCATTTGTTGAACAGATGTTTCTTTTTGCATTGAACTGCCTTGCTACCTTTGTTGAAAATCATTCTTGCCTCTATTTTGTCCTATTAATCTATTTCTCTGAACTTATGCTAATATTACATTGTTTTAATTTCTGTTGCTTTATAATAAGTCTTGAAATCAGGTACTGTAAGTTCTCTAAATTTGTTGTTTTTTAAAAATTGTTTTAGCTATTCTAGGTCCTTTGTATTTTCATAGAAATTTTGGAATTAACCTGGCAATGTCTATTTTAAAAAGCCTGTTGGGATACTGATTGGGACTGCACTGAATCTGGAGATCACTTTTGGCAGAATTAACGTCTCACTGAATCTGGAGATCAGTTTTGGGAGAATTAACAACTTAACAATATGGAGTCTTCTAATCCATGAACATGGTACCTCTCTCTGTTTATTTGTTGTCTTTAATTTCTCTCTGCAAAGTTTTCTGGTTTTTAGTGTAGAGTTCTTGCACATCTTTTGTTAAATTTACCCCTAAGTATTTCATGTTTTTTGATGCAATGGTGTAAATTACTTTTTATAAATTTCATCTTCCAATTTTGTTGCTAATATACAGAAATACTACTGTCTTTTGTATATTAACCTTGTATCTTGTGACTTTGTTAAACTCAATGATTTAAGGGGAGTTTGTATGCAGATTTTGGAGCATCTCCTTTCGTGGTTCCCTCCTTTCTGGGATTTGCTGCTTCCATATCCAGCCACTTTGGCAGCCCCAACTCTGATCTCTAACTCCTCGGCCCAAGACTGCTGCTTTTTGCTTGAATTCTATAAGCCATGCAAGGGGACCGAGAGTGCCCAGGAAGGAAATACTGAATAAACATGGCTGTCATTCAGTGTAGTTTCATGAGATGTAGCTTTTGGTCACTTTCCAATGCCTTCAAAACAATCTTTTTTAATATTTTGTGCCGAGTTCATAATTGGTATTGGCAGGGGTGTTGGTCTGACACAAACTACTCCACCATGCCAGTAAGGCTAACACTCTGTCATCACTTGTAAAGATATCTCAACTTTTACTCAAAATAATAATCTGAATACTTTTAAGAGGATAGGACGTGTGTTAGCTTGAGGTAAACATCCTCTGAACTTCCTTCTGGCCCAAATGAATGATTCTCTTCTTTTTGCCCTCTTGATCTCCAGGCTGCAGCTCACAAAACCAGCCTCCTCTTCTTCAGTAATTCTCCTTCTCTGGCTTCTCTGATATGGCATTTTCTATGCTTCTGGATGCCCTTTTTCTTTTCTTCACTGCTTCTTTAGCCATTAATTCAGGTCTTGGCCCTTATTTTTCTTACCCTACTGAAGACCTTAGGAACATACCTATTCAAATTGCTTCTGTAAAGAAAATATTTTTGTATGAAATAGGGGACTCACTGAGTGGGAACCTCAACTAGTCTGCAGGTCTTTCACAGTAAACTGTCCACAAGAGGGCATCTGGATGACCAAATTGTTCAGTGATTTATTCTACAATGAATTGTTTCCACTGGTGGTGTAGTAGAAGGGAGACAGGAAGAATGGTAGACTAAAGGCAGAAGAGATTCTTCGAATTCTAGAAGCTTGAAGTATTTCTAGATTAGAAAGGATTTGGTTATAGTGCTTCCTTTCCCAGGGGTGATTTACCAGATGGAATATACCGTTTAAAGATGAAATCATAAAGAAATACTACTTCCTTTTAACTTGGCAGGAAGAAAATCAGAGTAAAGTGGTCTTTTCACTTATTTAAAAACAAGATAATTAATGATAAAAAATATTTCCATTCCATGTACAATAATTTGCTCCTACCTGTTGTTAAAATTAGTACAGTAAGTAAGGTTTCTACAGCCCAACTGACAAGGTTCCCGAACATCTGCTAAACAGGTCAACATGGACACTTCCACTGGATTATATTCACAAAAGCGATCAAACTCTTGCCAACTCTGTGTATTGCCCCAGCTCATGCTATAAAGTTTAGTGCACAGTTCCCTGAAACAAAAGCACAAATGGAGAAACATATAAACAAAAGCACAAATGCAGAAACATATGGATGAGCCAAATGAATAAATATTTGACTCGCATAAAATGCAAACTCTATGAACTCTAGTTTAGAATATAAATGAGAAAAAAAGTACAAAAACCAAAAGACTAAGATCTATCTCCTAGAATTTAGGGCCAGAAAAAGTGATTTTTCCATGAAAAAGTTAGCCTTCCCTTATCATCCATCTCTTTCCCTTTTGCCATGGTTGCTAGAAAGCTCAGTGCTAAATTTAATGTTTAATTATAGTATTTGTACATCCTTATTCTAAGCACAATTATTTCCCTCTATATATCTCATCTCTCTTCTACCTTTACTTAAAGTAAGGTAAAGCATACAGTTTTGCCTCCACAAAGATATATTCCACTATATTTATGTTCTAATCACAGTAGGCAAAACTGTGACATGGTCCTCAGACTTCTTTTTAGAAGCATTATAGACTTAGGGTTCACTAGTTTCTCCCTGAAAAACTATCCTAAAGCCACTCATATTCCTTAAGATATACCAAGATAGCCTACATAAAAAGGCTTATGAATTCCAAAGCTTCTATATACTATTATTGTATGTATGTATGCTTATTTTCAGTACTTGATGATTACAAAGCAACTCAAGAGCATGTATATAGCTAAAACGGTATCAGTACCATTTCTAAAGTGCTTTCACACATGATATTCATCAGGTTCATTTTTTAAATTTATAAATGCCATAAAAATGTAAAAAAAAAGTAATACAAGTAATACAAAATTTTAATACTACCAAAATATACAAAGTCACAAGTAAAAATTCTCCATGCCTGTCACATTTTATTTGACTCCCCCAAGTATCCCTATGAGGAGAGTATCTTTACTTCTGTTTGTTCATTCACTCTACCAGGCTTTACTGAGTGCCTATTTTGCATGGGGCCCTCTTGGAGGCACTGGACATGCAGTGGTGAATGAAAGAAACAATATTCCTGGCTCTCAATGGAGCTCACACATCATGGGGACGAGGAAGCTGAGATCAAGTTACATTAGATACCTTGATCTGGAAACCAGTCCTTTCTCTAGGCCTTAACTTTCTGTATGACCTTGGAAAGACTGTTTAACATCTCAGAGTTAGTTTTTTATATATAAACAGAAATTATACAAATTGAGACTAATCATAAGATGATACCAATCATTTTATAAGGTTTCACGAGGACAAAATAAGATGGAAGTGAAAGTATTCAGTAAACCATAAAACCTTACATCAAGAGGGCAAACAGTGTTTCTTACTGAAGTTCTTCTGGGATGACACAGCCATTCCAATCTCTAGGGACTACAGGGCATACAGTTTTTTGTGGACATTCAAAGAATTACTCAGTTTCCTTTCCATAAATACATTTATTAATTACTATCAGCAACCCAATTTCCTTAATTATAGGACCAACTTAACTTCTCTTTAAGCCTTTCTGTTAATTTTCTTTGGATATTTTCCAGATTTTTCATATTTTTGGTAAAGTTTGATGAGCTATTCTAGGCACAATTTTTTGGTAAAGGTCCATCCAATTTAGAAGCCACAGGAAAGACTGTTTCACTCCTGGTATATCATATTCATTTCAGGATATTCTAGTAATATGCAGTCCCTTTTCACTCAAAATATCCCTAATAAAGCAAACTTCTCTTTCACCTGTGTTCTAGTATGACCTTCTCTCCATTTATTCTTGTCTCTAGATTGTGTTTCCTCCATCCTATATTTGTATTGTTAATTTTTTATCCCTAAGTGTATCACCCAAATGAATGCCAATACACTGCTATCTAACTTTGGGTCTAAGTGTCAACCCAGGTTACTCACCA
This sequence comes from Diceros bicornis minor, assembly GCF_020826845.1. NCBI lineage: Eukaryota > Metazoa > Chordata > Mammalia > Perissodactyla > Rhinocerotidae > Diceros > Diceros bicornis. The sequence continues at coordinate 4,520,585 of NC_080767.1, read as the reverse complement.
ATCTATACAAAAGGTTGCTTAAGGTCAAAGTTTCATAATTTAACAAAGAAAATATCCCTTAAATGTCAGATAAAAATATCTTCTAAATTGTAAGCTTACTTAATGATAACCTTGAGGATAGAACCCATATCGCATCATCTTTAAATATTTATTGCCCTGCCAATGCTAATCCTCCATACTCCAAAACACAGTGCTTTTAGCACTCAATGTACAAAAACAATGATTTACGGACACATGAAGCTCAGTAAATACTTGCTGGATGAAAGAATGAAAGATTTTATATCTTCTAAACGCTTAAGTGTATACAGTGCAAGAAAATAACACATATTTGCCAGACTTAAAATCATCAATTAAAATGCTATTTTCTACTGGTTTTAATCAAGGAAATTGAGATACTGACCTACATGTTGAAGTATTTGCTTTAGAACAACAATGCAATTTAGCCCCATCGAGGCCTGTAGAGGGAGGAGGGTGTAGAGTGACTCCAGGGTGAACAGATTGTGAGCTTTCGAGAAAACACTGCCAAAGAGGATCCTGAGGCAAGGGCTGGGTCTTACAACCCTCGATGAGGCCATCCACAATCTCCATTTCTGTTTTCTTAGACATCAGAATTCTCTTGCAGGCATTTTGGCAAGCATGGTCTTCAGCTCTGTCACAGCAATATAAACCTACGTTTCAGAATATAAGTGACTTAATTAGCTGGTTTTACGTCATGCCCTGCTCAGAACAGAACACGGTGGTGTACTGGAAACCATTACTACTCTGAGTCAAATGTCAGTATCTGCAAGATACAGGGCCTACCAAATTCTCTCTCCATTACTTTGCAGTGTAGCAAATAAGCAAGGAGCTAAAGGTGGACTAGTATCTGTTACCAGAATTCACCACTGTCCCCAGTCATGAGACCTCTAGCACCATTCCTACATAAGTGAAAGGTCATCCTACACCTAACAAGCCCTCACATTCAAGGTATTTTATGTTCCTGGAAAAGGTATTGTAGATCAAACTGGAACTATTTCATGCTAGAAACGACTGCCGAAAAGGGATTTTGTTCTTGACATAATGAGAGAGATGACATTTTAATAGCAATAACCACAAACACCATATTTCATCACATCATGGGATATAAAGCTTTTAGAAATCTGTGCATATTAATTAATTTAAGTTGTAATTGAAATAATACAACAGCAAACTCTGACAAAATATCAGTTTGCTTCAGCCTTTAATTTTCTACAAAGAATCAGAAAGTAAAAGAACACTTTCAACCAGACTACAGAATTCAGAAGGGTTTCTTTGAGGTACTATTCTCAGGCGTCTTGACTTTTTAAGAAACCTATTCAGACATATCTGTTTGTAGCTTTCTTTTCCAGATTTCCTCTGTATTAGCACAGACATCTGAGATGGTTGTTCTTCTACCCTTAAAACATCGTTCTGCTGTTTTGGGAGCTGCTATCACCTAGGCTCCAGCAGCAGCAGCTCTGGGCAGCCTAATGTCAGTGAAGACAGATCTGCCTTTACAATGAATGAAGGCTGTTTGCGGCAAATGCTCTGTCCTCTGATCTTCATCACACAGCCACACCACAGAAGGTCGTAAGTCTGAGAGTTCTGCTTTACCTGCCGGCCAAACAAGGCACACAGCACTGCTTTTGAGTTTACAAAAACAGTATTTCACAGCCCAGCATAAATCAAAACATTGGCATCTGGCTTATAAATCTTATAAGTCTTTTGTCAGTTTGGTTAATTAGTGAGTTTTTAAAAGTTTGATCATCTCTAAATGAAGAACATCAATTATAAGACGTACAAAGCTGCAACACTGAAGACTCCATAAGGTGCAGCTTCATTAGGAGGCCTTGATTAAAAAAAGTTATCAGGATCTCTTCTCGTTTTTATGATATTTTTTTTTTTTTGCAGGGAGAGAGTCACGCTGAGCTAACACCTGTTGCCAATCTTCCTTTTTTTTTTCCCTCCCCAGAGCCCCAGTACATGGTGGTATATCCTAGTTGTAAGTCGTTCTAGTTCGTCTATGTGAGCCACCACCACAGCATGGCAACTGACAGATAGGTGGTGTGGTTCCGTGACCAGGAAGCAAACTCAGGCTGCCAAAGTGGTGAATGTCAAACATTAACCACTAGGTCATCAGGGCTAGCTCGATGATGTTTTTACTATAAAGTAATAACTGTTCATTAGTAAAAACTGAAACATTACAGATACATAAAATGTGGAACAAATAGGTATAGAACTAAAAATAAATATGTCATACTATACATTTAGTTCTGCAACTTGCTTTATTTGCTTAGTGTATCTTGGAATTCAATGTAAACATACTTGTTTATGTTGGTTGTATAGTGTTGTTATTATATACATATATGATTTATTGAATCAATTTTAATCAATACTCCATTGATGGATCTTTGGGTTATCTCTAATTTTTGTCTATTACCACCAATGTTGTAGGGAACATCCTTTATATTCATAGATACATTTTTGCAAATTCGTGAGTTTTCTTGAAGGACAAATTCTGAGAAACGGAATTGCTAGATTAAAAGATATGATTAATTTGAAATTCTCACAGTCAAAATTCAACTTCCCCCCAAAATATCCATACCACTGAATTCTCCCAGTGCCTGTTTCTTCATAGCTTTGACAGTTCCGTCTTTCTTGGCATCTTTTAGCTGTGACAGTAAAGTCCAAACAGCTAAATCTAAACACCAAAGGAAGTCTGGTGTTTCCCAAATGATCTGGACTACAGATATCTTCAAGAATTTACTTCCTTTTTACAAATTATTTTACCAAAGACCAAAATGAGAGGAAAGTGTAACTTTTTACTTACTATCTGTTGGGTTCCTCATTGGATAAGATTGGGTGTAATTGTTCACACAGTGTATTAATTGTGGACTAATAGAGGCACAATAGTTTTCCACTGCTTTGATCTGAGATGGGCCAGGGGAAGAGTCTGTTCGAAAAATGGCTTGACAGTATTCTCGGCAGTTTGTGTGATGGCCTGCATAACTGCAACAAACTGATCCCACTGAAGGAAGAAAAGGAGATGACATTGAAATGGAACCAGCTATTTGCTAACATTAAATCATCCCCATAATGCTGGAACAATGTGTGTCTTTTTGAATTTGAGAAATAAAACCATACCATAGAAGACAAGTATTGTCTTAAAATCACTCTTAAAACTTAAGATTTTTTACCATCTTAAAACTTAAAATCAACACTACTGGAGGCACAGCCATGGCGACATTCAGGTGCTCACTGGTATAAGAAAGTCACTATCCATCAACTTACAGTCTATAGTCCAGTGGGTCTCAGCAGGAGCAGTACCACCTCCCTGGGAGAATTTGAATGCATGTGGAAGTGTCTCTGGTGTTCATGGTGACTTGGGGGGCCACTGTTGGCTTTTAATGCGTGGGGGTGATGGCTACTGAATGCTCTGCAAAGCGCAGGACAGTCTCACACTACCAAAACTGTCTCCCCAAATGCCAATAGTGCCCATGTTGAGAACCACTAGAACAGCTTCTTTCCATGTTAGATTTGTGGAGATTTACAAACAAACAAAGCAAAGCAAAACAAACAAAACCAAAATAAAACAAAACCCAAAATGCCTCACATTTATACAAACTAAGAGATATCAGGATCATCTCATGAATTTGACAATTATACAACCGTATATCTTGAAACAAAACCCCAAAAGTTCTATAGTGTTTGAACATCTCCAAGAATACACCTAAACTGAAACAGTCTTCACCTCACAACTGATATGACCTGCTTGACCTGAAGAGTAAAACCCACATTTGAAATAAATATGATTCTGGACTTACATATTTTTATAAATCAAAGGGGACCGTTTATGGTATTTGGGCAGAGCTAGATAAGTGGCTAGGGGTGCAGATGGGGGATTTATAATGGAGAAGAGCAAGAGACTCCCACAGGAGAGGCTAAGGGGTCTGCAGGAAGCTGAAGGGAGCCAACGCAGAGGTATGGCAGGAAAAGGTTAAGAGAAAGGCAGGTAGGAAATCTCTGAAAATTATTAGAGATGGTTGTGGAGGAACCAGAATCAGGTTTCTGGTGAATTCCACAGACCAGGAATGAGCAGGGAATGCAGGCAACTTCCAGAAATAATGATAATGATAAAATCATATACAAATTAACGAAACTAGGACTGAACTGATGTAGGACAAGCCTCAGTTTCCTGGACCAGGAAACTGTTTCATACCTACTGCACCACCTAAGTTTTTGACTTGTAATTACTACCAAACTTACTGTGAGCATTGCTGAATTCTTCACTTTCAGCACAAAGAACAATTAATGGTTACATTTATCACTGTCAACCTCACTGAGGATAAACTGGGGGTTGGGGAGGGGATGCTGAGGACAGAAGAGATACAAGTGAGAACAGGAAGGATGCCTATCTTCTGATTCCCCCATTCTGCTGGCTTCTTCACCAGTATGGGGGGACATAAGATTACATGCCAGAGACTATCTGGGAAATCCTGAACTAAGCCCCAGTTAGAAAGGGTAGAAGACAAAGTACAGACAGCCAATATTTCTCATCACTTTGATACACCCCACTGCCAAGCTAATCTAAACAACTCCTTGTTCCTTGTTCCTCAGATGTGTTTCCCCATCGCTAACCATTCTCATTATTCCCTTCACCTGGAACGTCCTTCCTCCAGTCTCCACTGTTCATATCTTGTCCATCCTTCCAGGCCCAGCTCAGCTACCAAGTCACCTTTAGCACCCCTACAGGGTGTGATCCCTACTTCCTCTGAACTTCCACAGCCCTTTATCAGTCACGCTACCCCACATCCACTGTGTCCCAGCGTTCTTTGTGCACAGATTGTGTCCCCCACAGATGTGCGTCTGCCCCGCACAGAGCACGTAGTCAATGAACGTCTGCTGAATGAACTGAGAGGCAGCCCTCAGCAAGCGCTACACTGTGTCACGTGGGAGCGAGTACCTTCTGAAAGTGATCCTATTTATTCAAGTGGGGCACGCTCTCCTCTAGCACATCTAGCACTAGTAGCTGCTTTGTAAATCTGCAGTTAGGACAGGGGAATTGCTATAATTCAAGAATGGCCTGAACACTCCAGAGGAAAGAGCCTATCAGAATCCTGCTGTGTACATTACTTCCGATGGCTTACTGACAGCCTAAGTTATAACACCAGGGTCTTGGCAATATGTATAACAGCTAAATCACATTCTTTAAACTGTGTTTTGCTCTTTGGACTGCTAATATAATCATCAACAATATACTTACTTTCATTTCTGCTAATGCAACTGAAAAGAGCATTCTGTAAATTAAAGAAAAACAAACAAACAGACATTAACAACACATGGAATTTCTAATTTTATTCCACTTTATTGTTATATGGAAATCAAGATGTCAAACTATTTAATTCTTCTCTAAATCCAAGACTGAAAACAGACGTTATGAGATGGCATCCTGGTGAAAAGGGAAATCATCTTCCAACACACAGTGGGGATCAAGATTATCTCTCGAGCCATAAGCTGACTACATTAGAGCAATCAAGTTTATGTAAAGCTGTACCAATGTGTATATCTGGGGCAATTTACAATGTATTAACCTCAATGATTCCTTGTAGTATATAATAAAGGACATTTAGGGAAATATGTATTTCACATAACCACTGCATTTTAGAGCTGAAAGGACCTTAGAGATCATCTCTAACTGTTCTCAAACATGGCCATGCACTACAATCAGTTGGGCTTCCTAGGCCTTACCCTAGACTACACAATCAGAACCTGGGAGGGAAGCACAGAAATCTAAATTTTAAACAAGGCTTCAAAGATACTTCTTACGTAGCCACCCTGGGGCCAGAGATGGGGAATCTCACTTCCATTTTACAGACGAAGAAACCATTTCCTCAGCAGGGGAGAGACTGCCCCAGGTCACAGAGCAAGTCAAAAGCAGAGACTGAGACTAGAATTAGTGTTTCTAGAGCTCTTAGATCACTTAGATCAGATGTTTAGAAAACATCACACTAATTTAAGTCACTGTAGGAAAATAAGACGCAAACCAAGACAAAAAAAATTCCTTGTACAAAGCCATTTGGACATTCAGGGCATGTCGACTATGATTAATATTACTCACAAGTGGAAGAGAATGAATTCTTCAAAGAAATATTATGGGCATAAATAAAAGGTAGATGGAAATCAAGCGCAACCTTATTGTTGAATACAGATGATTGTGGCTTTTAATTGTAACTAACCCACAAGCCAGCTATGTGATCTGGATTTGTTAAAGGACCAGCTTCACTGACATTTAAAACCTACCTTCAAGTATCCCTCTATGTAGTTGTATGAAGCTGTACTGCATTCATTTTCTCCACTAAATAATATTTCATTGTAGGAATAAACCACACTTGATTTATCCATTTAAAGCAAAACAAAACAAAAACCCCAGGCTTCATAGATAAGGTGTTCACCCAGTATGAATTCTTTCTGCTAGAGATCTCATCAAACAATATAAATGTATTCACCCAGTATGAATTCTTTCTGCTAGAGATCTCACCAAACAATATAAAACTAGTGAAAATTAAATATTCTTGGTGTTTCTCTAATAGTGATCTCTCTTCATCCATCTTTGTTTGTGACTTTTCAGCTACTGGTTATAGATAGTCCTCTATTTTGATTCAATAGTTTCAGGAACAGTTTCCATAAAATGATCTAAATCAACATTAAAAAGCAATCTGCTACCAACTTTCCAGCCTCCTTCGATTGGGTGAATACAATTCTCATTGCCCTTCTCTTTCTTTTCTTTTTTTTTTTTTTTTTTTTTTTTGCTGAGAAGGATTCACCTTGAGCTAACATCTGTTGCCAATCTTTCTTTTTTTTTTTTTTTGGCTTGAGGAAGATTTGCCCTGAGCTAACATCTGTTGCCAATCTTCCTCTATTTTATACGTGGCTCGCTGCCACAGTATGGCTGATGAGTGGTGTAGGTCCGTGCCTGGGATCTGAACCCACAAACCCGGGCCACCAAATCAGAGCATGCCAAACTTTAACCACTACACCACAAGGCCACCCCAAGCCCTTCTCGTTCTCATAAGCTCATTTGTTCCTTTGGGTTTTGGCTTTTTTACTTGTACCTGAAGAAATGTGCTTATCTTGGTGGCTGTCCTGGGTTGCATTCCTGGTCTGACTTCCATTTTTGGTATTCTTCAATTTATGCTTAAAGTCTCTAGAGCAGTGGTTCTCAACAGGGGTGATTTTGCTTCCCGGGGGACATCTGGCAATGTCTGGAGACATTTTTGGTTGTCATAACTGGTGGGGGGGGGGGCGGGTGGCAGGAGCGTAAGTGCTACTGGCATCTAGTGTGTAAGAGGAGTTCAGAGATGCTGCTCAACAGACTACAATGCACAGGACAGCTCCCCACAATAAAGGATTATTCAGCCCCAAACGTCAACAGTGCCAAGGCTGAGAAACTCTGCTCTAGGGACTTACAAATTTGTCCAAGCTGGCTTTTTAAAAATTTGACCTTACAAATAAAAGAAGTATCACTCTGGGTCAGCCTTGTGGATCACGTAGCTTCAGAGAGAAGTACTAAAAAGACACAAAACCTGAAAAATGTCAGAGATCATCTAAACCAACTCCTTATTTGACAGGAGCCACAGACTGAGGCCTAGAAAGGAGAAATACTTAGGGACCCTAGCTTTCACCCACAAACAGGTAGGCAAACTATGGCACACAGGCCAAATCTTGCCCACTGCCTGTGACTGGTAAATAAAGTTTTATTGGAACACAGTCACACCCATTCATTTACATAGTGTATATGGCTACTTCACACTATGATGGTAGGTTGAGTAGACAGAGACCATATGGCCTGCAAGCCTAAAATATTTGCTATCCAACCCTTTACAGAAAAAGTTTGCCAACCCCTGATGTAGAAGAAGGGCACAGCTGTCTCCCTTGATGTCACATCCAGAGTTCAGAGATGTTCCCTAAGCATTTCTCATTTCTCTTAATGTTCATTGATAGACCTTGCATGCACAAGTTTACCCTCATTCGTTGAATAAAAACTTTTATATTTCCACATGGCAGCACCTCTAGTGTTAATAAACACTGTTTTTACATTTCTATCTTCATCTTAACCAATTTTAAGGTTTAAAAGAATGGCTCTTCATTCAAGTATACTGGTATTTGATGAATTCACCCATTCTCTGTTGCTTACTTTATACTCATCATTATTTCATAGACTCTAATCATAGCCCCCTATTTGATAAAAGATTCCTAACCTTAAGTAACTATACCTAGGTATAAACTATACCTTAGATAGTGATACCTAAGGTACAACCTTTTCACTTTTCTACCTTTTCACTGCTTAAATTATTGCTGATTCATTTGACAAGGCTTAAGACATGCATGTAATGAGTTACAGCATTAACTTAAAGTTTCTTCATTTCTTAAGACAGCCAATCTTGGGGTCTTAGTAAAGTCAATTTTCGTCTTTCAAATATCTGATCACCTTCTGGTGGCAAAAGCAGGATGGAACTGAGGGTTTACACTCACTTGTATGGAGCCTCTTTGGACCTTCTGCCACCAATACCACCCCCCTGTGCCTCCATATACCAGTTCCCTCACTCCACTCATCTTACTCTAGAAAGATCAAAATTATGGTGTTACTGAGGTCAGGATCTACCACAACCTCAGAGACCCAAAGAACATGTTAGGGTACTGGAGTTGAGAGGGTCCCAAGAGATCTTCCAATCCAAAAGCCTTCACTACACAGTTGGAAAGACAGACGTACACAGGAAGCGGAGGGCAGAGCGGGGCTAGAACCCAGACTGCTCGGCCACTGCTCTCCCAAGACGATACACTATAAGAAGACTTTGCATTATTTTTCTGAAAGCAGCCAAGGCAAGGATGAAATTATGTCCACAGAGTAACTATTTGAACAGTCTCCTATTTTTAAAATCAGCACTGTAAATTGTGGAAAAAAAAAAATTTTCTTGAGATTAATCTTATTTCCCCTTAAAAAATTTGATTATGAAGTCTTTCCTCGGGCAACTGCTTTCATTAACCAGTTCCCTGCCCTCCCCCCACTCCCACTGGTTTTACAGAACTGCAACAAGCCCTTCCACCTCATGCTGGAAGCAGGTACCTGTGGGCAAACCTGGCAGAACACGAAAATACAGAGTGACATGGAGGTCAAGGGTACCTATGTGATCCTTCCATGCCACACTGACCCTCCTTTTGGGGGGAAGAGCCATTGGGGTGCATCTGGGCAGTGGACTCTGCGGGTCCAACCTTTTTTTTTTAATTTTTTGTTTATTGCAGTAACATTGGTTTATAACATTGTATAAATTTCAGGTGTACATCATTATACTTCTATTTCTGCATAGATTACATCATGTTCACCACTCAAATACTGCTTACAACCCATCAACACACACATGTGCCGAATTATCCCTTTCGCCCTCATCCCTCACCCCTTCCCCTCTGGTCACCACCAATCCAATCTCTGTCTCTATGTGTTTGTTTGTTGTTGTTATTATCTACTGCTTAGTGAGTGAGATCATACGGTATTTGACCTTCTGCCTCTGACTTATTTCACTTTGCATGATACCCTCAATGTACATCCATGTTGTCACAAACGGCTGGATTTCATCGTTTCTTATTGATGAGTAGTATTCCATTGTGTATATATACCACATCTTTACCCACTCTCCCTTGATGGGCACTTAGGTTGCTTCCAAGTGCCCAAGAATAGCGCTGCAAGGAACACAGGGGTGCATGTATCTTTATGCATTGGTGTTTTCAAGTTCTTTGGATAAATACCCAGCAGTGGAATAGCTGGATCACATGGTACTTCTATCCTTGATTTTTTGAGGAATCTCCATACTGCTTTCCATAGTGGCTGCACCAGTTTGCACTCCCATCAGCAGTGTATGAGAGTTCCCTTCTCTCCACATCCTCTCCAACACGTTGTTTCCTGTCTTGTTAATTATAGCCATTCTGACGGGCGTGAGGTGATATCTCACTGTAGTTTTGATTTGCATTTCCCTGCTAGTTAATGATGTTGAACATCTTTTCATGTGCCTGTTGGCCATCTGTATATCTTCTTTGGAGAAATGTCTGTTCAGGTCTTTTGCCCATTTTTTAATTGGGTTGTTAGTTTTTTTTGTTGTTGAGATGCATGAGTTCTTTATATATTTTAGAGATTAACCCCTTATCAGATGTATAGTTTGCAAATATCTTCTCCCAATTGTTAGGTTGTCTTTTTGTTTTGTTGATGGTTTCCTTTGCTGTGCAGAAGCTTTTTAATTTGATGTAGTCCCATTGGGTTATTTTTTCTATTGTTTCTCTTGCCCGGTCAGACATGGTGCTTGAAAATATGTTGCTAAGACCGATGTCGAAGAGCGTACTGCCTATGTTTTCTTCTAGAAGTTTCATAGTTTCAAGTCTTACATTCAAGTCTTTAAGCCATTTTGAGTTAATTATGGTGTATGGTGTAAGGTAAGGGTCTATTTTCATTTATTTGCATGTGGCTGTCCAGTTTTCCCAGCACCATTTGTTGAAGAGACTTTCTTTTCTCCACTGTATGTTCTTGGCTCCTTTGTCGAAGATTACCTGTCCATAGATGTGTGGGTTTATTTCTGGGCTTTTGATTCTATTCCATTTAATTGTGTGTCTGTTTTTGTGCGAGTAAAATGCTGTTTTGGTTACTATAGCTTTGTAGTATATTTTGAAATCAGGGAGTGTGATACCTCCAGCTTTGTTCTTTTTTCTCAGGATTCCTTTAGCTATTCAGGGTCTTTTGTTGTTCCATACAAATTTTAGGATTCTTTGTTCTATTTCTGTGAAAAATGTTGTTGGAACTTTGATAGGGATTGCATTGAATCTATAGATGGCTTTAGGAAGTATGGACATCTTAACGATGTTAATTCTTCTAATCCAAGAGCACGGAATATCTTTCCATTTCTTTGTGTCTTCTTCAATTTCTTTCAGCAATGTTTTATAGTTTTCAGTGTACAGATCTTTCACCTCTTTGGTTAAGTTTATTCCTAGGTATTTTATTCTTTTTGTTGCAATTGTAAATGGGATAGTATTCTTAATTTCTCTTTCTGCTACTTCGTTGTTAGCGTATAGAAATGCAACTGATTTTTGTATGTTGATTTTGTATCCTGCAACTTTTACCGTATTCATTTATTACTTGTAAAAGTTTTCTGGTGGATTCTTTAGAGTTTTCTATATATAAACTCATGCCATCTGCAAATAGTGACAGTTTCACTTCTTCCTTTCCAATTTGGATCCCTTTTATTTCTTTTTCTTGCCCGATTGCTCTGGCTACGACTTCCAGTACTATGTTAAATAGGAGTGGTGACAGTCGGCATCCTTGCCTGGTTCTTGTTCTTAGAGGGACAGCTTTCAGTTTTTCACCATTGAGGATGATATTAGCTGTGAGTTTGTCATATATGGCCTTCATTATGTTCAGGTACATTCCTTCTATACCCATTTTATTCAGAGTTTTTATCATAAATGGATGCTGTATCTTGTCACATGCTTTCTCTGCATCTATTGAGATGATCATGTGATTTTTATTCTTCTTTTTATTAATGTGGTGTATTACGTTGATTGATTTGCGAATGTTGAACCATCCCTGAATACCTGGAATAAATCCCACTTGATCATGGTGTATAATCTTTTTAATGTATTGCTGTATGCGATTTGCTAGTATTTTGTTGAGGATTTTTGCATTGATGTTCATCAGTGATATTGGCCTGTAATTTTCTTTTTTTGTGTTGTCCTTGTCTGGTTTTGGTATCAGGGTAATGTCGGCTTCGTAGAATGAGTTAGGGAGCTTCCCCCTCTCCTCAATTTTTGGGAAGAGTTTGAGAAGGATACGTATTAAGTCTTCTTTGAACGTTTGGTAGAATTCACCAGGGAAGCCGCCTGGTCCTGGACTTTTATTCTTGGAGAGGTTTTTGATTACTGTTTCGATCTCCTTACTGGTGATTAGTCTATTCAAATTCTCTACTTCTTCTTGATTCAGTTTTGGAAGGTTGTATGATTCTAAGAATTTATCCATTTCTCCCAGATTGTCAAATTTGTTGGCATATAGCTTTTCATAGTATTCTCTTATAATCTTTGGTATTTCTGAGGTGTCTGTTGTAATTTCTCCTCTTTTATTTCTCATTTTCCTTATTTGACCCTTCTCTCTTTTTTTCTTGGTGACTCTAGCTAAAAGTTTGTCAATTTTGTTTATGTTTTCAAAGAACCAGCTCTTGGTTTTATTAATTTTTTCTATTGCTTTTTTGGTCTCTATTTCATTTATTTCTGCTCTGATTTTTATTATTTCCCTTCTTCTACTGATTTTGGGCTTTGTTTGTTCTTCTTTTTCCAGTTCCTTTAGATGCATTGTTAGATTGTTTATTTGAGATTTTTCTTGTTTGTTGAGATAGGCCTGTATTGCTATAAACTTCCCTCTTAGAACCGCTTTTGCTGTATCCCATAAATTCTGGCATGTCGTATTTTCATTTTCATTTCTCTCCAGGTATTTTTTGATTTCTTCTTTGATTTCTTCGTTGACGCAGTCGTTGTTCAGTAGCATTTTGTTTAATCTCCACGTATTTGTGGCTTTTCTGATTTTCTTCCTATAGTTGATTTCTAGTTTCATACCATTGTGGTCAGAAAAGATGCTTGGTATTATTTCAATCTTCTTAAATTTATGGAGACTTGTTTTGTGGCCTAATATGTGATCAATCCTGGAGAATGTTCCATGCACATTTGAAAAGAACGTGTATTCTTCGGTTTTTGGATGGAATGCTCCGTATACATCTACTAGGTCCATCTGTTCTAGTGTTTCATTTAAGGCCAATGTTTCCTTATTGATCTTCTGTTTGGATGATCTATCCGTTGGTGTAAGTGGAGTGTTAAAGTCCCCTACTATTATTGTGTTACTGTCTATTTCTGTTTTTATGTCTGTTAATAACTGCTTTATATATTTAGGTGCACCTACATTGGGTGTGTAGATATTTACAAGTGTTACGTCCTCTTGTTGGATTGTTCCCTTGATCGTCACGTAATGCCTTTCTTTGTCTCTTTTTACAGTTTTTGTTTTAAAGTCTATTTTGTCTGATATGAGTACTGCTACCCCAGCTTTCTTTTCATTGCCAATTGCATGGAGTATCTTTTTCCATCCCTTCACTTTCTGTTTGTGAGTGTCTTTAGGTCTGAAGTGTGTCTCTTGTATGAAGCATATATATGGGTCTTGTTGTTTTATCCAATCAGCCACCCTATGCCTTTTAATTGGAGCATTTAGTCCATTGACGTTTAAAGTAGCTATTGATAAGTATGTACTTACTCACATTTTTTAACTTATTTTTCCTCAGTGTTTTAGTAGTCCTTCTCTGTTCCTTTCTCCTTCTATACAGAATTGATGGTCTCTTTAGTTTGACCTCTGTCTCAAAGCTCTACTCTTTAACTCCCTTCCTCCCTCATTTTATGTTTTTGATATCATATCTAACCCCTTTGTGCATTTGTATGCATTACCCTCTTATCATGGAAATAGATAATTTTTCCAATTTGGGGTCTTCTCTTTTCCCCTTAAATCAGTCCCTTTAACATTTCTTGTAGCACTGGTTTCTTGGTGACAAACTCCTTTAATTTTTGCTTCTCTGGGAAATTTTTATCTCTCCTTCGATTTTGAATGATAGCCTTGCCAGGTAGAGTATTCTTGGCTGTAAGTTTTTTCCTTTTAGCACTTTAAATATATCATGCCACTCTCTTCTAGCCTGTAAGGTTTCTGCTGAGAAGTCAGCTGATAGCCTTATGGGGTTTCCTTTGTATGTAACTTGTCTTTCTCTTGCGGCTTTTAGGATTCTGTCTTTATCTTTAATTCTGGACATTTTGATTATGATGTGTCTTGGTTTGGGCCTCTTTGGGTTTATCTTGTTTGGGGCTCTCTGTGCTTCCTGTACTTGGATGTCTGTTTTGTCCCTTATGTTAGGGAAGTTTTCATCTATTATTTCTTGAAATAGATTCTCTGCCCCCTTGTCTCACTCTTCTCCTTCCGGGACCCCTATAACATGGATGTTAGTGCGCTTGATGTGGTCCCAGAGGTCCCTTAGACTGTCCTCACTCTTTTTAATTCTTTTCTCTTTCACCTGTTCCGCTTGGGTAGTTTTTTCTAGTCTTTCATCCAGCTCGCAGATCCGTTCTTCTGTATCCTCTACTCTGCTTTTGAGTCCCTCTAGTGAATTTTTCATTTCCAGTATTGTATTCTTCATTTCTGATTGGTTCTTTTTTATATCTTCCATTTCTTTGTTGACATTCTCACTGAGTTCATCTATTCTTCTCCCCAGATCAGTGAGCATCCTTAACACTCTTTGTTTGAACTCTCTGTCAGGTAGGTTGCTCATTTCTGTTTCACGTAGTTCCTTTTCTGGGGTTTTGTCTTGTTCCCTTACTTGGAATGTATTCCTTTGCCTCCTCATTTTGCCTCCTTCCCTGTGCTTGTGTCTACGTATTAGGTAGGTCAGCTACATATCCTGCTCTTGGATAGGTGACCTTATATAAGTGACGCCTTAAGAGGCCTGCAGTGTGCTTCCCTCAGTTCTCAATGTTCCAGGGGTGACCCCTATGTGGGCTACGTCTGTCCTTCTGTTGTGGCCTGTTTGCTCTCCCTGTAGGTGCCCAGGGAGGCCAAGTTATGCTCCTGGCCCGCTGTTGTAATGCTCAGCTGCTCTTAGTTGTTGTGGGCCCTTCAGTCTCTTTATCGGGTGTGGGAAGCCCCAGCACAGTTGGCTGCAAGTTCTAATACCACATTTGTGTTGCAGTATTTCTTTTAAGTGAGTAGGCCCCCAGCGTGGCATGCTGTTAGGCTCAGGGGCTTACAACTGCTATAAGCCTCCAGCCTTTAGGTCTCTTGTCAGCTCTCTGAGGATTGGGTGGGGCTGGCCTCAGGCATGGGAGCACCCAATTGTTTCAGGCTTTGGAAGGTGGGGCAAACCCCCTATGTGGGTCTTTGAGAAGCACAAGTCTTCTGCAGCTGACAAGCCCTGCTGCCCACAGGTCCACACACACAGTCAACACAGTCCTGCCCCGTGTGCTCACCTCGACCTCCTGAAGTGGACCTAGTCTCTCCACGGTGGGAGCCCCACACACTCCACCATCGCCCCACAGTCTCCACCCACTCCTTGTGCACGCCCTGCCCCGCTGAAGTGGGCTCAGTTGCCAGGCAGCAGAGAATCCAGTCACCAATCTATGCAGGCCCACAAGTTGCCTGAGGGCTTGTTGTTGGGTGGGGCCAGTCTCTAGGGTGGGCTCCCTGCCCTGGCTGAGCTGGATTAAATCAGTGCTCTAGTGGGTGGGGCAGACCCTGGGCTAGCAGGCCCCAGGGAGAACTCCAATGGCGTCTATGTCAGCACGCCCACAGCAGGCCACAACAATGGTCACTGCCAATGTCCCAGTCCCTGGAGAGGGCTCATCTCTCACCAAGATGCACTCAGGGCCTATTAGGTGAGTCTCTTTTCACCAAAGCACTGTGCACCTTTCTTTCTGGTGATTTTCGGTTGCTCCCTGAAACGGGTGAGTTTGCGTGTGGGCCCTTTAAGAGCCAGTTTTAATTTCTTTGTGAACCAGGTTTTCTGGGGGTACTCCCCAATGTTTTAGTAGCATGCAAAGTCACATATTACGCCACTCGTCTCGACTGTGCTGGGTCCACAAAATGCCCACAGCAGGGTTGCTCCCGGGCTCAGTGCCCCGTGCTCCCGGGCTCAGTGCCCCTGCGTACCTTTGGGCTGTTCCCGGTCAGCCGTGAGGCGCTGCGGTTTGTGAAGGCGGCGTTTTTCCTCTCCAGAAGGGACTTTCTGCCTCTTCCACCTCAATTAGGATTGTCCTTTGTTGCAGGAGTTCCTCTTATCCAGTTTTCAGTTCTGTCTCAGGGGTAATTTTTCGACGAGTAGCTGTAAATTGGCTGTGTCCCCGGGAGGAGCTGAGTTCAGAGTCTGCTTACACCGCCATCTTGACCCTGCCATCTGGTCCAACTTCTTGCTCAGAAGTTGGCTCTGCAGATGTACTTTCTGTCCCGGCCACACACTTTTCCACTTCAGGGAAGTGGCCCTTCTACTACTGGCTACTCCGGCTCCCTTTCCCTTTCTCACCAATGATGAGGACGATGAAAACTAAGCAAAAACTGATCACATGAATCTTGTAAAAACCACAACAACAGGTTTTAATTTTGGATATTTAGTCACTTCTGGAAAAAGATCCACAGGAGTACATTTTATAAACTGTTATCTAATGTTTCCGATTCCCAAGGCCACTAGTTAAAAGTAAAGGAGTTGCCCTGTTTCTAAGGCCTCACTAAATAAAATCTGTTTGCTTTTCACAGATGGACTGAAATTTCTCCCAATTTGAAGTCTTGCATTCACATGAGAAATCTAGTTCATCAAATGCTAAGTCGGAGAGATTAAATAATTGACCTTTAAAGCAGACATGTTTTTAAACCTCTCCAAGATGTTTTCTCCTGTTGTGGACACCACGGCTTTTAAGTCAAAAAGTCTAAGCGACTAGAATATGTAAAGGAGTTTAAAATCATGACATGGATATCACTAAACAAGTGATTCTTCAATTTCTTCAGCCTCCCAAATAATAAATGTTATTTCAATAGTTGGATAAAAATGAACACCCAAAATTGAAATAAGATTAATAGGTCTAGACTGCTCAAAGAAGTTTGCTCATTATCACCACAGAGCATCCAACCAGCTGGAAGCAAATTCCCTGGCAAGTAACATCTGCAGAGTAACACAAAGTCTAGAACAGAGCTTAACATGGAGGATGTGTTTGTGGTGGACTGACTGCAGTAACAGCCCCAACTGTTCACACTTCCCTGCATCTATTTCTCTCACACTAACTCTGGACTCCGCCATGCGATTTGCTTTGGTCAAGTGGACAGCGGCAGGCTTGAAGCAAGCAGAAACCTGCACACACACTTGCACGTTTCCACTTTCTCTCTTGAGCCTCTGCTACCACCATGGGACATGCGTGAGCTAGCCTGCTAGAGGGCTAGGAGAGACACGTGGCGGAGAGCTGAGCCGACCTAGCCAAGGGCATCCTAAGCAGCCAGGCCCAGGCTGACCTGCCAAATGGCAGATGCATGAGTGAGCCCAGCCAGAATCAGCTAAGCCTGGCCAGATCAGAACCACCTAGCTGGCCCTTAGATTCATGAGAAATAACAAATTGTTATTGTTTTAGGCTATGGAGCTTTGGGATGGTTTGCTACACAACATTATAGTGTAACAGAAACACTATTCAGTGCTTTCTCCACTTATTCAAAGAATGCCTAATTCAGACACTTACACAGGGTTTCCACATAAAACTGCTATTTACCGTGCAACAAAGAACCTTGTGTAATTCAGATGTCCAGAGAGGAAAAAATTTCTATTAAAAAATTCTATTTATAAAAATACTAAGTGTAGCACCTATTTACAGGCAACAAGGTTTTGTTTATTCTTTAAGTCTTACCTGCTCTGTGAAGACTTCCCATTACCCTGGGCAGGGTTTTTTCCTCCAGGCTTCAATGTGTCTTGTACAGACTTCTAGCAAAGTACTTGTCTCACTGCACTGTAATGGACTATTTGAATTTCCCTCTTCCCACAGACTAGACTATGAACTTGCTGCAGACGGTGGCTAAATCCTTTCATCTTTGCACCCTGAAAACAGTGCCTGATTCACATTAAATGTATTAGCTCTGTGTGTATCAGTTCAATGAATGCTGAGTAAATGAATGAATGACAGATGCCAAGACAATTGAGACACGGACTCTGCCCCAGGAACTGAGTTTAGTATTAAAAAGTGACATGTAAACAAAGTTACTCTATAAGGGGACAAATGCTATAATAATCATGTGAAATATTTAGAAGTAGCAATCAATTTATGTGTGTGGAGGGAAGAGGGCTGGGAAGGAAAGGTTTTAAAGAGGAACCATCTAAGCCAGAATTGGGGCCAAGGCTGCCAGTCGGATAGGGGTACTCATGTGCCCAGCTTTCGCAGGGGTGGTGATGGGGGTAGCTCTGATTTGTAATACTTGCTGATGTTTGTGGTGTAAATACCCCCATCATGTCGGCTTCCAAGTTAAAAGCTGGTTTGCACAATCCCTGAATATGTAACAGATCGGCTCTCCCCAGCTGGTGGGAACTGGCTGCAGCACACGACCAGACGGAATGACTGGCTGGATCCAGGGAGAGGGAATTCCAGGGAGAGCAAACAGGTCGTACAACCACAACTAACAAATAAAACACATGGCCCATCCGGGAAGTTACGAGTAGCAAGCTGCGAAAGGTAAAGGAGTCGGGCTAGATCGAGACAAGCTTGGTACAGCAGGCTGAGGAACGTGAATGTACCTGCAGGTGAGCCACTGAAGAGTTTAAGGAAGGGAGTGACATGACCACATCTGGTCTCCAAAGAGATCACCCCAGGAGAAGTGGAGACAGTAAATAAGAGGAGAAATTAGAGACAGGAAAGCTAGTCGGGCAGCTATCACAGCAGTCCAGAAAAGGGGGATAAAGGCCTGAGCTAAGGCAGTAAGTGAGGATCTGGAATGGAGACTGACTTAAGACATATTTTGGAGGCAAATTTTTAGGACTTGATAGCCACTTATTTGTGGGAGATGGTGAGAAGAGGAAAGAGTAGACAATACCTCTTAGGCTTTTAATTTATGTGCCTGGGAGAACTGTACTGGAACAACTAACCAAGAAATGTAAAAGAAATAAGTTTTTGTTTGGGGATGTGTACGTGTGTGGTGGTATGTAGCAGTAAGGTGGAAGGAAGAAGAGGTAGGGAGGGAACAATCAGCTTGGCTGATTTGAAATGCCGGTTGAACATCCAAAGTACACGAATCCAGTAGTGATTCAGGGGCTCAGAAAAAGACGTTAGCAAAGAAGATTCTGGAATTGTCATCACATAGAGGCAATTAAAGCTATGGGAATAGATGAGATTGCCTAGGGGGAAAACCTGGCCATTTACATTAGACAGGGTCACAGTCCAATTACACTTGATCAGATTTCCCTTTTGGGATCATCTCATTCAGATGACTTCTGAGAAGAATGGACTAGAGAGGAAATACACCAGCACAAAGAGATTAAATAGGAGTTATTCCTTTCCCAAATACAAAATATGACAAAAGAAAACAACACACAAATGGAACAGAATCAAGGTTTTATACTCCCTTAAGTCAGTACTGCAGGACCTAATAGGTTTCGCTCTTTTTGGAGCTCATCAGCTGCAGGTAACGGCTCAAGTCCACTCTGATGCAGCATAACTCTGTAGCATTTTACCATTTGCAAAGCCTCCCATTGACAGTCTTCTATTTACTATATCCTGACAATTTTCAGAGTTTCCTTAGCATTACCTAAAAGAAGCTTTACATTTAGGTCCTGAAGGCTTTGCTAGGGCAAAGTACCACACGATTCTTTTTGCTAAAATCCCCCAAAGCTGACTGTCCACAGTCTAAAAGAGGGTCTACTCTATTCTTGGAACCAGTGC
Organism: Diceros bicornis minor; assembly: GCF_020826845.1. NCBI lineage: Eukaryota > Metazoa > Chordata > Mammalia > Perissodactyla > Rhinocerotidae > Diceros > Diceros bicornis. The sequence goes on along the minus strand of NC_080767.1, from coordinate 4,501,079 downwards.
AGCACAGACTCCATCACACTGGGGCATAGGAGGCCTCTAGCTGTCCAGAGAATCCTGCTGGTCCTGACACCTCTGCCCTCCTCTCTTTGTTTTTAGGGCTATTTTTTCATCCTTTTTCCTCTATGCTTCTGGTAGTAAATCTAGAATCAAGGTTAATTTGAGAAAAAAGGAACAAAATAAAATTAATACATGGAAATCTGTAAAGCAGAACATTTTATCATGACATTTCCTGAGGATACACTGTACAGCCCGTGTAGGCACACATAAACATGCACCAAACACAGCATCCAGGGCGAGGACCAAGCGCAGGAAAAGCCACCATCTGTGTTACAGGGGGCGGAGGAGGCTATACATACATATTTACACATATTTACTTTTATATGCATAAAATATCTCTGGTGACTTTAAAAACTGGGTGGCTGTAGTACAGAGGTGGGAAAGAGACTTTTTATCGTATACCACTTTTAATTTTGAACATGTGAATATTCAAAAACTAAAGTTTAACACATACCTGCACCTTCTCTTATGCACTTAGCTGTGTGTTGATAGGATGGTGCTGACAGAACCGATCCTGGAACTCACAAAGCCGACCATCCTTGTTTTTGTGGTTCTTAGAGCCTCTTTTTTAATATCCTCAGAGTCTTAATTTTATCTTAGCATTCTCACAGAACGAGAGCCCCAGGACAGAACATTATGTTAGTTTTGTCTGGCAACTGTTTAGTTTAAAACTTATAAATACCTTAAGATTAAAAAAAAAAGTGAGTCCTCACAAAAATATCTCTTACTGACTTTCCTTCATAGTTTCTCACCTCCCTTAATGAAATAACATCAAATAACTGGACTGAAGAAAGCTAGGAAAGAAAGGAGAGAACTGGAAATGATATTTCTGAAAAGAGTATAAAGAAAGCATAGGGAAGGATCTGTGAAAGAAGGAAGAAACAAGTAAAAATGTAAAAGCCTGATGACAAATTCGTAGCACTGTACTTCAGTGGCTCACACAGCAAATGGAAAGATTTATATTTATGACCATTACGTTAAGAGAATGGCAGGTAAGGCCTGATATAAAGGTAGGAAATGTATTTATGAACTGGAAACTAAAATGTGTCTCATCACTTTACTGCCATTGTCAGTCTCTGGAAATTCACCAGCCTCACATCATCTTGATGTTTATTCTAACATTCAAGGAAAAAAAAAATCTAAGAAAAAAAATAACTTTTTTTTTTAAATCACCATTTTGGTGGCTAGAAGAAAATGTTTTCACCAATTTGTAGACAAAGACTATATGCCAAAAGAATTACACTGTATGTCTCACACCTCACAGAAAACATGAATTAGTTTTTACTTTAGTTCTAATCAACCAGTGTGCACCACTATGGCTATACTGATGGTTTAGCCAGCACCTGTTCTGATCGTTGGTGCCTGTCATTCCAGTTGTTGGATATTTTGAATATCACCCCTGGTTCTAGCGTCACACATCCACGAACCCATGTGGCCTGACCAATACTTCTAGGGGGCTCAAGGACCAAGCCTGTGAAAATGCACAGAGAGCCTAGAACTGAGCACGCCTGTTATACTTGAACATGTCCCTATTGGAGTCATCAACCCACTGGTTGATTCTGGTAGCTCTAATTAAACAAGTGTGATTATGAAAGCAGTACTCTTAAGTACTGAAGGAAGTAATCTTTCTTAGGTATTGGTCAGGATAAGAGAACTGCAGAGTTGGGAAATCATTAGTCAAATCTCCTGTCCATTGCAGAAATCCCTTTCACAATATGTGAATCCAGTACGCCTTTGCTTGAACGTTTCCAGTGACAGGAAGCGCTCTTTTTCTTGGAATATCTCATCCCAACATTCTCACTACTGAATGGGTCTTCCTACTGAAATGTCAGATCAGTATCTGGCTCCTTCTCTTCTAGTTCCCTAAAGAAGCAATTTTCAAAACTCAGCTCTCTGCTTTTTTCTATACTTTCTCTTTCCTAGAGCTCTCTTTCACTCTCAAGGTCCAAGGGTTACTTCACGGTTGACCTTGGGCATTGTATCCTCCTCATCTTTAGTCCTGTATTCCTAACTACCTCTGAGATACGGATTTTTACATTTAAAAAGACCTAACACTCAATATACTTCAATTACTTTAAACTCCCTTCCCAATGTATATGCTATTGTTGCTGTGTGTTGGCTCTCTTTTTTAAACTCAATAATACATTATTGTTTTATACAATCGGTGTGTTTTAATTTAGTTACTTTGTATTTTCATCGTTCTCATTTTCTTTTGCATCTCAAATAACTGCAGATATTTTAGAACTTCCTTCAGAGAAGGACTTCTAGAAGGGGTCCAGTAATGGCAATTCTCTGTTTTTGTTGTCTGGAAATATCTTCATTTTTTCCCTCTTTCTTGAAAGCTATTTTTGCTGGATATGGAATTCTAGTTATTTTCTTTCAGAACAGTTTAGGTATCATTCCACTATCTCTAGCTTACTCTGTTGCTATTCAGATATCAGCTTTTGGTCTCCTTTGAAGGCAAGGTCTTTTTTTCTGTTTTCAAGATCTTTGGCTATGAATTATATCTGTGAGGTATGGATTTTTTTTGTTTTAATCCTGCTGGGGATTTGTTGGGCTTCTTTAAACATTGCCTCTGCATCATATTCTTTCTTCTTCTTCTAATATTCCAATTGGAACACTTTATCTATCCTCCACATCCCTTAAACTCTCTTTCAGCCTGTCCTTCTGTGCTGCTTTTCCATATAATTTCTTCAGTTCTATCTCCCAATTCACTAATAATTGCTTTTTATATTTCCCTGAACATCACCTCCTATCATCAATCCATCATAACAAATCCTGTGCGTGGATTCTGCCTTCAAATCTCTGATTTATTTCTGAATACTCGACTCTATTGCTATCATTCCAGTTCTGGGCACTGTCTGCTTTTAGCTAAATTGGGGGGGTTCAGGGGATCTAAAACTTAGCCTGCACACAACTAAGACTTCAAGCTTTCTAAAATATTAGACTTGTTATTTGTTATGTTGGTCTTCTATTACAGATTCATCATCTCCCTCTACTTAATAGCGAGTTGAGCCTCAAAATATCCCCTTTCCAGGATCTGGTCCCACTTTGCCTATCCAAGCACAGATTCTGAGGCCAAAATAGGCCTAGCTTCTTTTAGTCCCCTGCACAAGCCACGTGCATTTTTGCTAACATGCTTTTGATCCACAGTCTTCTTACCCAAATTATACCAATCCTTTCAGGCCTCTCTCTTTTGAAGTCTTCCCTGATAATTCCCAACACGCTTACTCTGCTTTCTGATTTCCCTGAGCCCTTGTGTGTGCAGTATATATTTTAATTATCTTCACTCAATTAGATACAATTCTTCAGTATTTGAAGTTAAGTTATAAGTGGCTTAACCAGAATTCTAACCTAGGTCTGAATCCAAGGTTTGTGCTCTTTCTAATATATAAAATGGCCTCTCAGTAGTCAATAAATACTTGTTGATTTGCATAAGAAAGAAACCAGATGCTATAAAATCAGACATAACAATGTTTTATATTTAACTGGTTTATCCTAGCTTGGTTGGAACAAAACAGAATCTTAAATGGCATTAAAATTTTTTAACTTTATTCATGTAAGTAAATTTCTTAGGGAATCCCCTCAAAAGGGATTTTACGTAGCTTACCAGTAAAGACAAACATTAGCTCCTCCAAATATAATTACTCACTCTCTGAATCTCTAATCAAATGACACAAAAACACAGTTCAGTGTAAATGCTAAGCCCTAAAACTGTAAGCCTGAAGGAAAAGGTCTAGAAGTTCACTCCAGGGACCACTCCAGTGTTAAGGAAAAGACACTAAAAGCCTAGTTTTATAAATTATTCTAATGTTCATAAACAACCAATCTAGTTAAAATGGGTTAGACTACACCAAACTTACCCAACTCACTTTATAACAAATAGCCATTATCTCTAGATTAGACTTCAACAATCATAAGAGTGACTATTATTTGGGGTTTATAACGCAGAACCCTCTTTCTGCATTAAAGTGTTCTCATCTCTCTTTCTATTTCTAAATAACATACAAAAAATCAAACTGAGTCTTGAATTATCTTGAATAATTTGTAGGGTCAGTTTTGTTTTTTTTTTTCTTGTGAGGAAGATTAGCCCTGAGCTAACATCCGATGCCAATCCTCCTCTTTTTGCTGAGGAAGATTGGCCCTGGGCTAATATCCGTGCCCATCTTCCTCTACTTTATATGGGACGCCGCCACAGCATGGCTTGACAAACGGTGCGTCAGTGTGCGCCCGGGGTCCGAACCTGCAAACCCCAGGCGGCTGAAGCGGAGCACATGAACTTAACCCCCAAGCTACCGGGCCAGCCCCTAGAGTCAGTTTTTAATATACATATATAGTATATTACAAGTATGTATTTTACATATATATGTAAAAGAACCCTCTTGGCGTATAGATTTTTGGAAAACAGTTGCTTAATTCTAGGCCAAACAAGGGAGGATAGTCCAGGAAAAGCAAACTACTCTTAGTATTTCTCTCATAGGACAGTGTTTATCTCTCTTACCTTTCCCGTCCCGGCCTTCATCAACACATACTGGCAGACTTCCTAGGGCAATGCAGAAATCCAGACAAGAGAAGGAAGCACACTAAAATAATGGAGGACAGGCTACAGGAGGTAGACAGTGTCAGACATCATGTGGGAGAAAAGAAGGAATTATCACAGTTAGCCACTTTGTTCAAGAGAAACTAAAACTAGTTATTTCAAAGGTAGAGAGATAAGAAAAAAAAGAAAGATCTTTTACTTCATTGTAGCAAGGCTCCTTCCAATAAAAACAGAAGAGAGTTGTAGTTAATTTGGAAATTTGTCTTCAGAGAAACAGATAAAACTTAGCAAATAGTAAAGAGATAAAAGATAAGATTTCTCTAATTAAAAAATATTAATCAAGAGAGACAAACCCTATAATTATAGGCTTTGAGAAAAGAAAAAAATTCAGAACCACAATCTAGAAGCAGTTAAGAGTTGTTCTGGCTTTCTTCTCCAAGAGAATACAGACTGTTAAAAGCAATAGGAATCCCAATGTTTATATATAAAAATGATGAATGAGGCATATGCACTTAAGTGTCCTTAATTACATGGTCTTACACTATGAAAAACAATAGCATCACATTTAACAACGGAGTTCCAGAAACTAAACAAAGGAGCCCCACTGAGGAGCTTTTTCACATCAGGGACAATCCTCTGTACATATTTGCATGATGTGAAATCCCTCCTCTACCCCTGACCTAGTAACTCCCCCATCTAGAGCCACAGTGCTTGAAATATGACCACTGGAAGACCAGAGTCCTTCAGATTTAATACAGCCTTTGTAATTTAGTACCTTGTTCCCCCAAATGCAAGACACTAGGAAAGTCTCGTTTCTTTCAATTAGAGGTAGTTTATAAAGATGGATACCTGGATGGGTCAAGGGATAGGAAAAGAGGCAAAAGAGAATATGGAACCTAAGACAAACTATTTTACAACCTTGGGTACAACCTTCCTTTGTTATGAAAACATTATAGGTTAAATCCTTTGTATACGTGATTTAGGCATTTCTTTAATATTAATGCTTAATTTCAACAAGTCAATTAAAGTCATAGCATTTCTAAAAAACATAAATGATATTTTTGCCATGGCTATATTTTCTGTAAAGTAAAAGGCAATGTATGTAAGAATGAATTCATTTTAAAAATTTAAGTGATTTTATCAATTCTGATAACATCTGAAGAGTCTATCCAAATTTATTAAATAAAACACATACCTCATATTCTTTTCTGCAAACTTTAGAAATATCATTTTTTGAAGATGCCTAAAAGACAACAAATTTCTCCATTAATTTATTATACATACTATTCAGTACAGGACAAAAAAGAACAAAAATTAATATAAGTATATGTTAATTCCTGGTATAGTATTCTTTTCTTTTTGCTGAGGAAGATTTGCCAATCTTCCTCTTTTTTGCTGAGGAAGATTAGCCCTGAGCTAATATCCATGGCTAGCCTTCCTCTACTTTGTATGTGGGTCACCGCCACATGGCCACTGAGGAGTGGTGTACATCCGCACCCAGGAATGGAACCTGGGCCACTGAAGCAGAGTGCGCCGAACTTAACCACTAGGCCACTGGTGCTGGCCCTACAGTATTCTTTATTTCACCAAGGAAAACCTTATGCTCAAATATTTAAGAGTTCCTAAATTACAACAAACAAATTTCACGCAATTTCTTTAAAACAAACAGCCCCAGAACCTACCTGATTTGCTAGAACTTCACTCTAACTTTAACGGCTTTAATCTCACAAAATAACACAGTCCTTTTGTTATTTCAGAAACTAGATGACTCTGAAGGAAATGTAAATCAGAGGACGTTTTTCTTTTAGCTGAATTCCACTTTGTAGCAAATTTTCTTGTGAAGCTCTGCCACGGCATTTATATTTTGGTTTTTCTTTAACCCTCCATATTCTAAATTCCCATACCTACTTTTTTTTTTTTAAGATTTTATTTATTTTTATTTTTTCCCCCCAAAGCCCCAGTAGATAGTTGTATGTCATAGTTGCACATCCTTCTAGTTGCTCTATGTGGGACGCGGCCTCAGCATGGCCGGAGAAGCGGTGCGTGGGTGCGCGCCCGGGATCTGAACCCCGGGCCGCCAGCAGCGGAGCGTGCGCACTTAACCGCTAAGCCACAGGGCCGGCCCTCCCATACCTACTTTTGAGCTAATTTCCTCAGAAAAAATCCATACATAATGGAGGGAACAACTAAAGAGGAAAAGGCTATGCCAAGTGATTAACAAAAGTTATTTTTACGTAATTCTCTTAACAAGTTTATGAAGAAGTATTATCCCTTCTACAGGTGAAGAAACTGACGCTCAGAGGAACAGAACTTGTTTACCTCATTTAAGTGTGTACTTTCTATAAACAAGCCAAAACAAACACGCTGAGGGCTGGTTATTCTCCCAGATGATATCAGTTTCCATTCAGAGACACAGTTCCGGAGCCATGGGCTCTGGTCCCTTGTTCTATTCCCTCCTGTTCTATCATCTGGGCTCATGCAATTCTGAACAGGCCAGCTGATGAGGATGGAGAGAGCGAGAAGCAGAATGGACTGGCAACTATTTTATGTCCCACCAGATCCATTATAGTTCAAATCCTCTGCAACTCAGCTACAGCTCAATGCCTGGAGGAGAAGAGCAGATGCTGGACTGTGTGCTGCCCCAAGAGTGTTGGTCAGGCTACACGGTCCAGTGGTCTGTATGAAAGTGAAGGTGACACCATGTCTCATATGCTCCCGTCCAGAGACCAGTCACTAGACAAAGAAAATAAAAGAAGGATTTCCAGTATGGTTTCTGGTCCATCTATATTTCCCAGTTAAGTCTATTTCTACCACTAGGAGTATGAGGAGCCAGGAGACCAGCTTTCCCACAGCACTCTGAGGAACCACCATGAAAATATACACAGTGAGGAAAAACTCAGGGGCCGAACCTGAACTGCACCAGAGAAGTCATAATTCACTGTAGGAGTCATGCTCACTTTAGGAACAGAGAAGGCATATAAGAATATGCTCAGGGTAAAACCATGATGAAAGACAGAAAGGAAGATGAAAGCAAAATAAGCCAACTGTGTCAAATGCTCTCATCCAAGCATACCCTAAACTTACATGAGCATCTGGAGTCATTCAGCATTGATTAAGCATGATCACAGGCAAAGTACAAAAGACCCTGATTCCTTTAATATTCTTTCTTTGTGCGGCAGAGAGAAGTTAAGAAAGAATAAGAGAAGGCTGACGGTCTCACATGCAGCAGCCATAACTGAAAAAGCGGCAAGTCTAAAAGGAAGTGGTCTATGCAAGAAATGCTAAATTTGCAGCTTTTACTGGTCACCTCTTCAAAGGTACGAACAACGTAGGCAAGGTCCAAGACACGCACAGCCAAAACTCAGACTGTACTCCATGCTGACGAAGAGCCCGACTGCCCAGTGTTACCTGCTTGCAGGCCTGCCGACACTCCAGGGTGATAGCCAGTTCACAGCAGCCTAGGCCAACCCAGCCATCAGACTTCTTAAACACACCTTAAAAACAAAACGTTCAAACGTTTGGGTCATAAGCAGTGACAAACACAAATAGCATGCCAAACTGGCTCATGGATGCCACTAAAAATCCAAGCAGGTGTCCACAGGAAAACCAGCTCAGACAGCAGGACCTCAAAATTGTAAGCCCTTCCTCTCACGCTTACTCCCAACGCTACCAGTCTTCTTAAGTCCCCCACGGCATAATTATCAGGTCTTTTGTTTTCTCTCTCTTCTCCCTGCCCACCCTGATCTTTCTTTAGGTCATTCTCACTCTTGGGTAGACAGCATCTCTGGAGGACGTGCAGGTAAAGGAAAGCAAGGAGAGGCCTTCCTCACCTCTAGACTGTGAATCAGAGGCAAAGATTCCAATTAACTTAACAAGCAAGCAAACAAAAAAGGGCATAAGTATTATTGTATTCAAAGTATTAGATACCTAGAAGACTATAAAACCTATGATGCTGTTTAAAAGCTGATATTTAGTAAACTGACAGGGACATCTCCGTGAGCCAGGACTGACTTTGATGGGTACACTTAATTATGGGGCAAAATCATCATGCCGGTTCAATTTATGCACAGCAGCTATTTCTCCAACCAAATTATTGTGATACCAAAAGGTGATAAAATTATAAAAAGTGTTCTAATGCATTTTTTAGATCCCTTTTTGCAATCATAAATGTCAATGAATGACTCCTAGGATAAAATTAGGAGATACAAGTAACGATTATGAAAAGAGAAAAGATTTATGCAAATTCTTCCTTCTCTCTCTTAGAAAATGCTTTATGCTGCTTCCATGTAATACACAGATCTGCAAATCCACACCTATATTAAATCAGATTATTATTTACATTTGAAAAACATGTCAGGGATTCCAGGCAATAGGTAACATAGTTCTCCAAATGAATCTAGGACTTAAAACAACAAATAGAAGCATTCTGTTAAAAAAAAACAAACAAACAAACAAAAGCAAACGAATGGCCCACAGATAGCTAAGCTCTCAAAATATAATTACAGACCACTCCAATTATTAAAACTGGCTAAAAATAAAATATCATAAGCATCTGTATCCCAACATGCTTTAAGGGTACAGAGGGCAACAGGCTCCCATCTAACCCCGTTGCCTAGAAGAGCTTCTCTAAATCTTTGCTGCTCGCTATTCAGAATCACTCACATTTCAGAAAGAATTTGAACGGAATCAATGTAGGTCATAAACTCTGTGAACTTTCATACCACAATGCAGTATATTGCTGTTTCCACAAATCCAGTGGCCTCTTACAAAATATCAAATTGTTCAACAAGCATTAATATTCACTGAGCCCCTCTTCTGTACAAGGCACTCTATTAGGTATCATGTGGGTGATGAAATAGATAAAATACATGATTAATCCCATTATGGAGATTACAGTTTGGTGGGAACATGTATACGTGCGTGCGTGCATGCATGTAACTCCAGGACACTAGATAGAGGGATAATTAGGAGAACAAGCCATTCCAAAAAGACAAATAGTCCAATTTGTTTGAAATGCAAACTTCAAACAGTGTGACAGCCTGTAGAGTTCAGAGATACATAAGATATACTCCCTTATTCCAAGGCACTGGCTGTAACAAGGCCTGGAAAATGAGCTTTAATCCTAGGAGACCATGAATGCTAGGCTAGGGAACTGGGGCCTTATTCTGATGGAAGTGGCTATCCCCTGCAGGATTTTTTTTTAAAGGAGGTGGGGAGGACAGCTACAATGTGTTGAAATACCAGTTACAAAGTTATTACAATATTCTACTCCACAAGTGTAATAATAAAGGTTTGAACTAGGAGTAGAGAAGACATATGCAAGACTTTACAAGGGGAGAGTCAATGGAGCTAAAAAGAAAAGGCAATCAAGGTAACTTGAGGGTTTCCACAAGAAAGACAGTTATAAGAGGAGTTTGGTTTTAGATTTGCACTTCAGACACCACCTGGATGCAGAGATCCAGGTGGAGACATCTAGAAGTCAGGAACAATGACTTGGATTTGAAAGTTATCTTCCCAGAGCTGATTAGTTATCAGCTCTGGGAAGGAATGCCATTACCAGAGTGAGTGTGGACAGAGAAGGAAAGAGGACGCACATAGAAATAACATGGTCCTTATGGGGGCAGGGGAGACGAAAAAGGTAAGAGAGGACAAGGTCAGGAGGCCAAGGAGGTAGGTAGTGGTCAATAATATCAAGTGTTGCAGGGAAGTTAAACAGATTAAATACTGAGAAAAAGTCATAAGATCCAGGAATCAAGAGATCCTGTGATCTTTCAAAGACCAGTTTCAACAGAAGAGTACAAGTGGAGACAAGAGTACAGTGACGAATTGAGTGAAGGAGAATAAATTATACATTTGAAAATTTGGGTGCCTACAGGAAGGAGAAGAAAGAAACTTAAGGGTATTCATTAAGTTATAGGACTATGACACAGATTGTACAATCACAAAATAAGTTTTTAAAAAGAAAGTGCTATATGTTATACTTCTATTGCTTACCTGGCAAAGATGAATTCATACAACTCCAAATTTCAACCTAAAATTGTAATCACCAAAAGGCTTTTATGTAGGTAACCAGTTCCTAAATACAACAATTAAATTCTACAGAAATTACATACAGCTAATTTCATTATGTTTGTCTCTATACAGTCAATGTTCTAGGACTATATGAGTATCAATCAGCTATTCAGAGAAAAAAAAATAAAACTGAGATGCAAAAATATTGCTTGCTCTTTTCCCATCTTCCCATCTAAGAGCACTAGGGATGAGTCTGGTTACTCAGGATGCTTACTGGAATCACTGTTTCCAAGCGCAAAGACAAAAGTGTCTGTAGAGTGACTAAAGGAACATGTGTCAGTCAGAACTGTTTGATCAGCAATTTTTCCCCCCTCTCATAGTGCAAGCTGCCATATGTAAAGAGGCTCTCTCATGCAAGCTCAGACTTTCTTAGACTGGACCATGAGCATCCCAAACACTGAGGACAGCCCAAGCATAAGAGACATTTCACGTTACATGATTCAGACAGGCAAGCAATATATCTACAGTATACCAGCAAATGGGAAGATAAGAATAATGAGAAGCACACATTTTCCCTTGTCCCAAATTGAACTTTTCAAAATCAAAATAAATATAAGATTTAGTTATTACGGTTTTCATAAAATTGTCAAAATAAAATAATAAGTAAAATTCCAAATTCCAGATAAGCTATCATAATGAAATTTAAAGACTGGAATACATTTGTATTTAATATTGTTTTTATACTACATCAGAGAATAAATAATAAAAGATGAAATACAATATTCCATCTAGCAATTTGTGTGAGGATCTTTGTAAGGTACCTACTTAAATCTAACATTTTACTTTGACCACAAACTCCAATCACATTGAAAAATTTACTAAATCTAAAAGTAACTGATCTGATGGCTTCATTTAGACAAAACCTTCCATAGTTAAGTTAAACAAGACCTACCATTGTCTCAGGGCAATAATCTGGGGCTCGCTGTAACAGATGTTTTAGTCGGGATTCACTTTTTGAGGAGAATATCTATTTGACAAAAAAAAAAAGCTTTTGTGGCATTTTTTCATAAGAAATAAGAAGAGGTAAAATTTATTATCCTCTAGATTTATCAGTTGTCTAGAATATTTTCCAACTTCCTTTTATAAATGGAAAGCCTTTGGAAAGATCTAAATTAAGCTGAGGTAACATTTCTTAAAAGGTTCGTTAGTTTGGCAAATAGTCAAGAAAGTCCAAATATAGCAAGTCTAGACCCTTTCCCAACGACCAAAAACAGAGAAAACCAGGCTCCCAACCTGTTAGAGAACAGGGGAGAAAAAGAAAAGAAGAAAACAGAAAATGAAGAAAAAACGATAAATTTATTCTAAACTGTTCTACAAACTGCTTTTAGTCAACTAACCACAATCAAAAACAGACTATGTCATATCCTTGATATTGGTGAAGAACAAATTTGTGACTAGCCTTATGGCATAAACTTCTCCATAAAATGCCATAAAATAGAGACAAAGCCATTTTTTAATAAAGATGCCAAGGAGCTAACAAGTTCACTCACTAGACTAACTGGCTCATTTCCAAATAGGACTTTTTAAAAATTAATGCAATTACACTTTGATGTCTCAGTAAATTAGAAATTAATTGGTAATTTACAAATTAGAAATCATTACATATATCAGAGCTTCATGGTTACCTGCAAATAGTCAAGACTATAAAACACATGAATGCTAAGAATAATGAAAAAGCATTTATCTCCAGTTAGTTTTAGCAGCCATTTTTCTCCAGAACTACCAACTATAATAAGTGAAGACAGATAGAATATCACCATTTTGCAACCCCTAGTGAATTAATGCATTTAGGCAATTATCAACAATGACTGCTAACATCACCAAAAGAGATATCCAGACACAATACCATTTATGAGCAAGACTTGCCAAACAAACAAACAAAACAAAAACAAACCTAACCTGAATCTGATCAAGCCTCTGAATTTGTCTCATAAGATAGCTGCTAGCCATGTGAAACTATTTAGATTTAAACTTAAATCAATTAAAATTAAATAAAACTTAAAAATCAGTTCCTCAATCTTTTTAATCACATTTCAAGTGTTCACTTGGCACACGTGGCTAGTGGCTACCATATTGGAACACAGATCACACAGATATAGAATATTTTCATTACTATGTATCGGACAGCTCAGCTCTAAATCTACCTATCAATCACTAAGAAATATGGAGGAAAGAGGAACACATTAAATGATACCACGGGGATGCAAACAGTATGATTCAGACTATGAGAAACTCTACAGGATAAATAACCAGATTTATTCATCAAATAAATCTCAAGGAGAAACCCATAGGTCAAAAGATAGTTAAAAGACATATAACCAATTCCAATGCATATATCTCACCTGGATCTTGATTTAAACTAAAAAAAAAAAAACCAAAACATGAAACAATTAAGAAATTTAAAAAATAACTAGGTATTTGAATATTACATTTTTAAAGAATTGATAATAGTATTGTGGCTATTTTTTTTGAACAAGTACTTATAACTTACAGATACAAACTGAAAATTTATGGATCAAATGATATGACAATTGGGATTTGCTTCAATATAAATTTGCCTCAACATAATGGGGGGGAGGAATGGATGAGAGTATAAATGAAACACAAGTGGCCTCGACTTAATCATGTTTAAGCTGAATATGGGGGTTTATTATACTTTTCTTTACCTTTGTATATATTTGAAAATTCACATTATAAAAAGATAAAAAGAAGAAAGAAAAGAAAAATAAATGGAAAAAGAATGACGAAAGGCAAGAAAGAATGAAAAAGAGACAGACAGACAGACAGAAAGCACACAACATCGTTAGTGGAATGGGAAGAAGCATAGTGAGGGCTATGCTTTCACCAGTCCCCTCTTCCCTCAACTCCGTCTCTTCACAAAACAGAAACAAACAAACAAAAGCAAAAAACCCACAAGTACTTGCAACAGTTTAGAACAGTGGAGAGAACAATGAACTGAGCAACCTACTTGGCCTTAGCCTGGCGGTTAAAAGCATGAACTTGGTAATAAAACACATTTGGGTTTGAGTCCCTGCTCCTCAAGTTACTGCCGTGGTGACCTTGGCAAGTTATTTAACTTTTCTATACCTCAATTTCCTCACCTATAAAATGCAAATAATAACATTATCTCCCTCAAGGACCTGGTGTGAGAATTAAATTAAATAATGTATGTAAAGGAGCTGGTACATAGGGAAAAAATAAAATAAAAATTTGCTGCCCAGGTTCCATTTCTTGAATAGCTAACAAGCAAAACTAAGAAGTTAGACAATCTATCAGGTCTCTTTTGTGTCTAAAATGATGATTCCAGAAAGTAGAATGAATTAAACTGAGAAACATAGAGTTATTAGGAATACATTTAGCTTAAAGAAGGCAGCATGTATATACTTTCAGATAATAAGGAAGACTTCAACATAAGCAGTTACTTTTCTCACTAAACAATGGGTAATCACACCTAAAAGAAAGATGAATGCTTCCCCAGAATATACAGTATGATTATACAAACCATCTCAGAGCAAAAAATTTAGTAACCAAACCTGTACCTCATTAAAGGCAGAAATAATCAGATCACAGGGCTGACAATCCGGATCTTGGGAGGTATTGTAACCCATACTTACCTCCTCCCTCTGCCAGAATTCATTTCCCTTTGTCTTCAAACAAGCAAAGGCCTCTCATCTTGAAACAAATCTTCATTTCCTGCCCTGACTTACTGACTTCAACTAATATCCTACTTTTTCCTTTCACTGCATCCATTTCTTCACCAAACAACTTGCAAATATTCACTGACCACCTTCCACAGACAAGGGCAAGGGTACGACAAAGAGGAATAAGACACAATCTCTACATTCAAAGAATCCATATTATAGTTTGGAAGAAAGATATATAAAAACTGAGTACATTTTTGTAAGTCTGAAATGTTACATAATAAATTTAAATTAAAAAAAAATGTTTTAAATCCCTGCAGAATGCCTTTTAGTCCCACCACTCCAGTCAACCTAGAAATATTGATTGAGAGTTTTGAGTGTTAGGCACTATTCTAAGCCCTGGGGGAGTCAGCATAAACAAAACAAACAAAAGTCCCTGCTCTAGAACATCTTCCCTAACAGCCTTTTTTTTAAAACTCAGGGCTTTTTCTCAATTCTCAAATTCCTTGACTTTATCTGGCATCTGACACCTTATTTTGTTGAGGATAATAAAATGCTGGCCCTGACTTCTTATCTAAATTCAAATTCATTTTTTTTTAAGTGTACAAATTCAGTAGCATTTAGTACTTTTTTTTTTTAACTTTTTTATTGAGTGCATAATGCTTTATAACATTGCGTAATTTCAGGTGTATATTATTATTTATCCATTTCGGTATAGACTGCATCGCCCTCACCACTAATAGTCTAATTTTTACCTGTCACCATATATATGAGCCCCTTTACCCCTTTCGCTGACCCCCAACGCCCCTCCCCTCTGGTAACCACTATATTTTCTCGTTATCAATGTTTGTTTATCTTCCATATATGAGTGAAATCATGCGGTGTTTGTCTTTCTCTGCCTGGCTTATTTCACTTAATATCCTCAAGGTCCATACATGTTGTTGCAAATAGGACGATTTTGTCTTTTTTTTTACAGCTGAATAGTATTCCATAGTATATATATATATATACCACATCTTCTTTATCCATTCACCAGTCGATGGACACTTGGGTTGCTTCCACATCTTGGCTATTGTGAGTAGTGCTGCAATGCACATAGGGGTGCATAAGTCTCTTTGAATTGTAGATTTCAAGTTCTTTGGATAAATACCAAGTAGTAGGATAGCTGGATCATATGGTATTTCTATTTTTAATTTTTTGAGAAATCTCCATACTGTTTTCCATAGTGGCTGTACCAGTTTGCATTCCCGCCAGCAGTGTATAAGGGTTTCCTTTTCTCCACATCGAATTTTTTTCTTAGTAATTATAGCCATTCTAACAGGTGTAAGATGATATCTTATTGTAGTTTTGATAAGCATTAGTGATGTTGAACATCTTTTCGTGTGCCTGTTGGTCATCTATATATCTTCTTTGGAAAAATGTCTATTCATATCCTCTGCCCATTTTTTGACCAGGTTGTTTTTATTTTTGTTGTTGAGTTGTATGAGGTCTTTACATATTTTGGAAATTAACCCCTTGTCGGATATATGATTTGCAAAATTTTCTCCACTTGGTAGGCTTATTGTCTTGTTCCTGGCTTCCTTTGCCTTGCAGAACCTCTTTAATCTGATGTAGTCCCATTTGTTTATTTTTTCTTTTGTTTCCCATGCCCGAGTATACACGGTATTCAAAAAGATGCTACTGGGGGCTGGCCTGGTGGTGAAAGCAATTAAGTGTGTGTGCTCTGCTGTGGTGGCCTGGGGTTCGCTGGTTCGCATCCTGGGCATGCACCAACGCACTGCTTGGCAAGCCATGCTGTGGCAGCGTCCCATATAAAGTGCAGACAGGTGGGCACACATGTTAGCCCAGGGCCGGTCTTCCTCAGCAAAAAAAAAGGAGGATTGGCAGATGTTAGCACAGGGCTGATCTCCTCACAAAAAAAAAAAAAAAAAGATGCTGCTAAGACTGATGTCAAAGAGTGTACTGCCTATATTTTCTTCTAGGAGTTTGATGGTTTCAGGTCTTACATTCAAGTCTTTAATCCATTTTGAATTAATTTTTGTGTATGGTGTAAGACAATGGTCTACTTTCATTCTTTGGCATGTGGCTGTCCAGTTTTCCCAACACCATTTATTGGAGAGACTTTCCTTACTCCATTGTATGTGCTCGGCTCCTTTATCGAAGAGTAGCTGTCCACAGATGTGTGGTTTTATCTCTGGGCTTTCCATTCTGTTCTATTGATTTGTGTGTGTATTTTTGTACCAGTACCACGCTGTTTTGATTACTATAGCTTTGTAGTATATTTTGAAGTCAGGGATTGTGATGCCTCCAGCTTTCTTCTTTTTTCTCAGGATTGTTTTAGCTATTCGGGGTCTTCTGTTGTTCCACATAAATTTTAGGATTCTTCGTTTTATTTCTGTGAAGAACGTCATTGCAATTCTGATTGGGATTACACTGAATCTGTAGATGACTTTAGGTAATATGGACATTTTAACTATGTTTATTCTTCCAATTCATGTGCATGGAATATGTTTCCACTTCTTTATGTCATCTTCGGTTTCTTTCAATTATGTCTTATAGTTTTCAGTGTATAGATCTTTCACCTCCTTGGTTAAATTTATTCCTAGGTATTTTATTCTTTTGCTGTGATTGTAAATGGGATTGTATTCTTGACTTCTCTTTCCGCTAGTTCATTACCAGTGTATAGAAATCCAACTGATTTTTGTAAGTTGATTTTGTACCCTACAACTTTGCTGTGGTTGTTGATTATTTCTAATAGCTTTCTGGTAGATTCTTTAGGGGTTTCAATATATAGGATCATGTCCTCTGCAAACAGCGAGAGTTTCACTCCTTCCTTTCCAATTTGGATACCTTTTATTTCTTTTTCTTGCCTAACTGCTCTGGTCAAAACCTCCAGTACTATGTTGAATAGGAGTGGTGAGAGTGGGTACCCTTGTCTTGTTCCTGTTCTTAGAGGGATGGCTTTTGGTTTTTCGCCATTGAGTATGATGTTGGCTGTGGGTTTGTCATATATGGCATTTATTATGTTGAGGTACTTTCCTTCTATACCTATTTTATTGAGAGTTTTTATCATAAATGGATGTTGGACCTTGTCAAATGCTTTCTCTGTGTCTACTGAGATGATCATGTGATTTTTACTCCTCATTTTGTTAATGTGGGTATATTACACTGATTGATTTGCGGATGCTGAACCATCCCGGTGTCCCTGGTATAAGTCCCACTTGATCATGGTGTATGATCTTTTTACTGTATTGCTGTATTCGGTTTGACAATATTGTGTTGAGGATTTTTAGATTTATCTTCATCAGTGATATTGGCCTGTAATTTTCCTTCTTTGTGTTGCCCTTGTCTGGTTTTGGGTGATGCTGGCCTTGTAGAATGAGTTAGGAAGGCTTCTGTCATCTCCAATTTTTTGGAATAGTTTGAGAAGGACAGGTATTAAATGTTCTTTGAACGTCTTGTAGAATTCCCCAGAGAAGCCATCTGGTCCTGGACTTTTTTTTTGGGGGAGGTTTTTGATTACTTTTCCAACTCTTTACTTGTAACTGGTCTATCCAGATTCTCTATTTCTTCTTGATTCAGTTTTGGGAGGCTGTATGAGTCTTAGAATTTATCCATTTCTTCTATATTGTGTAATTTGCTGGCATAGAGTTTTTCATAGTATTCTCTTAAAATCCTTTGCATTTCTGTGGTATCCGTTGTAATTTCTCCTCTTTCATTTCTAATTTTTTTGAGCCTTCTTTTTTTCTTAGTGAGTCTGGCAAAGGGTTTGTCAATTTTGTTTATCTTCCCAATAACCAGCTCTTAGTTTCATTGATCCTTTCTACTGTTTGTGTGTGTGTGTGTGTGTGTCTCTATTTCATTTATTTCTGCTCTAATTTTTACTACTTCCCTCCTTCTACTGACTTTGGGTTTTGTTTGTTCTTATTTTTTCTAGTTCTGTTAGGTGTAGTTTAAGATTACTTATTTGAGATTTTTCTTCTTTGTTGAGGTGGGCCTGTATTGCTATGAATTTCCCTCTTAGAATAGCTTTTGCTCCATCCCATAAGAGTTGGTATGATGTATTTTCATTTGTCTCCAGGTATTTTTTGATTTCTCCTTTGATTTCCTCATTGATCCAATGGTTGTTCAGTAGCATGTTGTTTAGTCTCCACATATTTGTGACTTTCCCAGCTTTTTTCTTGTAGTTGATTTCTAGTTTCATAGCAGTGTGGTCAGAAAAGATGCTTGATATGATTTCAATCTTCTTAAATTTACTGAGGCTTGCCTTGTTTCCCAACATTGGTCTATCTTTCAGAATGTTCCAAGTGTACTTGAGAAGAATGTGTATCCTGTGGTTTTGGGATGGAGTATTCTATATATATCTATTAAGTCCATGTGGTCTAGTATTTCAGTTAAGGACACTGTTTCCTTGTTGACTCTCTGTCTGGATGATCTATCCATTGATGTAAGTGGTGTGTTGAGGTCCCCTACTATTATTGTGTTGCTGTTAATTTCTCCCTTTAGGTCTGTTAATAGTTGCTTTATACACTTTGGTGCTCCTGTGTTAGGTGCATATATATTTATAAGTGTTATGTCCTCTTGGTGGAATGTCCCTTTTCTCATTATATATTGCCCCTCTTTGTCTCTCATTGCCTTTTTTATCTTGAAGTCTCCTTTATCTGATATAAGTATGGCAACATCTGCTTTCTTTTGCCTGCCGTTTGCTTGGAGTATCATCTTCCATCCCTTCACTCTGAGCCTGTGTTTGTCTTTAGAGCTGAGATGTGTTTCCTGAAAGCCGTATATTGTTGGGTCTTGTTTTTTAATCCATCCAGCCACTCTGTGTCTTTTCATTGGAGAATTCAATCCACTTACATTTAGTGTGATTAATGATATATGTGGGCTTAATTCTGCCATTTTATCTCTTGTTTTCGAGTTGTTCTATATTTCCCTAGTTTCTCTTCCCTTGTATTTCTGACTGCCATTTCAGTTTGGTGGTTTTCTGTGATGCTTTTCTCAATTTTCTCTTTATTTACGATTTGTGTCTCTGCCTGATTTTTTGTTTAGTGGTTACCATGAGGTTTGTATAAAAGATCTCATAGATGAGATAGTCCATTTTCTGATAGCCTCTTATCTCCTTTAGCCTAAGCAGGTTCCATTCCTTTCCTTTTTCCCTTCTAAGTTATTGTTGTCACAAACTATTCTGTTTTGTGTTGTGAGTTTGTGATTAAAATGAAGTGTTTATAGTTATTTTTGATGCTTTCCTTCTCTTTATCTTTTATGTTATAATTAAGTGTTTGCTATCCTGTTCTGATAGAGAGCTGCAATTTTCTGATTTTGTCTTTCTGTTTATCTCCTTGCTCAAGGCTTTGTAAACCTTTGCCTTTTTGCTTCAGGTACGAGGGCATCCTTGATCATTTCTCCTAAGGGAGGTCTAGAACTCCCTCAGCTTCTGTTTATCTGGGCAAGTTTTTATTTCCCCATCGGATCTGAAGGATAGTTTCACTGAATAGAGTATTCTTGGCTGAAAGTTTTTGTCTTTCAGTATTTTGAATACATCATTCCAATCTCTCCTAGCCTATAAGGTTTCTGCTGAGAAATCCGCTGAAAGCCTGATAGGGGTTCATTTGTAGATTATTCTCTTCTGCCTTGCTGCCCTTAATATTTTTTCTTTGTCATTGACTTTTGCCAGTTTTACTAATATATGCCTTGGAGAACGTCTTTTTGCATTGATGTAATTAGGAGTTTTATGGGCTTCATATACTTGTAAGTTCACTTTCTTCCCAAGGTTTGGGAAGTTCTCAGATATTATTTCTTTGAACAAGCTCTCTGCTCCTTTTCCCCACTTTTCTCCCTCTGGAATACCTATAATCTTTAAGTTGCATTCCCTAATTGAGTCGGATATTTCTCGAAGAGTTTCTTCATTCTTTTTTAAGTCTTAGCTCTCTTTCCTCCTCCACCTGAAGAATTTCTATATTTCCATTCTCTAAATTACTAACTCTGTCCTCCATAATGTCAGTTCTGTTTTTAAGGTTTCTATATTGTTTTTTATCTCATTCATTGTGTCCTTCACCTCCAGAATTTCCATTTGGTTTTTATTTTTTAAGAGTTTCAATCTCTTTGGTGAAGCATTCCTTCTGCTCATTAATTTTATTCCTGAGTTCAGTGAACTGTCTTTCTGAGTTTTCTTATAACGCGTTGAGCTTCTTTATGACAACTACTTTGAATTCTGACATTTAAATTGTAAATTTCTGTGACTTCAGGATTGGTTTCAGAAGACTTCTCATTTTCCTTCCGCTCTTGGGTGTTAATGTAGTTCTTCACGGTGTTTGATGAAGTGATCCTTTGCCAGTGTATAGTGGTAGTATCAGGTAACAGATTCCATCAGCCACCTCTGCGGCGGGGGCAGCAGCTGTGTTTTCTGAACCCGCCACGTCTGCTGGAAGTTGTGCTGATACGGCTCGTCTGCTTTTGCCCATTGGCCACAGCCACTTGGTGGGTCACACATGCACACGCAGGCACTCTGGTACGGATCCCCTGCCTTGCCTGGGGATTGGCTGAGCTGGTGTGCTATGCAGGAGGGGAGGGGAGGGGCACTTTCTTTCGCACGTGCAGGCCACCCTGCACTCAAAGGCAGTTCACCTGGGCTGCTGCACTTGGTGGGGGCACCTACATGGTAGCTGAGCTGCACCACTTGGTATGGAGCATTCTTGTGGGCACAGGTGCAACGCCAAAAGCATTCTTGCACAGGCCTGCCTGCTCCCTCTCAGAGTTGTGCACCAGCTGCTGCATGAGGACCTGCGACCTAGATCGCTCCTGCTGGGGATGGGGAGGGGATGTGCTCACTTCCTTCCACTGCTTCCCAAGGATCCAGTATCCCCACCTTCAGACATAGGGATGCGTGCATCTCTCAGACATCCTCTTGTGTTTTGTAGGGAATCCTCTGTTGGTTAATGAATGGCCAGTTTGGTTGTAACTTAGTGAGGAGAGAGACTAAGGGAACAGCTCACTCTGCCATGATGCTGACGTCACCTGCATTTCTAAATTCAAATTCTAAAAGCTTTAATTCCAAATCTCCAATTGTCTTCACATGGTGGTTTTCACTGATGATTCAGCAACTTGCCTTCCTCCCAAACCAAATCTTTTTCCCAACCTCCCACAGCCATCAGGGGTACTACCACTCACTCCAACTCAAAACTTAAATGTCTTCAGGACTCCACCCTTTCTTCATTTGCTAGTGGCTGAAAAAATAAGGATTCCTTGCTCCAGGTATTTCCTTTCATTGAGTGAGCTCTCCCGGTGTGAGCAGCCCGGGCTTTCTCCACATCACTCACTCGCACTCCCTGTGACTGGAATGATTGACTTACCTGAGTCGTGAGTTTGGTAGGAGAAAGTGAACAAATGTAACCCAGCCATTACCTCTCCTCCTCTGGGACTAAGTCTAATTCTGCACTGTAGTATGTACCTGGAGATAAAAGTTACATTCAACGTTCATGTAACTAGTAATAAAAGTAGTATTTGGGGCCCTATCTGCCTTATTTCTTTGCTTTATTTCTCAGTTAGTTAAGAACTTGGTCAGAAAAGAATGTTCTTTATTAGGGTAACTATAGTATTCACTTAATTTGCTAAGTTACAGAATTTCTAACATTTCAGATGTTAAGCAATTAGACCTTGCCTGCCGCAGGTACCTCATAAAAATCATTCACCCTGTGGAACACCAGTGGGAAAAACATGAGGAAACAAAGCAAAAAGTCAGGAAAGCAGTGCTTCCAAAAGGAGCAGAGCTACTTTAAAAGCTTCCTAGGTGACACCATCAAGGGGCTAGTTTTGCTTTTAAAAGCTATTGTTCTGGCAATAAATCTGTGCAAAACAATTTGCTATAGTGTTTCAACACAAATTCTCCAACAGCTCTTTATACGACCTGAGTCACTGTCTTGTTTATAATTAGAGAGCCTCTTGCAAAACCCTGCTAAATTCATAATATTGTTTGAGAGTTTTAATCCCAGTTAGGCAGCTCTCTTCCCTTAAGGAAGTGACAAAATCCACATTATTATTTGAAAACTCCTCTAAAAGTTGATTGAAGCCATTCATTCTCAAGTGCTAAAGCTCAAACAATACCACCAAGATGATGAAAGAAAAGTAAGACTTTATGAACAGGTATTGTCTCAGTGGAATTTGTCTAATAAGGCTCAATGAGAAAAATTCAAACTTAGGGAAAAGTTTCAAAAGTAGTACAATGAATACCCACATAGTCTTTATCTGGATTCACCCACTATTAACATTTTGCAACATTTGGTTTAACTCTATCTACATATACATATATTATTATTACTACTATTTTGATGAAACATTTTAGAATTCATTACAGACATGATCATTCACTCCTAAGTTCCAGCAGGTATCTCCTAAGAACAAGGACACCATCCTACCTAACCACAATACAATCACCAAACACAGGATCACAGCATTGATACAATATTATTACAGTCCATACTCAAATTTCACCAATTTATCCCAATAATGCCCTTTACAGAAATCTTTTTTTTTATTCCAGGATCACGCAGTACATTTAGTTGTCATGACTCTCTAGTTTCCTTTCTGTTCCATTACTGGTGATGTGAACTCATCACTTGGTTAAGGTGCTGTCCAACAGATTTCTCCAAAGCAATTACACTTAATAAACAGTTATATAACGAACAGCCTCTACAATTATTACATCAGCTTACCTGTTCACACACATCACGGCACATTTGGTTATCCTTTGAATGATTACAGCACAATGCACCTACGGAGAAAAAATACACACCTGATGTTGCCCACTGTTAAACAGACATGATGATTAATAAATCAGATAGTTACATATTTTAACTCGGCAAACCTTTACTGCGCATCTATTACAAGCCAAGGACAGTGTTAGGTTTGAGGATGTGTTCCTGCCCTCAAGAAGCTTGCAGTCTAATAGGGAAGACTGTCATGTAATAATAATAGCTACTGTGTACTGTGTACTTTCTATGTGCCAGAATTTTATTAAGTTTGCTTTATGCATTATCTCATTCCATCCTTACAATTACACTATGGAGTATATTCTATTATTATACATATAACATAAGGTTAAATGATAAAAAGATAGTGAATTTTGTTTTGGACATGTTATATTTAAGGTTCCTATAGGACATCCTGATGGAAATTCCAGTAAAGTCAGAAACCCAAGCCTGGATTGCAGGTAAAGCCAAGCCTAAAGACCCAAATTCGGAAGTCATCAGCATAAAGGAGATATATGGAAATGAATGACATGGCTTAGGGAGAGTTTCTAGTGAGAAGTGAATGCAGCACCAAATTCTAAAGAACAGCAACATCTGAGACATGGCAAGAAACAAGGAAAGAGACTGGGATGGAACAGTCAGAGCAGTAGGTCAACCACAAAAGAATGGCATCATGGAAGAGGGAGTAGTTAGTATCACACACCAGAACAGTCAGGTTAGATTGAAGACTTAAAAAAGGAAATGGATTTACTAATTAGGAAGCCTAATTAGTGACTCAGTGACCTTCACAAGTTACTTTCTGTGGAGCTGGTAGAAGTGAATGACATTAAGGAGTAAACCAGAGGCAAGGAAATATAAACAGCAAATATAGGTTCTCAAAGTCTGGCAGTGATGGGAGGGAAAAAGAGAGTGGTAGGTACAGCAAGATGCAGGATCAAGGGAAGATTTTTTCCCCCTTTTATTAAAGTGGCCTTTGTCCCTGATTCCTGGGAGGGAGACTCTAAATCCTTGGAATTTCCTGAGTAATAGGAGTGTCTTTGTTATGCTAATGAGGAGATCCATTGTCTCACTCAGATAGTTTTAGGATGGGGACTGGCCATGCCAGAAAGACCAGCCACGTGATTAGAGTTGGGGCTTTGAGCCACATGATATCAGCCTGACCCCCAACCTCCAGCAAGACCGGGGGACTGGAGATTGAGTTCAACCACATGGCCAATAATTCAATCAATCATGCCTATGTGATAAATCCCAATATAAACTCTAGATACTGAAGCTCAATGGACCTTTCCTAGTTGGTGAAGACACTGATGTGCCAGGAGGGGGATGCACACTGATTCCACGAGGAGAGGATGTAACTGTGGGCCCTCCAGGACCAGTTCCACTGACCCCATCTTATCAACAGAGTGATTAAGAATTGCCTTTCAGAAAATTTGCAAAGTCACATAGCCTGAGCATGCACAGAAGAAATCTTGACCTGAAATGACCTCAAAACCAAAGAGTCTCCTCCCTACAAACCAAAGGACCGGCACATGACCTGAACTTAAAAATCAGACTCTTATCAGAAGAAGGAGTCCATCATTCCAGAAGATCCAGTGTTAAAATTCCTTCCCCACCTTAGAACCTCATCATAAATGTTTAGAGCCTTATCATGAACGTTTAGAACCTTGCCATAAATGCTTGAAGCCCACCAATCAAAACCTGTCCTGCCAGCATTTCCACATGCCAGCCTGTTCTCCCTAACCCCTTAAATTTCAAATCCTGAATCAGGGAGGCAGATCTGAGGGCACACGCCCCCCGTCTCCCTGCAGATGGATCTCACAGAATAAAGCTGATCTCTTGTCCCAAAGGCTGACGCTGTAATTAAGTGGCTTGTTTACGTGCATTGGGCAAGAGAACTCCAATTTTGTGTAGTAACAAGGGCACAAAAGCTCTGCATTTCCTCCCAGACCTTGCCCCGTGTGTCTCTTCATTTGGCTGGTCCTCCTGATTTATATCCTTTATAATAAAACTGTAATCACACCCTGAGTTCTGAGTCATTCTAGTGAATTACCAATTCCGAGAGGGTCATGGGAAGCCTGGGTTTATGGCCAGTTGGTTAGAAGTGTGGGTGGCCTGGGGATTCTCAGGCTGTGGCTGATGTTTGGAGTTAAGAGCAGTCTTGTTGGGGACCATGCTCTTTAACTTGTGGGGTCTGTTCTAACTCTGGGTGGTTAGTGCCAGAACTGAATTGCCATACACCCAGGTGTGGCTGAAACAAAATACAGAGAAATGAGGTGATTGCTGGAAAGGGATGTGGGTTCAAGAAAAAGCATTGTGTTTGGGGCTAGGGATATAATAGTGAATCAATGTTATGTTGTCTGACTTCAGCCAGGCTACAGTCTGATGATAGAACAAAGTCTAGACAAGAGGAAAGGATATACGGACACTGATAAATTTAGAGGGAAGTTGACAATCTCCATTTTCTCAGTGAAATAGAGATTGGGTCTGAAAATATAAAGCATTGAGATAGGGTTGGGGGCTTGAGCTGAAATTGTATAGGTCTGGAACAGCCACTTTTGAGAAGAGAAATGGGCCAACTATAGACATGTTTCTCAAACTTGTGCTCTATGAAACACTGTTCCATGAGTTGTTAATATCTATCCCTCAAGATAAAATCTTTCATGTTCAAATAAATTGGGAAACGAAGAATTAAAAAAAGTTAAAGAGAGGGGCTGGCCCCATGGCATACTGGTTAAAGTTTGGTGCACTCCACTTCGGCAGCCTGGGTTCGTGGGTTCTGATCCTGGGTGCAGACCTACACCACTCGTCAGTTATGCTGTGGCAGCGACCCACGTACAACATAGAAGACTGGCACAGATGTTAGCTCAGGGCTAATCTTCCTCAGGCAAAAAAAAAAAAAAAAAGAGGACGATTGGCAACAGATGTTAGCTCAGGGCCAGTCTTCCTCAGCAAAAAAAAAAAAAAGTTAAACAGAATTCTTTACTGGAGAATTTCATGAAGGCTTTAATATGTTAATATGTATTATTATCTCCTAAAAAAGGATCTAAGTAGACAAATTTCTCAGAGCACAGAACACTTTCTTTATGCCACTTATTAATATCTCAGAATGCCAGACTGAGAAATATCAAATTAGAGAAAAAGGAAAAATGTTGTCAAGTAGCATTATGGGCCCAGAGAAATTCATCACTTGGCTATAGAGATAATTAGCAGGGGCATATTACTATTCCAGAGTGTAGGTGACTAGAAAAGAGATATAGCTGGATTTATCAGGGGCTGTCTAGACTGGCAAGTCAAAAGAGACAAGGAGATGAAAATATTACATTTCAGGCAGCTAGACTGATACAATAGTTTAAAATATATATTTGCAACATAATCTTCTCTTCAAATAAAATCTATACAATTTCAGCATACAAATTAGATGAAAACAGAACTTTTTTGATTGAAGGTAGGATTGGCACTGGGGAAAAATGAATAAATAAATAAATGAATAAAAGAAATCCTCTTTAGATCTTACCAACAAGCCTTCTAAGTTTGAAACTGGAAATTGTTTCTCCATAAAACAATGACAGGGCTTATGACATTATTGGCATATTACTACAGTTTGGTTTCATAAAAGACTACTGTGGAGCTGGCTTTCTAATACTATTTCTATGGGAAAAGGTGTCTTGAAGTCCTAAACATTTGACTTAAAAATTCTGAAGAACATATAAAAATTTTGCTAAGTTTCAGAAGAAAAAAAAAAGTTCCTTGCTTGTAAGCCTGTAGTTACTTTCTTAGAAGCTCTAATCCGAGGGAGGGCCCAATCACTCATGAGGCTTTCCCATGACACTCCTTATCCCCTGCAATGCCACACCACGTTACCCCCATTTCTAAGATTCTGTTCTTCTGTCCCCAGCCTCACTAGAATAAGGAGAGCAGTGGGGGGGGGGGGGATTCCTGTGTGATATTGACGTGCTTTTTTGAAATGCTCTAGAAGCTGCCACCTTCTACTATTCTCTACACAAAGGTCATATGCACAGAAAATCCAGCTGATCATGAGCAAAGATAACTCAAGATAACATATGGGCCCAACAAACACAGGCTTAGCAAAGAGTAAACAGGCAGACAAAAGTCTGATTTGGGCCTCTGGATTTTTGAAACACAGTTTCTTGGAGCTAAGGTCTATTTAGAAAAGAAACATAAAACATGTTATAATTAAAACTCCAATAACAATGGGAGGTTTCATAAAAATATAAAAGTCTATTTTTTTTCCTATTTAATGATGAAGGTAAAATTTATAGTGGAGTGACTCTCAAAGTTAAATTTTTTAAATAATTATTTTTTTCATTAAGAAACCCCAAAATTTGGAATATAAGAAGAAAAATGATCTAGACTCCCACTGTTCTGCCAGAACCTGTGTTGACATTTTGACATATTTCCTTCTAGTCTTTCCAAAAGCCTTCTGATAGTTCTGACAAAATGGGATTAAAGAGGGGAGCCTGAAGTCTTCTGGTAATAACTCCCTTCTCCGTCTCAACCAAGCACTCCTCTGCAACAGCACGTCCTCCCTTGAGAGGACTGCCACCCTCCATGAACAGGCTGGGGTCCTATGCTCCATCACATCTTCCACACTCTACTCTTATCCTTAGCCATTATTATATTAGTGCATATTTTTCTTCCTTTGAAACAAACACTCATTAGAATCTTTAACACTGCACATTTTTCAAGAAATAAATGTCTACAAATAGACATCAATTCATATGTCTTCATTAAGAATGGGGGGGAAGGGATTCAAATGCAATTACTGTGGCAATTAAAGGTCTTTGTCTTTTTTAGTGCTATTAAAATGGATTAATTGGGTCATTCAACTATTTGAGTGCAAAAAAATTCTCTGAGGCCTAATGTTTTATACAAGAGAAGATAACGAATTCTAGAATTCTAGAAATGTTTTGTTTTTATAATTTGATTCTAATTTCTTGTTCTTCAAGAAAAACAGTTTAAAACTGCTTATTTCTCCTAAAATGGAATTGAACAGATAAAGATAAATTACTTCAAAATAAAACTTGATATTGACATAATGGACATAAAAAGCACAGGTGTTATCCTCATTAAAGACACAGTGTTATGTTTTGCATTCTTATTCCAAGAGTCTGTAATTATAAAATTAATAAAAACCAAAAACTGATTACTAAAGGCCATGTATGTCGGGTTTAAGAAGGTATCAGTGTAACCTAGAACTATGCAAGCAAAATTATCCAATAATTAGAACCCTGAAGGTTTGGCTGCTGGTTTGGGTCACATGAAAGCAGTAAAGACAGGCAAGTAAGCAGGAAGCACATGCTCCAGCCACAACGGAAAAGTGCAACTTCTAAGACCAATCAGCATTTAAAAAAACCAATACAGGGGCCGGCCCGGTGGCGCAAGCGGTTAAGTGCACGCGCTCTGCTGCGGCGGCCTGGGGTTCGCTGGTTCGGATCCCGGGCGCGCACCGACGCACTGCTTGGCAAGCCATGCTGTGGCGGCGTCCCATATAAAGTGGAGGAAGATGGGCACAGATGTTAGCCCAGGGCCGTCTTCCTCAGCAAAAAAAAAAAAAAAAAAAGAGGAGGATTGGCGGATGTTAGCACAGGGCTGATCTCCTCACACACACAAAAAAAAAAAACCAATACACACCAAAACCAATACACACCCTAATCAAAACTAAAATATTCATATAATTACAGGATTTTTGAAGTTAAAAGGGATTTTGCCACAGAAGCCTCCCAAAAGCTATAATTCAATTTGGTTAATGAAGAGCCACTCTTGTTTTCTTTTCTAAAGAAAATAAAGATTTCCTCTAATTAACGTCTTTGTAAAGAATTACTAAAACAGAATACATATACGAAACATATATATAATATATCCTACACTATTGAGAAGGAAAAAACTAATCTGAGCTGATACTGGAAAAAGGTCATTCTAAATAAAAAAAGATGTTAATAAAAAATCTGATCTTACTTTTAATCAAATTTTTATTTTCAAAACAGCCTGGAAATTGACATTCACTTTAAAAACATTTAAATGACAACTGCATTAAGTTATAAATGCATTCTTGCAACTGTCACATATAGCCCTTTAAAAAATATACACGTGGGGGCTGGCCCGGTGGCGCAAGCGGTTAAGTGCGCGCGCTCCGCTGCGGCGGCCCGGGGTTCGCTGGTTCGGATCCCGGGCGCGCACCGACGCACTGCTTGGTAAGCCATGCTGTGGCGGTGTCCCATATAAAGTGGAGGAAGATGGGCACCGATGTTAGCCCAGGGCCGTCTTCCTCAGCAAAAAAAAGGAGGATTGGTGGATGTTAGCTGAGGGCTGATCTCCTCACAAAAAAAAAAAAAAAAAAAAAAAAAAAAAAAAAAAAAAAAAAATATACACGTGTTTGTATGTATACACATAAAATATATCATCAGCCAAGGAAGAGCCAAACAGTAAAATGATTATTCATATACTCACCACCTGGATTCAACATTGCTAACATCCTGTCACACTGCTTTAACTATCTATCTAGATAGATATATATTTTGGTTTTTTCCTGAATCATTTGCAAATTACAGATATCCTCTCCACGGCCTGTCCCATACTGCACTGCTGCAACAGCCAATTATATTCATTTGATTCTATTACCAATATGACTGCCAGATTAATTTTTTTAATAGACCTTTCATGAAGTCATTCTTCTAGTCAAGGGCCTACAATGGCTTCCTGCTATTCCAATTCTAAATTCTCCAAGTCTTCTTCTCACCTTCCCTTCACTGACCTTCCATTATTTTCTAACAAGGAAAGCCTACATTCACCTTGAACACAGCCTTCTGCCTGGAGGCTTAGTGCCCTCTTCCTGCTGACCTAAATCCCAAACAGCTTTCAAAGCTTAAATCCCATCTCAACTCTTAGGAAGCCTTTCTTAGCCAACAACCCCGAGCCATGTTGTTTTTACTCTTTAAGGTCATACTATTCTGGTCAGAACTGGAAACTAACACCTAACTCTTCCCTAATCATGTCATGTGTGTACTTGTGGTTTCCCCGGATTGACTATAAACTTCTTGTGCCCATTTAGCACAGTGCTCAGCTCAAAAAATTTTATTTATTGGTTAGCACATAATAATTTCCTAGTTATACAAAGCCTTATCATATGAAAAAAAGGACAAGACGTTTTATTGCTCTCACTGTGCCACTTCAGTGCCACATTTCATATGGTGACCAACCCACAATTCAGCAAACATCATGAGTTTTGGGCCTAGGCCAGAAGACAAATAGGACTCAATCACACGCTCAGGCACAGAGCTATGCAGCCAGCTGGTGCTGGGCCCTGCAGCTATAAGGTCAAGATGAGCTGGGGCTGGGGAAGCTGAAGTTTATGGTGGGGCAGAAACCATGAGTTAAGAGGAAGTCGGCTGGTGGAGAGAGATGCACAGAGAAAAGTTATAGGTAGAGAGAGACTGTCTCTAAAAGTTGTCTTGATCCTGGCAGCTTTCCACTTCCCACAGCAGTCCCTGGGCTCGTGCTGTGCTGAATTTCCTACCCTTGGATTTCCATGCGCTTCCCTGTTAGATGCTACGTAACAGCCCCCTAATCCCGAGCTACCTTGGTTTCCGTTCCTTTGGGAGTCAAAAGACCCTGAACGCGACAATCATCATTATGAAACAACTGAAGCAAATGACTCTCCAGGCCCTCCTCTCAGATGCTAATAACCAGTATTCTGGGGTAATTCCCTTCCCCACTCTATGCTGGAGACCTCCCATCTATGAAACAAGATATCTAAAAGTAGGAACTTCTGGCTCCCAATGGTAAATTCCCATGGTCAGAATGTTTCTCTTAAACTACACTAACTCTTGTAATACAAGAGTCCCCCATATTATGTGCTATATACTTGACTAAACCATATGATTTTTCCTCAAATACATTCTTCAGATTTACAATATAAATGGATATGTACTAACATAACTACATAATATTAGCAATGTAGATATTATACATTTTTTGGTGACAGTTAACGTCTGAATTTCCCACTAAACCATAAACTCCATGAAAGCAGGGACCATATCTGTTTTTGCTTACCACTTTATATCTAGTGCCTATCATGGTGTCTGGCACTATTAACAGCTTAACAAATATTTGCTGAATGGATTACTGACAGGTATAAAATCCAGTTGCTTAAGCAGCGGACGTGGGGCAGTTATTCCTAAAATCCATCTTAAACATACACACAAATGGAACTTATGGGGCTGGCCTGGTGGCGTAGTGGTTAAGTTCGCACACTCCGCTTCAGCGGCCTGGGGTTCACAGGTTCAAATCCCAGGTAGGGACCTACGCACTACTTATCAAGCCATGCTGTGGCAGGCGTCCCACATATAAAGTAGAGGAAGATGGGCATGGATCATGCTGTGGCAGGCGTCCCACATATAAAGTAGAGGAAGATGGGCATGGATGTTAGCCCAGGGCCAATCTTCCTCAGCAAAGAGAGGAGGATTGGCAACAGATGTTAGCTCAGAGCTAATCTTCTAACCAAAAAAAAAAAAAAGGAACTTCTGCTTCTTTTCACTTGTCAAACTTCCCCCCACTCCCCACCCCAACCTGCTCCTCCCCATCTTCCTGAACTCAGTAAATGGCATCATTTTTTACTAAGTTACTCAAAGTAAAAATCTATGAGTAATCTTTAATTTCTCCTTCCCTCACTTCCTACATCAATCCATCAGCAATGCATCTTGAATCTCTCCTCTTCTATCTCTACCACCACTCTACTCTGAGTCACCATTATCTCCTGCTTCAACTGCTGCAAAGAACTTCTGGTCACCCTGCTTTTACTCCCACCCCACTACAATCACTTTTTTTCACTCAGCAGCAGGGCCATCTAAAACATAAATCAAAGCACACATCTCTTACCTAAAAGTCTATTGGTTTTTATCTGTACACAAAATGAAATCTACAATCCTCATGTGGCTTTTTGCAAGGCTCAGCACCCCCCAGTCCTAGCCTGCTCTCCTGTACACTATGTGGCAACCACACCGACCACCTGCTCCTTCTTGCTTCAGTGCCTGTGCACTGCCTGGTCCCCAGCCCTGTCTTTCCTAAGGACAGCACCATCACAAGCCTTCAGATCTTGGTTCTGAACTTTACCTTCTCAAAGAGGCCTCTCTTGTCATCACTATGCAAAAAACCACTCCCCCTCCACTCACACAATTCTCCACGTTGTCATCTGGTTTCCGTCAAGGCATATTTATTCCTACCAGAAATCATTTTATTTATCTGCTGATTGTCTATCTCTCCTCCACTAGAATGTAAGCTCCTCGAGAGCAGCAACCCTGCACCTAGAACAGCGTCTGACATATAATAAGCGCTCAATAAATACTTTTTTGTGTGTGTGAGATCAGCCCTGTGCTAACATCTGTCAATCCTCCTCTGTTTTTTTTTGCTGAGCAAGACTGGCCCTGGGCTAACATCCGTGCCCATCTTCCTCCACTTTATATGGGACACCGCCACAGCATGGCTCGCCAAGCAGTGCATCGTGCACACTCGGGATCCGAACCGGCGAACCCCGGGTCGCCGCAGCGCAGCGCCCACACTTAACCGCTTGCACCACCAGGCCGGCCCCTCAATAAATACTTTTTTTTAATAAACAAACCCTGTGGTATCTGTTTTGCTCTTTCAAAAACCACATTTACAAACATATAAAAACCACCTCCTTGACATTGTCTCACTTCTATAAGTGGCACATGGTGAAAAGTATGATTAATGAAAGATTGCTTCAGTGTACGGATATAAGAAAGGAACTTTTAGCAGCATACCACAATAAACTGTTATATCTGGTCTATCACCAATCCCAGCTCTTTCTACAGTGTGGGCCAAGACCCTCCTTTGGGAAGAGAATCTGCTTCTTATTACTTTCCTCCAGATAGGCGCTGCTTTTTCTAACTTAAAATTCATTACATTCTTTTTCAGGATTCTAGGCTGACTATTACATAATTCCTCAAATGTCAACTTATTGAAACCCAGCCCCTAATGTTACATCTTTCCCTCTTCCGTACCATTACAAAACATCTTAAACAGAAACAGAGCTACTATCAGGGGCCAGGCCACACAGATCCTGGGACTGCAGCATAAGGTCCCATCCCACCCTCCTGAGGGAACACTAGAAGTGTTTTGGGCTTTTCCTCCCACCCCAGGGGGATGTCGTCTCTCTCACTCCGTGCACCCACAGCCGTTCATCTCTTCTGGTAGCTTCTGCCTTGAATTCGAGCTGCTTGTGTCCTGCTGTACCCACCCCCTGGGCCGAGAGCTCCTCCTAAAGCCCAGCACGTGGGAGACCCTCCACGAGCACCGCACCGTTCCCCGTCCACCCCCGGTTCAAGCCTCAGGAGCAAGAACAGAAGCCTCCTCCAGCCCGGCGGGCTTCCCATGTCAGGTCTCCCGCCGCAGCCCAGCGCCGTCTGGGACGAGCGCACCCCGGCGGCGGCAGAACCGGACTCGGGGGGCAGCCCGTTCCCCCGAGACGCACCCGGCAGGCCGGCGCAGCGCCCAGCGCCCGCCGCGGCCTCTCCCCACCCAGGGACGGTCAAGTCACAGCAACCGCCAGGGCGGCGGGGGCGGCCGCGCGTCCGGAATCCCACCCCGCCGCGGCGATCCCGGGCGGAGGCACGTCACCCTCTGACAGAGACCCGAGCCGGGGCCCTGTCCGGAGGGTGACAGAGCGAGGCCTCGCACCCGGGGCGCCGCTCCCAGCTCAGCAGATCTGCGGGGCAGGGAGCGCGAGGGTGGGGGTTCCTCGCCCGTCCCGCCTCAGCACCGCCCCCTGCCCGCCGGGACCTCGGGACCCGGGGTCACCCGACGTGGCGCCCCGGGGGTCGCGTGCAACCCGCCCCTGCCCGCCGGGACCTCGGGACCCAGGGTCACCCGACGTGGCCGCCCCGGGGGTCGCGCGCACCCCGCCCCTGCCCGGTGGGACCTCGGGACCCGGGGTCACCCGACGCGGCGCCCCGGGGGTCGCGCGCACCCCGCCCCTGCCCGGTGGGACGTCGGGACCCGGGGTCACCCGACGCGGCGGCCCGGGGGTCGCGCGCACCCCGCCCCTGCCCGCCGGGACCTCGGGACCCGGGGTCACCCGACGTGGCGCCCCGGGGGTCGCGCGCACCCCGCCCCTGCCGGCCGGGACCTCGTGACCCAGGGTCACCCGACGTGTCCGCCCCGGCGGTCGCGCGCACCCCGCCCCCTGCCCGCGCCATCTTGGAGCGTTGAGGCGGCCGCGCCGGACGCTCCGAACCACCGCTCCGGCAGTCACTCACCCGCACTGCCCGGGACCAGGCCCCCTGCCCCCTCCGCGACCCCCGCCACGCCCAGGAGAAGCAGCAGCGCGCCTCGCAAGGAACCCCGGACCGCGCCCATGTCCGGCCCGGGTCCGGAGCCGCGGGACGCTATCCCCCGACCGGCCGCCGCTGCTGCCCGCGATGCCCCGCCCCTGCGCCCGAGGCCTTCGGTGATTGGCTGCCGCGCGCCCGGGCCCCGCCCCTCAGCCGCCCGGAGCTTCCAAAACCTGCGGGGGGCGGGACCCTGCTCGGACTCCGGCTCTTTGTTAGGGATCGGCTGTGTGGGGGTTTCCACAGCCCAGTCCAGCAGCCAGCGTTCTCGAAGAGGAGAACAGGATGGCAGAGCTGCAAGGGCCCTTAGAGTGTCTCTGCCACCTCCCGAGGTTTGCAGATGCGGTCACTGGGGCTCGCAGAGGAGACTGACCTGGCCAGGGTCTCACTGCAAGTTCGCCTGAGAACTAGGGCGTGGTCCAAGGCTGAACCAAAGGGCCTTCTCCCTTTCACATACCCGCAGTGATCCTCTTAATATCCTTTCTGCCCAGACGCTGCCTCACACTCAAAGGAGGCGTGTCTCCTGGGACAACTGGGCCTCCCCTAAAATTTGGGGCTCTGCCGCAGACACGGTCCCCTCACAAGGGCCCGAGGCAGGGATTCGCCGCCGAGGCTCTTTGGCACCTGTAGTCTCAATGTGTCTTTGCTGTCCTATTAAGTCCCTATTCTTACCAGGAAAAGCTAGGGGGAGGAATGCTTGTGTATCTTGACATGGAGAGCCTTGAATGTCAGGTTGAGTTTAGACTTAGTTTAAGAGACGATTTGGAGGTGGGGCCCCACTCCACCCCTGAGCCCCGAAGCTACTGTGGGGAAGGTTTGAGAGGGTCCGCTGGCTGTCAAAGCTCGCTGTCTCTCTCCCCCCCTCCCCCTCCCCTTCTCTCTCTCTGTTCTTGAATTAATATCGTTTTTCTCTCCCCTCCCTTTTTAAAACAGCATAACCATAGTTAAAATTTTTAAATTCCTTAAGATCATTAAATATCCAGTAAGTGTTTGCTTTTCCTCGTTATCTCATAATTTCCTTTTACAGTTTTTCAAGTTCCTACCAAAGTCCATATACTGAAGTTGGTTTGTATGTCTTTTTTTTTTTTAATTTTATTTATTTATTTTTTTCCCCCAAAGCCCCAGTAGATAGTTGTATGTCATAGCTGCACATCCTTCTACTCGCTGTATGTGGGACGCGGCCTCAGCATTGCCAGAGAAGCGGTGCGTCAGTGCACGCCTGGGATCCGAACCCCGGCCACCAGCAGTGGAGCGCGCGCACCTAACTGCTAAGCCACGGGGCCGGCCCGGTTTGTATGTCTTTTACATCTCTATCTATTCTGTCTTTTAAGTTCACGAGAGGAAAACATGAATAAATTATGATAATCCTAAAAATCCTAAAACATCTGCTCTGAAGATGCTCTCTTGCTTCAAACGCTCTGAGAGGCCACCTCTTTTCTTACAGGATGGAATGATGTACAGTTATTTAACACGGTGTCAGAGGTTCTTAGCAAGTGGACCCAACCACTTTCTCCAGCTTCCTCTCCACACCCTCCCTGCACCCCTGCCACCATCCTTTCAGATCCTCTTACCTTCTTCCAGGCCTCTTCGTTGCTTTCAGCCCCCTCTCACAACATGTGTCTCCTCTGCCCAGAATTCCCCAATTCTTGTGGTAACTCGGCTCAGCTGAGGGAACTGATGGTTGCTCTGAGCCCAGCTGGGCACTGGAAGTACCTGAGCAGGAAATGACCTCTGCATAAGGTGATCAACACATCTTGCTTTGCCTGGCACTGTCCTAGTTTTAAAACTGAAAGTCCCATGTCCCAGGAACTTTATTAGTACCAGGCAAAATGGAACAGTGGTCTCCTTAGCTCTCTGCACCTCAGAAAATGTCATAAGGGAAGCCTGTAAGGGGGCTACCATATGGAAAAATGGGGTCAGACAGGCAATAGATACCACTCTGAAGGTAATGGGTTAGGTGAACTGATTGCAATCTTAGTTTCATACATTCTATGGGTTTTGACAAATGTGTAATGGCATGTATCCACCAGTATTGTTTTTACTTTTTTAAATGTGGCTATTAGAAAAGTTAAAATTACATATGTGGTTCACTTCGCGGCTCCCACTATATTTCTATTCTACAGTACTGTGTGATTATTTTTTATTCTAGACAAAGCTTAGTGGTTAGGGATCAGTATGGCACTTTTAAAATGTTACTCACCAATGATTGTGTCCTGAGTGCAAAAGAATCTTTCTGTATTTTAGATAAATAAAACCCACCAAATCTTTTGATTTGTGTTTATGTGGTATCATTTCTCCATCATTTTACTTTTAACTTGTTTCTTTATATTTAAACTAGATTTCTTTTTTTTCCATTTTCCTTCCTTCCTTCCTTCCTGCTTTCCTTCCTTCCTTCCTTTTCTTTGAGGAGGACTAGCCCTGAGCTAACATCCGATGCCAATCCTCCCCTTTTTTCTTGAGGAAGAGCGGCCCTGAGCTAACATCCATGCCCATCTTCCTCTACTTTATATGGGACGCCACCACAGCATGGCTTACCAAGCAGTGCATCAGTGCGCGCCTGGGATCCGAACCTGCGAACCCTGGGCCGCGAAGTGGAGTGCGTGCACTTAACTGCTTCCGCCACAGGGCCGGTGCCTCTATTTTCTTTTTTTAAATTTAGGTCACATTGGTTTATAACATTATATAAATTCAGGTATACATCATTATATTTCAACTTCTGTATAGACTACGTCGTGTTCACCACCAAAAGTCTAGTCGCCATCTGTCACCGTAGACGTGTGCTTTTACCTCTTTCACCCTCTCCACCCCTTCCCCTCTGGTGAGCACCAATCTGTTCTCTGTATCTATGTGTTTGTCATCGGTGTTTTATCTTCCACGTGAGTGAAATTATATGGTATTTGGCTTTCTCCACCTGACTTACTTTGCTTAGCATAATACCCTCAAGATCCATCCACATTGTCACAAATGGCACGATTTTGTCTTTTTTTATGGCTGAGTAGTATTCCATTGTGTATATACCACATCTTCTTTATCCATTCATCCATTGATGGGCACTTAGGTTGTTTCCACATCTTGGCTATTGTGAATAATGCTGCATTGAACGTAGGGGTGCATATATCTTTTTGAATTAGTGTTTCATGTTCTTTGGATAAATACCCAGAAGTGGAATAGCTGGATCATATGGTAGTTCTAGTCTTAATTTTTCAAGAAATTTCCATACTGTTTTCCATAGTGGCTGCACCAGTTTACATTCCCATGTTGCCTTTTCTCCACATCCTCTCCAACACTTATTATGTCTTGTCTTTTTAATAAGAGCCATTCTGATGGACATGAAGTGATATCTCATTATAGTTTTGATTTGCATTTCCCTAATAATTAGTGATGTTGAACGTCTTTTCATGTGCTTGTTGTCCATCTGTATATCTTCTTTGGAAAAATGTCTGCTCAGATCCTCTGCCCATTTTTCAATTGGGTTGTTTGTTTTTTTGTTGTTGAGTTGTATGAGTTCTTTATCTATTTTGGATATTAACCCTTTATTGGATATATGATTTGCAAATATCTTCTCCCAATTGGTAGGTTGTCTTTTTATTTTGTTGATGGTTTCTTTTGCCATGTAAAGTAGGTTTCTTGTAGAAATCATATAGTTGGTTGCTTTGTTTCTTTTTAATCTAATCTGAGAATATCTGTCTTTTAATATCTGTCTTTTAAGTGTTTAGACCACTTAGATTTAATAGAATTATGGACATGGTTGAGTTTACTATCTTGAGCTACTATCTTGCTATTTGTTTTCTATTTGCTCCATTTTCTTTTTTCCATTTTCTACTTTTCCTTTTTTCCTACCTTCTTTTGAAGTAATAGAGTACTATTTTTACGATTTCATTTTCTCACCTCTGTTGGCTTTTAGCTCTACCTCTTTGTTTTATTTTTCAGTAGATACTCTAGGGTTCGTAGCATACATTTTAACTTATTGTAGTCTAACTTCAAATAATAGTTATCACTTCCTGTAAAACATAAGAACATGACAACAGTGTACTTCCCTCCACTTCTCGTCTTTTGTGCTAATGTCATACATTTGCTTCTACACACTGTTAGTATTTTGCTTCAAATAGTCAATTATTTTTTAAAAAATTATAAGAAGAGATGATAAAATGTCTTTTATGTTTACCTACACATTAAGCATTTCTGAT
Organism: Diceros bicornis minor; assembly: GCF_020826845.1. NCBI lineage: Eukaryota > Metazoa > Chordata > Mammalia > Perissodactyla > Rhinocerotidae > Diceros > Diceros bicornis. Next base: position 4,462,475 of record NC_080767.1, on the reverse strand, counting down.
GCTCCTCATTCCTTTATGTAGATCCAGATTTCTCTCTGGCATCATTTTCCTACTGCCTGAAGTCCTTCTTTTCCCAGGTCCAGTCTTCCTTGGCAAAAAGAGGAAGATTGGCATCAGATGTTAGCTCAGGGCTGATCTTCCTCACCAAAAAAAAAAAAGTCCTTCTTTTATTTAACGTTTCTTATAATGCCAGTCTACTGGCAATAAATGCTCTCAACTTTTGTTTGTCTGAAAAACAGTTTTATTTTGCCTTCACTTTTGAAAGATATTTTCCCTGGATATAGAGTTCTAGGTTGACATATTTTTTCTTTTTCAACACTTGAAAGATGTCATTCAATTGTCTTCTGGCTTGCATAATTTATGATAAAAAGTCTTCTGTAATTCTCATCTGCATTTCTCTGGGTAATTTGTCCCCTCTGTCTGCTTTAAAGTTTTTGGGGTTTTGTTTTTTAACCACTGTTTTCAGCAATTTGATTGTAATGTGCTTTGGTGTGGTTCTTTTTGCGTTCCTCCTGTTTGGGGTATGTCGAGCTTCTGGGACCTGCAGATTGTGTTTCCTTTCCATCAGATTTGGAAAAATTTTGGCCACTAATTCCTGAAAGCTTTTTCTGCCACCTCTGACCTCTACCTTTGAGATTCTAATTAAATGTATTTAGATCAGTCGCCAAGTCTCTGTTCTTTTTTTCTTTTTTTCAGGCTTTTTTCTTGTCTGTGCTTCATTTTGGATAGTTTCTATTGCTACATATTCAGGTTCACTCTTCTTTCCTCTGCAGTATATCGTCTCCTCTTAATTCTTTCCAGTGTATTTTCATTTTGATATATTTTTGGTCTACAGAAATTCCCTTTGTGTCTTTTTATATCTTAATTTCCCTCCTCATTATATTAATGTTTTCATTTATATCCTTGAACATATTTGTAAAAGCTAATTTAATGTCCATGTCTAGTTCTGTGATCTCTGTATGTTTCTATTGATTGATTTTTTTCTTGATTATTAGTCGTATTTTCCTGCTTCTTTCCATGCTGGGCAAGTTTTGATTGTGTGCCATACTTGTGAATTTTATATTTGGAGTGCTGAAATTTTTTTGTGGGTGTGTATTCCTTTAAAGAATGTTAGACTTTGTTCTTGCATGCAGTTAAGTTACTTGTGGATCTGCTGAGATTACCCATTTGTTTATTCAATATGACCATATTTTCCTTTAAGTACTTTAGTATATGTATAAAAAGTGCTTTAAAGTCCTTGTCTGCTAATGCCAACGTCTGGGTAATCTTGGCAATGATTTCTATTGACTGTTTTTAATTTACATAATTGGTTACATTTTCCCATTTTTTCACCTGTCTAGTAAAGTTCCACTTTTTGCTGGACCTAGAACATGCTCTTTACATAAGGGCACAGTCTCCACTCCTAAGGTATGGCTGTCACTTCAGCAGAAAAATGGAAACTATAAAAATAGAACCAGGGGGCTGCCTGGTAACATAGTGGTTAAGTGCACGGGCTCTGCTTTGGTGGCCTGGGGTTTGCAGGTTCGGATTGTGGGCGCCCACTGACACACTGCTCGTCAAGCCATGTGGTGGCAGTGTGCATAGTCCCATATAAAGTAGAGGAAGATGGGCACGGATGTTAGCCCAGGGCCAATCTTCCTCAGAAAAAAGAGGAAAATTGGCATTGGATGTTAGCTCAAGGCTAATCTTCCTCACACACACAAAAAAAGGAACCAAATGGAAATTCTAGACCTATAAGTAAAGTACAATATGTGGATTAAAAATTCAACACACTGAAAATGGTGGAAGAAAGAATTGCTGAACTTGCTAGATCAACAAAAATTGTCCAATCTAAAGAACAGGGAAAAATATGTTGAAAGAAAATGAACAGATCTTCAGTGACTTGTGGGACTATATCAAGAGGTCTCATGTATGTGTAATTGGAGTCCAAGAAGGAGAGGAGAAAGAATGGAACAGAAAAAATTGAAAGAATATAGCTGAAATTCCCCAAATTTGGTGAAAAACATCAACTTTCAGATCCAAAAAGCTTAGTGTACCCCAAGCAGGATAAATACAAAGAAAACTTCAATCTAGACACATACAAGTCAAACTGCTGGAAATTAAAGACAATGAGAAAATCTTGAAATAAACCAGAGGAAAAACGACAGATTAAATACAAGAAAATGATGATACAGATTAGGGCTAAAATTCATCAGACGCAATGGAGGCCACTTTTACCCACCCCTGCTGCTACCACCCTGTCTTGACATGAGTGCAGCTATGTTTGGCCACTCCATTAACCTGCAGCCACGAGCACACAAAGAAATACAAAAGCTGCTTTCTGCGTGGTGGGAACTGGCCCTTCTCCCATGGAGATAGTTGCAATGTGTAAAAATTTCAAGGCCCTTTGGGCGCCGCAGCCTGGGACAGACTGGCCATCTGTGCCGGGCTGGGACGATAACCAGGGTAAACAATGCATGTACACAACTGCCAGGCTGGGATGATAGCCAGGGGGCTCAGTGCACGTGCATCACTAATAACCATTTGTGCATGAAAACACTGAATGCTTACTCTATAAACTCTGTAACTGCTTATATAAACTGCTGAACACCGAGGCCTGGTGAGAGTTCCACCTGTGGAAGGGACGCCTTGCCCAGGACATGTGATTCCCACCCAGCTGTGTCATTGACAGGACTCTCCCGGCAGTGGGGCATGGATGTTGTGAGTAATTGATTTATTGTGAAGTAATTGATCTGATGTGTTCTCTTTTCAGTCAACCTGGTATTTCTCTTTCCAGTTGATTTGTGTCATTTCCCTTCAGTTGATCTGGTGTTTCCCTTTCCGATCAATCTGATGTTTTTCCCTCTTATTATATGACCAATTTGAATCTGCTGCTATCTCAGCTGATCTGGTGTTTCCCCTTCCGATGGAGCTGATGTTTTTCCCTCTTATTATTTGACCTATTCGGATCTGTTTGCAGACTATTGCCTTTACTATCCTCTATATAATAGAATATACCTTCAGTCCATTTGTTTGGAGTGGAAAGTTTCTTTTACGTCTCCAATTGAATCCCGGAACCTCTCATAACACACCCTAGTCCAAACCACCCGCATCTCTTGCCTGGAATATTGCAATAGCTTCCAAACTGGACTCCCTTCTTTCATCCTTTACTCCCTACAATCTATTTTCAACCATGCAATTACTGTGATCCTTTTAAAAGATAACTCATTTTATGTTATTCTTCTCAGAACTCTCCAAAGTATTCCCATCTCACTCAGAGAAAAAGTTAAGTGTATTACAATGGTTCTCAAGGTCGTTTATCCTTGCCTCCTCCTCTTATCTCTCTGATCTCATTTCCTACTGTCTGTGTCTCATTCAGTGGCCCCAGCCACTCTTGCTCTGTGTCTTTCCTTAATTGCTCCATGTACCTCCTGCCTCAGGACCATTGCACTTGTCATCCCTTCTGCCTGGAATTCTCTTCTGCCAGACAGTTGTACAACTCTCTCTCTTCTTTTTCAGCTCTTAACTCAAATGGCTTTCCCCCATTGCCCTACTTAAAATTGCAACCCAACCCAACACAACACAACACCTGCACTCCCTCTTTCACACTTTACTTTTCAAGAGCCATTGTCACCTTCTAACCTATTGTATACATAGTTTACTTTCCTGATGTTGTTCATTATCTGTCTCCATGCTCCGTGAGGGCAGGGACTTTTCTCTGACTATCTTCATTTCTTAATTGCTTCCTGCAAAGAATCTGAATCTCTCTGAGGAAGAGAACCTTTTTGATTAAGGACATGGCAGGTTTTGTTGATTTTAATTAACTGGGACCCCATACATTATTTCTGGGAATTTATGCATAGTAAATTTCTGAAGTTAATCTTTAATGGAAATAATTGTTCTGGCTTTGTTTAGCCTGAACACGTTTTATTATGATGAATTGACCTATCTTGATAAGGAAGAGGTTCATTTTTAATTCTTTTTTAATTTTGGTGAGGAAGATGGTCCCTGAGCTAACATCTGTGCCCATCTTCCTCTACTTTGTATATGGGACTCTGCCACAGCATGGCTTGATGAGCAGTGCGTAGGCGCCTGGGATCCAAACCTGCAAACCCTGGGCCACTGAAGTGGAGTATGTGGACTTAACCACTATGCCACCGGGCTGGCCCCCTCATTTTGCGTTCTTTAATTAGGACTTTGTGGTATCTAGTTTCATATGTATATAATGGGCCAATTTTTTGAAATATTAATTTACGTATTTTTTATTCCCAGTAATTCCTTCACTAGAACTAACACATGAGGGTAGAGCATTCATTTCTTCAGGGAAGATCGTTAGAGTAGAAAAGCAGACAAAGAGGACAATTCCTAGCTTTTTGGTTTGATGAATAAATGAAAAGCAATAGGATATATTTGAGCATATGAGGAAGCCATTTAGTTTAAAACAAATTCGGCCTGACCTTGTTTTTCCAAAAGGGCCTGACTTGGCCTATTGAGCACGCATTGTATATCTGCCTTAAACATTTACAATGGCCCAAAGACAAGAATGATGGGCTTAAAGATAGGGATGTATCTCCCCCCATAACAGCATTTCCTTAAGGATAAGCATCTCTTCCTAGAAACTAAGGAGTAATTACCAACCTACTGTGCTCACCTTGTTACCACTGACCTGCTGTGCCAGCAAAGCCATCTCGTGACTATTGTAAAAGGGACATTCCTATCATATGTGATGTATGCTCTTTGTTCCAGGACAGTATATAACCATTCTGTACACCCCACTCCTTTGGTGCCCTTCGTTCCTTAGGGAAGGCAGGCCCCAGGCTATAGTCCTCAGATCTGGCTCATAATAAACTCACCCTAAATTTTGATTTATAGATTGATTATGGATTCTTCGTGTCAACAGGTTTTAAAATTAGACATTTGAAATTCCAAGCAGAGACAGTAGGCTTAAGAGAAAAAGCTTTTCAGATATCAGCACCTAGACTGAAAGGCTAAGGGCATAAAATATTTGTATGAACAATAGGCATGGAAGAATACTGTGATCAATCAGATATAGTCCCTCCTATCCCCATCAGTCCCCAAAAATTTGACTCACTCTGATAGGGGAGGAGGGGAAGGGGTCTGTTGTGGGATTGGCATTGGGGTGGGACACAGAACCTCAGAGAGGCTTGAGAATATGAGATAAGAGGGGATCTGAGCCTCACTTTTCATGGAGGTCAGGAAAGTGACACACCTCATAAAATTCCCCTGCACTCAGCATGGTGTAAGTGTAGAATAGAAATGGCTGCAATTGTGTCCTGTTCCTTACTCCCACCTAGAGTGCCACAGAATTGTAGCTGGATGTTTTCTATGCCCTTCAAGAGGGGCAAGGCAGGAGTTGAGAGAGAGCCAAGAGCCTGAAGACGCCTCAAGATCAGAATGCAGGGGCTATAGCTGTTATTTGCATGGTCTGTACAACTGGATACCAGATGGGAATGCAGGTGTCAGCAGGCATTGATGATGACAACCAAGGCCCAGATGTCCTGCCTTCTTCCCCAGTCCCAGAGGATGGCTTTGGCTCTATGTATTCCTCTCAAAACTAGGTAGGGGGGTTGGGGAGAGGCCTTGACCAAACTGAGATCCCACTGAACTGACTGAGATTAAGTTTTAGCCATTCAGTAGGAAGGGGACTTACAAAGACAACTAGCTGTCCATCAGAGATTTGGGCAGCCCTCCTAGAAGTTGTTGCTTGGAATCAACTGCCCAGCCAGAGAAAAAATTTTCTAACTGCTGTTATGTTCACCGTTAATTTAATAATCAGCAGCATGGCCTTGGAGAACAAAGGACCCCTGTGCCTTTGAGCAGAATCTGTATATCTGACATCCCCATTGACCTCTACAGTGAGATCTCAGAGGAGGGAGAGAAGCCCTACCCCAAGACATCCAACACCAACATGTTATAAAGCGTAGCATTGTGCCCCTCAACCTGTGATGCTGGTGTAATATCCTCCCAGCCTCCAATGAGCCTGTGAGCCTGTGAGCATGAAATTGTCTCCATTCTCTACTCTCTTTGATTGTTTATTTCAGTAATTTTCAAACTTTAAAAAGATTATTTTTATTTTTTAGCAGCATAATCCTGTTTTTCAACAAAATCTTATAGAGTCCTGCTATATAAAATAGAAAAAAATGGTATTTTATTGCTATATTTATTTTATAAGTTCAATTTTATAAGAATTACTTGGTTCAAAGATAATGAACCAGAATTCAAAGGTAATAAATGAGATTCTGATGAACACAAAACCTTGAAATCTGGAATGATCACAGAAATTGCAGTCACATGAGTTTCAGTGTCCAATTTATTTCTGTATTTGGTTTTGGCTGCCTGCTGTAGAGAAAATCCTGATATATACAGAGTAGTTTGCAAAGGGTCATGTTTTTCAAAATAGCTCACCTTCCAATGTCAGACTACTCTTCATTTAAATTAAGATGGTACCTTGAAAAAGAAGTACTGAAAAATTTTTGTTTCAATATTGATTCGTGAAAACTTATATCCATACCAAAAACTGCACATGGATGTTTACAGCAGCTTTACTCATAATTGCCAAAACTTGGAAGTAACCAAGATGTCCTTCAGTAGGTAAGTGGATAAATAAACTGTGGTACATCCAGACTATGGAATATTATTCAGTGCTAAAGATAAATGAGCTATCAAGCCATGAAGAGACATGGAGGAAACTTAAAAGCATATTACTAAGTGAAAGAAATCAATCTGAGAAGGTTACATACTATATGATTCCAACTGTATGACATTCTGGAAAAGACAAAATTATGGAAACAGTAAAAAGATCAGCAGTTGCCAGGGGTTGAGGGGAGGGAGGGTTGAAGAGGCAGAGCACAGAGGATTTTTAGTGCAGTGAAACTATTCTGTAAAGTACTATAATAGTGGATAAGTGTTGTTACACATTTGTCCAAACCCACAGAATGTACAGCACCAACAGCGAGCCCTAGTGAAGATGTGTCAATGTAGGGTTATTGACTGTAACAAAGGTACATTCTGGTGCTGGATGTTAATAGTGGGGGAGGTTGTGGGTGTGTGGGGACAGGGGGTGTAGAGGAACTCTCTGTACTTTCTGTTCAATTTTGCTGTGAACTTAAAACTGCTCTAAAAAACAGTTTATTCATTTAAAAAAATGCCAGTTAGACATTAAAAATCAGAAAAAATATTGATTCACTAATAAGATTGGATAGCTGCTCAAATTCTTTATCATAAATGTAAAGTCAGAGAAGTAGCACCCCAAATGTATGGTTAATCCTAATACTGCTTATAATGTGACAGTATTACTGTGTGACCAGTTACATGTTCACTTGTTATTGTGCAATTGGCTCTGACACCATGATGAGAACACGCACCAAGCAGATGATTCTGAGCCTCGCCCAGCACTAATTGAGAACAGTGCACACGTGGGCTCCCTGGTACAATTTTACATGAGCAGATGTGCATAGGCTTGGATTAAAGAAAAGATCAGTGCAGAACCACACTTTTTCTAATCAAGGACACATTTAAAGAAGATAAAATAAATGCACAGAGATGGCAGGAAAAGATTTATTCCAAGGTCTATACCAAAGGGAGTCAATTCAAAGCACATATGGTAATGTGGTGGTAGCCTCTAGTGCGTCAAAAACCAAAACATACCAAGTTTGTGTCTGTCTGTTGTCTTACTACATATTAAAAGTTATTTAGAATATATATCTATATATATTTTAAAGAAATAAATCAAATACTTTTGGAACCTGACAAACCTCCATTTGATTCTTGTTTGATCAGACTATGTTTCCAAGAGTTCGATACAATGTATGTTTGAACACGTCTATTTTAATTCTGTTACCCTCTTTCTCTTCCAGAATAACGAATCACGCTCTCTTCCACAGCTGGAATAAATATGTCATTCTGTTCGTTTTTAGCTTTTTGCAACCATGATGGTGTTTTATATTTAGTTCTAATCCATCTGAAGTTTATGGCAGCGTACAGTGTGAATATATAGATCAAAGGCCAGCCTTCATTCACTTCAATACTGTTGTTGAACCACTGTTTATTAAGAAGTCATTCCTTCTTCATACTATTAATTTTGATCTGACATAGGTGTATTAAATTCTTATAGCTGCAATTAATTTTCTGGTATCTCTGACACCAGTGATTTTTACAAAACTTTAAAAAACCAATGCTGTATAGTTCAGTAATTGTTACTTTGTAATACATTCAAATCTGATAGGAAGAATCTAACATTGTTACTCCAAAAAATCATGGTATTGTTCAGTTATTCTTCACTAGCAATTTATGGAGTTCGTTAGGAGTCTTTGGGGAGATATAAAAACCACTAAATAACTATGTTTCTAAATCTAGGTTTCTATTGGCCTTATCTCAGACGTAGTGAAATTTAAAATTTGGGGGTAGAGCTCGGAAATATGTATACAAAGAAGTTCTCCTGTTTGTTATAATTTGAGAACTTCTACCTTAGAAATTAAGGTCATTTTTATTGTATTTTTTTCTCCCACGCCCCTGGTCAATCACTCTACCTCCCTTTATACGCCCATAGTACTCTTATAATTTTTTTTCTTGACTCCTGTCTGGAATTATGTTTGTTCCCAATGAGTGTTCTCCCAATGTTGGCCTTTTCTGAACTCGTATTACTGCTAATAGTTTTCTGGTTAATTTTTAGAAATACAATAATTGTGTTTTCTGTAACGTTTGACGTGTGTTTCTTCCTCTGCTATATTTATGCCTCTTATTCTGCACTTGACCACCTTTTTATATCTATTTGCACTTGACTGCACTTTAGAGCTATTTGAAATGGGAATGGTTGGTTTCTTGTCTGGCATGTCAGAAGCTGGGAAGTTGTCACTCTGTACTAACAGTAAAAAGCTGAAGGAAATGATAAGACAACAATTCTGCTTAGATCCGCAAGAGAAGTGAGGTCACAGGGCAAACTGCTGCCCCCACATTGGAGAGACCAGACTGGGTTGCTGATGCCATAGGACTTGGCACGCAGCAGGAGACTTCCACAGGGGAACTGCTTCCCTGCCTCTTCCTGCAGTCCCTCGCCGTGGTCCCAAGGCTTCTCGGTCATGCTACTCAAAGTGTGGCCTGCAGAGCAGCAGCATAGGCATCGCTTGGGAACTTGTCAGAGAGGTAGAATCTCGGATTCACCCCAGACTCTCTGAATCTGAATCTGCCTTTTCACAACATCCCCAGGTGACTCCTGAGCAGGTAAGTTCCAGAAATACTGATCTCAGGAGCTTGCAGAAATGTCCACCAGATGGCGGGTTTGCAGCAGGCACAGGTATAGCCAGAGCCACAATCAGCCACCCAAGTCTCCTTCAAATAGTGCCCTAAGTGGCGTTAGAAGTTTGGAGCAATTGCTCATGAACCGTGAAGAGCACGAATGGGGGAGAGAGCCCAGAGGACACCCCTCATCAATGAGTGGCATGTTGTGGGGTGTGAGCCATGAATTTTCCTCTCTGGGCTTTCCCCAGGTGTTTTCACACACTCTGTCTGCTGGGAGGGATGGGGTGATACGCTCTCATTTTACAGACAAAGAAATTGAGGCCCAGAGAGGGAAAGAAACTTAGCCAAGCACTCAACAGTGGCAAATGGTGTTGGAGGCAGAATGGGAAGGCAGGTCTCTGGCTACATAGCCTGGGCTGAGAGCACTTCTAGAGGGGCAGGGCAGGGTGGCTCAGCCCCAGTCTCTGCTGACCTGAGTGCCTGCTTACTCACCTCTCCCTCCTCCTCCATCCAGAAGCTCTTTGAACAGCTACCTGTTTTCTTTGGGAGTGCTAGAAGCAGCGGTTGTAATAATTCAGTTTGGAATGTTATGGGCTTTCCACAATACTCAGGGTCCTGGACTTAATCCCCAAGGGAACAAAGCATAAAGTTTAAATGCAAACAAACAAGGCTGGCCCTGGTCCCCTGGGAATCTTGATGGTCCCTGAATCTATGGCCAGTACCAGCAGCATTGACTCTTCGATGAACTTTCACCCCAACCTGTTTAGTTTCACTCTTTTATTTATAAGAACAAAGATTCACTTGTGCAAGCTCAAGTAAATTTTTTTTCTTTTTTTTTCCTAAGTAAGAATTCATTCGGAATGATTAGGGAAATTACATAGAATTCAAGAACAGAATCTTAATAAAGTTGAGGCTGATTGAGCCTGAACTATGTGTGCCCAGGCTATGAGGAAACTCAAAAGATATTTTGGGGGATGCAAGGGGTTATAATAATCCTCAATCTCATCCCTCTTAATAAGCATTAATAAGACTTGCTCTGACCGTGTAGTTAACACAGTGTTCCAGATGGGGTGGAGACCACAAAACAGAGATAAATGCAGAGACAGCACAGAGAATGAGAGAGAAGCAGAGACACCAGTGGATTGCTGGGAAGATGGCGGCATAGGAGGATTCTGAACTTACCTCCTCCCACAGACACAACAAATTTACAACTACCTGTGGAACAATTACCTCTGAGAGAGCTCTGGGAAATGGATAAAAAGAACCCCCACAACAAGGGACAACACTGACTGAGGTGGCAGAGGCAGAAATACCTTTCTGCTGAGGAGAAAACCACATTCTAGCTGTGCCACTTCACGGCTGGCAGCAATCTTAAGGTTATTACACATGAACCTCATGGTAGTCACAAACCAGAAACCTACAATAAATACACAAAAAATTAAGAGAAAGGAACCAAAACATAATACTAAAGAAAGCCATCAAATCACAAGGAAAGAGAGTAAGAGAAGAAGAAAGGAACAGAGAAGAACTACTAAAACACCCAGAAAAAGAGTAACAAAATGCCAATAAGTACATACTTATCAATAGCTACCTTAAACGTCAATGGACTAAATGCTCCAGTCAAAATACATAGGGTGGCTAAATGGATAAAAAAATAAGACCCATATATATGCTGCACACAAGAGACACATTTCAGACCTAAAGACACTCACAAACTGAAAGTGAAGGAATGGAAAAAGATACTTGATGCAAATCTCAATGAAAAGAAAGCTGAGGTAGCAACACTGATATCAGACAAAACAGACTTTAAAACAAAAACTGTAACAAGAGACAAAGAAGGACACTATATAATGATAAAGGGAACAATCCAACAAGAGGATATAATACTTGTAAATATCTAGGCACTCAATGTAGGAGCACCTAAATATGTAAAGTAATTATTAACAGACATAAAAGGAGAAGTAGACACAATAATAGTAGGGGACTTTAACACTCCATTTACATCAACGGATAGATCATCCAAACAGAAGATCAATAAGGAAACACTGGCATTAAATGACACATTAGACCAGATGGACTTAGTAGATACATACAGAACATTCCATCCCAAAACTGCAGAATACACATTCTTTTCAAATGCACATGGAACATTCTCCAAGATAGATCATATATTAGGCCACAAAACAAGTCTCAATAAACTTAAGACGACTGAAATAATACCAAACACCTATTCTGACCGCAACAGTATGAAACTAGAAAGCAACTACAAGAAGAAAACTGGAAAAGTCACAAATATGTGGAAATTAAACAAAATGCTACTGAACAACTATTGAGTCAATGGAGAAATCAAAAAATACCTGGACACAAATGAAAATGAAAATACAACATGCGAAAATTTGTGGGATACAGCAAACGCAGTACTAAAAGGGAAGTTTATAGCAATACAGGCCTATCTCAAGAAACAAGAAAAATCTCAAATCATCTAAAAGTACACCTAAAGGAACTAGAAAAAGAAGAACAAACAAAGCCCAAAATCAGTAGAAGGAAGGAAATAATAAAAATCAGAGCAGAAATAAGTGAAATAGAGAGTAAAAAAAAAAAAAAAAAGGAAAGAAAAAACAAATGAAACTAAGAGCTGGTTCTTTGAAAAGAGAAACAAAATTGACAAACCTTTAGCTAGACTCACCAAGAAAAAAAAAGAGAAGGCTCAAATAAATAAAATCAAAAATGAAAGAGGAGAAATGACACCTCAGAAATACAAAGGATTATGAGAATACTTTGAAAAGTTATACGCCAACAAATTGGCTAATCCAGAAGAAATGGATAAATTAACTTACAAACTAACTTACAGTAGGAGAGAGACAGCAAGGCCCAGAGAAAGGAGCTGGGAGGGGCTGCCAGCCTCCAACAGCCATCCCCTGGCCCCTCCCACAGTCTAGTCATTAGTTTTGTCATTAGTTTATTTGGTTTGTGTTTGTTTGCTTACTTGTTGCTTTGTTTGCTTGTTTTGTCTTTCAATTTACACCTGGAATCATCCCACAAAGGATTTGAAGTAATCCGAAAATACATCCAAGGCCAGAAAACTGAAAATAAACAGGTGAGGAAATGGGGCAAAGGGAAATTAAAAGTAGAAAAATTATAAAATTACAAAGCCAGAGAGGAGTAAGATTCACCTCAAAATGCAGACCATCGAGAGGCCTTCTCAGTTGCAAAGTTGACATGATGCAACACACCCAAAGCAGATTTGAATCTAGGACAGAAACTCAGATGTACAAGAAATATTCTTCTATTTCTTTTCTCCTATCAAACTGTCTGACATCAAGCCCCCATGTGGCCAGACTGACGAGAACATTCTGTCTCAGTCAATAAGAGGCATTCTACCCTCCCAGGGATTTCCCTCAGTCGGGAAGCCTTAGCCAGGGCCCAGAAAATGGCAGACGTTTATTGGTTGCCCTCCCAGGATCCACTGCCTCTCTACTCCTTTCTGAACAGCTCCAGATTTTCCTTTGTGTAGCAGCCATACACTTGGGTGAGACTGACCCCATCTTCTGTTTCAGAGGAGGGTCCTGCTGGTCTAAGTCAGTCTGCAGAATCTTATCCCACCTGCCACTGGAATTGGTTTGCAGTTTGCATCCATCCAGTCAGAACAAACTTCAGGACACTTGTTGTCTGGCTGTGGGAACCAGGGGTTTCTATCCCATAAGTGAATGGGGAAGCTGCAGGCCCAGGGCTTGCAGCAGCCATCTTGTGACCATCAGAAGAATCAGCCTGAGAACAAAGCTGACATGTAGAAAAGCGAAGAGTAAAGAGACTCTCAGAGCAAAGGAACAGAGCCTGATTAACCACACCTGAGGCTGGCCCTATTTTGAATAATTCCTGGTTATTCTTGAACCAGGTGGAATAGAATTTTCTCTTCTGTGCAACTGAAGGTCTCCTGCCTGATACAGCCTCCAACCTCCATGCTGTTATGGCTGCTACTGACCACCTGAGAATCCAAACCTGCGACTCAGAGCCTGTCACATCTGTTCCGGAACCAGTGGGGAGCAACTCTTACTAATGGCCAATGGTAGCTGTGGAATTGAGGATTATTATAAGCCTTTGCTTTCCCCAAAACTTTTTTGGATTTCCTTGTAGTTTGGGCAGCCCTGTGGGAGTGTTTGGAGGGTGTTAATGCTGCGAGACATGTAGTTCCTGTGGGGAAGAAGAGATGGAGACCTGCTGCCTCCCAGCTGTGTGCAGTACTGTGACCGGAGCTGGGATACAGGGAGGACAGTGCAAACATCTCTGCTTCCTCACAGGTGAGTCCCACTGTTCAAGGCAAGAGCCCTCTTTTCCTGGTGCTACGACTTGAGGAGAATTCTTGTCATGGTGTTATTGGGCAACACATTGTGATCGCATGGATGATATTTTTCACATTATTCTTGCTGAACACAGGCCCCTAGGATAATACCAAAGCATGTACAGTAATCAGCAGTTCTACATAGGGCCGAACACTACACTCCAAGAAGCAATTTCTACTAAAACCAGGTTCTGTGTTTGTCTCTTAATTTTGCACACATCAATGACTCTTCACAGATACACACGAGCTTCTGGTGAGGATCTAAGATTTTGCTAGAATAAAATAGCTGTGATGTGATGTCACTGTGGTTGTGCACAAAGCTAACAATTAGCCAGCATCTCTAGAAATGTGAAGGCTCTTTCCTTCTAGGTTCTTAGGTAGAAGCTTCCATTGCCTATGGGACAGCTGGGTGGTAGTGTGGGAAAACTAGGTTACTTTTTTTTTTTTTTTTGATGAGGAAGATTGTCCCTGAGCTAACATCCGTTGCCAATCTTCCTCTTTTTGCTTGAGGAAGATTGTCCCTGAGCTAACATCTGTGCCAATCTTCCTCTATTTTGTATGTGGGACGCCACCACAGGATGGCTTGATGAGCAGTGTATAGGTCTGTGCCTGGGATCCGAACCTGCGAACACTGGGCTGCTGAAGCAGAGCGTGCAAACTTAACCACCATTGGGCCAGCCCCTGAAAACCAGGTTACTTTTTGGTCCTAGTCACATGGTCCACAACATGGACCTTGGGAAAGTCCCTTCTCTACTCTAGGTTACCATTTTCCCATGAGTACAATGAGGAGTTTAGAAATCACGTGTTTTGACAATCTGGGATTCTGTGACAGCCACTCAGTTAGGTGTTTCTGACATGCTGTGGGTTCTTCACAGCAGCCTTCACATCTTTGTTCCTGAGGCTGTAGATGATGTGGCTGAGCATGGAGGTCAACACTCCATGGAAGAGAGAAATGAGCTTTTCAGAAAGGTCCTGTATGTCTGCCTCCCATGGGTCCTTAGGCTTGGGCTTCCTATACATGAAGAGGATGGTCCCATAGAAGATGACCACGACTGTGAGGTGGGCAGAGCAGGTGGAGACAGCCTCTTCCCTTCCCTCTGCTGAGGGAATCCTCAGGATAGTAGCAATGACATGTAGGAGACAAAGATGAACAGAACTGGGACCCCCAAGAAGATCACATTGGCCACCCCCTTGCTAATCACATTGATGGAGATCTCAGCCCAGACCAACTTCAGGACAGCCAGGATCTCACAGGTGAAGTGGTTGATGACATTGTCCCCACAGCAGGGCAGCTGCATTGCCTGGGATGTCTGCACCACAGTGTTGATGATACCAGCTACCCAAGAGCCAGCATCTTTGCTCATGACACTGGGGTATCTAAAGGGGTTGCAGATGGCCATGTAGCAATCAAACGCCATCATGCTCAGAGCACACACTCTGTGGCTCCCATGGCGAAGAAAAGATCTGTCCAAAGCAGGCTGAGAAGGAAATGGTTTTCCTGGGGGTCAGGAACTGTTGAAAATGAAGGAAACCAAAGAGGTTGTGTAGCAGGAAGGAGAGGTTCCCCAGGAAGAAGTACACGGGCGTGTGCAGGCGGGAGTCAAGAGTGGTCACCAGGGCGAGGACCCCATTGCCCAGCAGGATTACCAGGTACATGAACAGGATGAGCACAAAGAACGTTCCCTCCAGCTTTGGGTGGGCTGAGAGGCCCAGGAAGATGAACCCCACCACAGGGGATGTCCACTTGGACCTGTCCATGGTGCATCTGCTGTCACCTGCAGGAACTCAGAAGGTCAATCTCAACATTCTCTGATTCTGAAGTGCTGGCTTGCCAGTGAGAAATGCACTTTCTGCCGAGATGAAAACAGCTTTAATAATGGATGGTGTCTCCGTGGTTCTAAGTAAAATGCAGGGGACTAGAAAAGAATCTACATTGTGAAATTAAGCCACTTTGTGTATGTGCGACATTTAAAATATTCTTGTGGTGACTTAATTTATCTGATCAGACACCCTCATTTCTACTGATATGTGCCCTGGATGGTGGACTCATCTTGTTAAACCTTGCTTGCAAGAGTGAGACTAGGTTCACTTCATGTTCTCCTCTCTTGGTGCAATGATCAGCCCTGAATCTTTAGGTCTTAGCTGACTTTCCTCTCTTCATGTTGCCCGCATAGAAACATCTTCTAACCTTCGCCTTATCCTCCTGCAATAGATAATCCAGGCCCAAATGCCATCCTCTCATCCATGCCTTTATCTCATCCTGTCTTCCTCTCTCCATTCATCAGCCATCATGGCTCACTCACACATGGCTCTGAAAATCCATAGCCTTTCAGGGAAGGATACATTGGCTCCAGTGTAGGCTACAGTTCCAGGAAGGGGACACAGATGGGTCACTTTGGAAGGGCAAAGTAGATAGGGAAGTCCTCTTGGGGAAGGTGACATCCAATCAGGTTCTAGAAGGAGGCTGTGGACTGCACTTCAGCAGATGTGTTGTGGAGGATGGTTATAGTCTAAGGCACTTATTATCCCCCCAGCTGCTGTGTTAATCCTGGTCAGTTTGGCCTGATGCTCTGGGAAGCCAGGCTGGATTAACAGCCACCATCTTGGCCTCCAGAAAGCCCCATGGGCATCTCTGTCTCAATCTCCTGGGTGGCTTCTCATGCTGCTGCCACTGAAGTCTGACTGATGCCTTATCCCTGACTTTGAAGACCTCAGCCTTGGAAAAGGGACCTCCAAACATCTAGTCCACCTGGATTTTTCTTTGTACACCCAAGCTGTGACTAACCAGTGTTTGCTTGATCCTTTCCACCAATGAAGGTCTCATTACCTCCTTAGGAAGCCTATTCTAGCTTTATACATCTTTTACCACCTAGAAGTTCTGTCTCTTGGGCCAAATCTCTTTATATCTTCACCCATTAGTTCTACTTCTGCTCTCTGGGGGCACATAGAGCATGTCACCCCTTTCTGCCCCGTAATAGCTCATCAGAGATCTAAAGATAATTCTTCCCTAAATTTTCCTCTTCTCTTGGTTCACATCCTAGAATAGGGTCACACCCTGAATAAATCCAAATGTTTGTGATGGAATCCAGGCATCAGGACTTTTTAAAGCTCCCCAGATGGTTTCAATGTCCCATCAAGGTTGAGAACACTATGCTAACTATATATTCCCAGGTATTCCATTCTGCTGTCACCACCTTTTTAAAACAAACAAAGGAAGAAACCAACAGAGAAACAAATGAAAAGCACTATCTTTAGAGACTTGCATGATCTCTTCCTGGACATTTGCTTGATCAAAAGAATTTGCCAGAATAAGTGATGCCCACTGACAGGTTTCGAGGAAAAGCCATCCTCACCTTCTTTGTGCTTTTCTCAGGACCTAAGTAGTCTACCTCTCTTCTGCCCATCCCAGGAAGGGTTGACATGCTGGAGTGATCACTTCTGAAACAAATCTCCATCTTGTTGCTCCCCTCTGGAGCCTCCCTCTTCCCTGGGAACTGCTCCAGTTCTCTTCTGTCTCTCTTTCCATCCTCCCACTTCTCTTCCTTTTGCCCTCTCATGCATTTCTGTGAGTTGGCATGGAGTAGGGGGGCTCTCTGCTCTTTTCTTCAATGTCTCCAAGGTCTTTGGAGGATGGGCACCTCTGTCACAGCCCCTCGATGCCCTGGATGATGCACTGGTGACTGGGTCTGTGCTGGGTACATTTATTTTTGCTATGCTGGGGAAAGTCGGTCTTAGGGTGAACACTTAGCAGAGGGACCTAGTCAGCTCCATTGCATAGAGGAACCTTCAACAACCGGTGCTCTGGAGCTGAAGCTTTACCTTGGCCATGGCTTTCTGCTAGGAACTTGTTTCTGACACTCCAGGGATTCTAATCATGTTAGTCTCTTCCCTCCCCTTGGGGCAGGTGGGACTAAGAACCCCTCAGCTCTGGTGGCACTTGCCATGAGTCGGCCCCAGATCCCATGTAACCCTAGTGCCAAGACTGAAAAATCTTACCTTTAAGTAAATTTTACTTCACTAGCAAGCCTCTGTGACTAGAGAACAAGGGGCCTCATACATGTTTTGGCCAAGTTGAATGGCAGGTCTGCCTGAATCTCCTTGTTCCCCACTCTCCATCAGTCCTCACAAATGGCACTGACTTGCTGCTGAGGTTGCTCCTGAGATTTCCCTGGCTCTTTTCTGGGGAACTTAAATCTCTCTTTGTACTTCTAGGTGCTCCATGGGATTTATCCTGGATCAGCATAAACCTGTTGACAACACAGAGGGTTTTGGCTGTTGCCTTTGTTTTGCTCTGTGCCTAAAAACCTTATAAACTGCCTAGAAATCCATCTCCTCCAAGCTCTGCTTTGTGATCTGGCCCCTTCCCAGGTTGCTCTGGGAGCACTTCCTGCGAGGAGTTCTGAGACTCTTCTGCCTTTGTGCCAGCACATGATGCCTGTGCCATCAGCTCAAGTCAACAGATGATTAATGAGCACCTCTTCTGTGCCAGGCATGATTGTAGCTGCTGGGGACTCAGAGATGAAAATCAGAGTTTCTACTTCTGAGAGCTCAACACTTATGGGAAAATAGACATGGTAATAAATCACTGCAAGAACTACGACAGCAACAGCACTTATAGAAGCAGCAGTAGTAGCTATTATTTATTGAGTACAAATTATATATCAGGCACTGTAATAATAATATTAATCTTATCTACTATCATTCTCACAACATCCTCAGGAGGAAAGAGCTATTATTCATATCCTCAGATGAAGAGAATTAGTGCAATAAAATACACATGTTTAAGGAGCTGAGGCAGATATCCTTAATCCCCTAGTAAATCTTCAAGTTGTCTGAGGCTCAGCCATATTACCAACTGTCATCCTCTCACGCCCTAAATGGAAAGATCGGGCTAGATGACTGAATGCCCATCTATCCCTGACCTCTCCCATATACAGAGGGAATCTGCAGGGAGGCTGTCTGGGGCCCCATGCCTCCAAGGTCAGAGTCACTCTCTGACCCAGGGTCTGGGTGTCATGAACCCCCTTGAGCAGCTCCTCTTCTATCCTAGGAAGGAAGCCGCTAGTTTATTGCATGAATGGAATCATGGTTCCAACCTTCCTCCTCTTGTAAGAGTAAAGATTAGGAAAGCTTCCCTTTGGGATCACTTAAGCCCAATTAATTTTATTTAGAAGTAATTCATGTTTGGAAATGTTTTTGTTTCAGTGGCTGTGCAAAATAGTCATGGAAAGAGTCACAGAGTGTACGCCACCTGCTTATTCAGGGTTTCCTAAAACATAAAATATTGGCCATTCTTCAGTTCTGGCTTTCATTATGCTGACAGACGACTGTAGACCCAGGCTTGGGAGGGGCCTTCGGGTCCAACCAGGCCAGCCCCCCTGCAAAGCATGCAGGCCCACTGCTTCATGGATGGTAGACCTCCAGCCTCAGCTGGAATACTTGAGTGAAGCAGGCTCTCTACTTGCTGAAGAGGTTTGTTTCATTTTAAAGTAGTTGCTATTGTTAGGAAATTCTACCTCCTTGAACCTTCCACCAGGCTCTGCCTTCTGTAGCCCCCAGATGAAGCTAATCCCTCTTCCCCAAGTCCTCCAAATATTCAGCCCTCCAAATATTCAGAAATAGCTTGGTTTTGGCATTAAGGTGATAGAGAATCAACCTTGTTACTCTTATAGCATCCAATAAAACGTCATATAGTGAGAGGAATTGTCCACAATTCCTGAATAGTCTTGAGATGTAAGGATATTATGACCCACCAAGGGGGACTATGATGCATTCAGTACTTACTATGCCACTGAAGTCATCTCTTTCTCTCCCTTTTGAGCCCTATTCCCCCTGAACGATCAAATCTGTTCTTATGAATGAGCTTGTACTAATGAGAATCTTGGAGTCCTTTTACCAAAATCTTCACTTACCTTTATCAGAAACATGATGTGAAAGAGTGATCACTCACCTAAAGAATGGGAAATAGCTGGGTCTAGACCCCCCAGGCTAGGGAGTGGGGCTTGTCATTCCCTGCGATTGCTGAAGTTCCAGGCCTCCTCACCCGCACTTGCCTTGGTGCTCCAGGAACAATCTCCGAAGAACTGGCCGTTGCCTATAGAAGGTAATTTAAGTCTCAGTTTCCTTTTTGGGACCGTTTTAGTCCCTGAAGTTTAGTTTGGAAAGTGAGTTGTACTCAGTTAAGACACTTTGTATTCTTCTGAGATAACATCCCCAAGATCCAATTATGCTGAAGGCACTGGAGGAGGTTTGCTGCCTGCTGCCTCCCTCCCTCCTTTTCGTGTCCTCCTTCCCTCTCTTTGGTCAACATATGTCTATGAACACGTTACTCAGAACCCATAAGCCTGCTGGTCAGCCATCCTCAGCTCACTCAGTCCTTTTCTATCAGCTGCTGATGAGCTCCATCCCAGCCTCTACTTTGCAGTGGTTTTGGGGAAGAGTTTGATTTTAGGATGTATCATCCCCTTAGTGGTTAGGTTCCTTGAGGCAATGTACTGTGTTCTTTCTGGATCCTCACTCTGCCTCCAGTAAGTCACCATCCTTTTAGCTTCCTGTCCCCTGTGCATGCTCAATTCCTCATCTGAGTCACGACTGGAGTGTAACACAGGACAGGAATGCATACAGAGCCCTGAGGCACTCCATGAGAGACCATGTTTTGTGAACATTACTTTATTCAGGGTGGAGTGGGAGGCAGACATAAGTAGAGAGGAGTAACACACTGGCTTGCTCTTCAGGGCACTGACCCTCTGTATTGAGACAGGTGAGTTAAAAGTTAATTACTGCTCTTCTTGAGCTGGCATATCCATCTTCTCCTGCCCTCAGACATTGGAGTTCCTGGTTCTTGGGCCTTCAGACTCAAACTGAATTTCACCATGGTCTTTCCTCATTCTCTAGCATGCAGACAGCAGACTGTGGACTTCTCAGCCCCCATAAATTTTATCCAATACAGAACATTTCACCCAAATGCAGCAGAACAGACATTCTTTTCAAGCGCACCTGGAACTTTCTCTAGGATAGATCACATGTTAGGTCACAAAACAAGCCTTAACAAATTTAAATATGAATGAAACGATACCAAGTATCTTTTCTGACCACCAAGAATGAAACTAGAAATCAATAGCAGAAAGAAAACTGGAAAATTCACAGATATGTGGAAATTAAACAACACTTGTGAACAACCATTGGGTCAAAGGAGAAATCAAAAATAAAATTAGGACATACTTGAGACAAATAAAAACAAAACACAGTATACCCAAACTGACGGGATGCAGTAAAAGTAGCTCTGAGAGATGTGTTGGAGGATAGTGGTTGTCTTGAGCAGTGACTGATCTCCAATGATACTAGAAACTGAGCATTTTAGTTAACTAAAGAAAAGTATAAGGAACTTGGATGCTCTTTCAAGTGTGTGTTTCTAAAACATCACGGTGTAAGTGATAAATTCAGACAAACAATAAGAGGAGAACTTTCTGAGTGTGAAAGACCAAAGGGAAGATGGGAGAAGCTATGACTGTGATGTGAACTATGTGGATTCTGCACTAAATGTGGAAGACAGGAACGGGGACTCACACACCGACTGTGAGGTAGCGCCAAAGAAAAGGGGCATCTGGGATGGTGAGTAACAAACAAGACCGGTAACAAATCCAAAATGAAGGATGGAGTGTGGTTGCAGGTCTATAACAATGTTTATGCAAATGGAAGATGCAGGTTGGAGTTGGCTGAATGAAGAAAAAGGGATGAAGACAAGACAATGGCTTCTCATCAGAGACATCTTATTCTGACACCTAAAACTGACAGGCTGATGATATGGTCTTGTTCTAACTTTGACTAATCAGAGCTAGATTAAAACTTCCTCGGATTATTTAGCCAAGGGTTACACAAAGGTACTGGGGTAAAAAAATGGTCAATTTAAAATCTTTTTCTCAGTTATAATAGTGGTTAATATGCAGTGTGACGCCAATGGGCCGTTTTTGTAGAGAGAAAATATTGAAAGCATTTCGGACACTATTTTATCAGACATCGTGCTAGAGATTCTGCTTTGCTCATGTAGTCTCTTCACAGCAGGAAATCAAAACACGTGGGAAATGAGTGATTAGAATAAAGGTCTGTGTGTAGCAAATAATTGAGTTATGTTAGTAAATTTCAGGAGACAGCTTAAATTAGGCAGTCATAAATCAATGCATTGTTATTAATCTTTTCCCATTCAGATTATAAAACCATGCACAGACACACGTATGTGCGCACACATATATACACCATTTTTAAAAGAGATGCCATTTTCAATAGGGAGATTTTTTCTGATGTTGTAGATAATACATTAGTAGGTAACATGGATTCCAAACTTCTATTTTTTTTCAATTTGAATAGGTTCTAAAGATACAGACTTTACCTAGTTTTCACATCTATGATCCCTCTTTTGAAAATTAGTTTATAGGGAAAAGCAAAGTCGATTTTTCACAGAATTTAGGAAGAGCTGGATTCCAAAGTGTTGACAATAAAAGATTTAAAATATATATGCAAACATTTTCTGTCAACTTCTATGGCTTTTCTTCTTTATTTCATCTTACAGTCATATACTTATTTCTCTTAGGACATAAAAACAATGCTAACTATATCTATTTAGTTTGTGATTGTAGTATATATATATATTTGTGTGCATGTGTGTGAGGAAGATCGGCCCTGAGCTAACATCTGCCAATCCTCCTCTTTTTGCTGAGGAAGACTGGCCCTGGGCTAACATCCGTGCCCATCTTCTTCCACTTTATATAGGATGCCACCACAGCATGGCTTGCCAAGCGGTGCATCAGTGCACGCCTGAGATCCAAACCAGCGAACTCCGGGCCGCCACAGCAGAGCACACGCACTTAACCGCTTGTACCACCGGGCTGGCCCCTTTTTTATTTGTATTGAAATAACTCATATTAGCATTAAGAATAATAAAATATGATATTTTTGTTAGGCTCCATTTTATTTGGTGTACTTAAAAAAAACCACTTGTGTATTATTCAGAAAACCAAAACCAAGTTTTTCTATTTTCTTGCTTTTTATTAACATTATGTAATACAATCCATGTGATTTACTGTTCTATAATCAGTTAAGATATTGTGTTTTGAGTGTCCGGATATTATGAGTAATACAGAGGGCAATGAAATAAAATAGGTGCCAGACTGACACGGATGGTGCATGGGAGCGGCACATCCTTTGACCTGATGGATCAGGCTTGGGGTTCTCACCATTCCAGACCTATGCAAGTGGACATAGAACAAGGTGCAGTTTAGAGTCTAAACAAAAAGTTAATTTACCAGACAATGTGGTAAGTGCAGGAACGGAGATTAATTTAAATACGTGTTCTTATGAAAGCACAGAGAGATGACCTACCCCAGCCTGAGGAACATGTAAGGCTGTTGCGTGGCCAAGCAGATTGTAGTCTAAAAGGTGCTGCCTAGAGGTAAGCAGTGGTTCTGTACGGGGGACAGAATTCCCGGAGGAGGCAACTCCCAAATTGGGTCTTAACGGATGGGTGGGGATTTGCCAGATGAAGGGGAGCGGGGAATCATCCTGGGCAGAAGGGGCTGCGTAAACAAAGACACAGAATTGAGAAAGAGCCCCCAGCGGGTGGGGAGTGGCCAGACAAGCAGTGTTACTGGAGCATAAAAGGGCAGGTCTTGTTGCTGGAGAGGAAAGCAGGGCTAGACCGGGTTGGTCTTTAGGGTATCCCGAGGAGTCAGGACTTCCTCCTGTAAGGGACAAGGAGTAACTTAGGGGTTTAAGTAAAGAACTGACTTGATCATATTTTCATCCTAGGTTGATCCTTCTGGGCACAGCGTAGTGGGTAGATGGAGGGGGGAGGAGGACAAGAACTGAAAGCATCAGGGAGACTGACCAGCTGGGAGGCTGTTACAGTCATTCAGGTGAGTGAAGATGGGACATTAACTGGGGAAGTGATGGAAGGATGGGGAAGACAGGAAGATTGAAGAAATATTTGGTAGATAAAAAACACAAGATTAGAGATTGACTGAACAAGGTGGCCAGAGAGCCTGGAGGAATCAAAATTTCTAGCTCAGGTGATGGGTGGATAATGGCAGTGCTATCACCAAGGAAAGAATATCCGCTGAGGAAGTGGTTTTAGGGGAGAAGGTGAGTTCTGTATGGGGCATGGTGAGTTTGAGATGCCCATGGAACCTTGAAAGACTGAAAGAAGGTCAGAGCTGGAGATAAAGATTTGGGGCTCACCAGCTTCTACCCAGTGGTTGAAACCCTGAGAGTGGACGAGGTCATGCAGGGAGAGTGGATGGAGCCCTGTTGGATGTGGTCATTTGCTCTGTGTCCTCTGAGTACAACTCTGACTGTATGACCACGCAGACGTGGTTCTCCATCTGGTCCACAAGGACAACCATGGAAGACTGTCAGATGCCTCCTGAAGGCAGATGTACGATGTTTTTAGCATTTTTAGCATTGATAGGCTGTGCCAGAAGACAACGAGGATGACACGACTTGATCTTGGTGACTTGTTCTGGCTCCTAGTACTCACCACTTCCTTTCCTAAAAGCTCCAAAACTGTCACAAACACCATAAAGCAGAAGTGAATGAAGAAACTATGTCTCCAAATTCTAAGTCTAGAGTTGCTTCCCCCTAACCCATTTGCTCCGTCGTCCCTCCATAGGGGATTGAGAGAAGAGAGAACAACTGTCCTGAAACAGGCACCACACAGACACAGATTGTGTATGGGGCGGCTCATCCTTTGACCTGATGGGTCACCTTGGGGCTCTCACCATTCCAGGCTTACACAAATGGACATAGAACAAGGTGCTTACTGACCAACTGCCTGCTTTTAGCCATTGATTTAATTTAAGGCCTTCTGATTGCCCCAAGCTGATGAAGAACCAGATAGTGATCACCTGGAGTGAGGTGGGTGTTTATGAAGCATTTGTTATGGTCCTTCCCATCCTTCAACAGCTCATATACTCTCTCTTCCATGAAGCCTTCCTGAGGATCAATGTCAAGTTGTAGTCTTCTCTGATTGTACTTATACATGTCTAAGAGGAGTTTACTTCTTTTTCATTGTATTCTTTTTTCAGTCTGCCCTGTTACAAGTACATCCCACAGGCCCCCGTGTACCAGTTATTTGTGGGTGTGCTTATGTGTCTGTCCGTCTTCCCAGCCCTTGGAGGGCAGGAGCTGTGATGGCGTCTTCCCAGCTTTCTTTCAGCACTCTGCACTAATAGGAGTTCTATATAAGTGCGATAAAGTTGTTTAGAATTTGTGATTGGGCCACCCAAACCATTAATTCTCCAGAAGGAAATATCTTCGGGGTGAGGAAAGCCATAGACCCTCCATTTTTCTCTTTACACGTCCCCTGGTCCCCATCCCGACCCGTGTCACTTGCTCCCATGGTTGCTCCCTCCATTTACATCATCATCAGCTGCCTTTCTTCCCTTCTGCCTTCAGATACACCCAGGCCTTTCTGACTTAAAGTGGTTGTGTAAAAGGTGCCCATTTGTTTTTGCACAAACAGCATTGGACGTGATTTCCTTCTGAATATGCCTGAAATTAGAGTTTATGTTATCTAGTATCAGTCACAGAAATGTCTTATGTCTCATAAAAACGAGGCCTCTCTACCTGTGGGGCCTGAATTCAAATTGAACCTGTGTCCTTTATAAGGAGAGGAGAGGGGTGTCTGCTGGGAATTGTATGCATGGATGCAGTGTGGA
Organism: Diceros bicornis minor; assembly: GCF_020826845.1. Taxonomy (NCBI): domain Eukaryota; kingdom Metazoa; phylum Chordata; class Mammalia; order Perissodactyla; family Rhinocerotidae; genus Diceros; species Diceros bicornis. Next base: position 4,437,191 of record NC_080767.1, on the reverse strand, counting down.
AAGCATTAATTTTCACCAATGTCAGTCAATGAGATATTTGCTTTAGTGCTCCACCTTTAATTTGAGTCGAGTTGCTCCCCATATCTGCTTCTTTCTGTCAACTGACTTCTTTCACTTTTTCTCATTTCATATGTTTTCTTTAAGTTATAGTTTCTGCTGACTCACAGTTTCTGCTGCCTCATGACTCTAATGAGCACATGGATATGATCTATCTATGTATGATAATCTCAGTTTCAGCTCATATTCCTACATGGTCAATTTTTTCCATGCTTCTTGCTTCAGATTCCTCAGAGACAATATGATTACTCTGACTAATGTTTCTGAGCCACATCACATCAGAGGATTAGGGAATGACAGTTTGAAGGGTAGGGGGTCTTAAATTCTTTTCATTTGCACAGTGTAACAATTTCTCAAGACGCATCCAAACACATCTTCTTGCTAGAAGGACAAGGACATTTACTCCCAGTTTATGGATGAAGCAACTGAGGCCCCGATAGGAGAAGGAGCTTGACCAAGGTCATAGCACTGGTATATAATGCTAGACGCAGAACTGAAAGGCAGGTGTCTGGGTTGAGACTTCCTCTACCAGAACAAAGAGAGGCAAATGAGTCAGCCTAGCCTATGGTGGCCTTTGTGGTCTGATAGAGGCCAAATCTATCTCACGTCTACCTTCTTTCAACAGCTACCCTGCCATGTCGGGAGAGAGATAGAAACAGCTGTTGCAGTAATTTAGTTTGGGATGGTTAATGGACCCCCATTCTATTTCCTCCTCCTTATAATACTCAGGGTCCCCTGAGTTAACCCTCAAGGGAATACTGCACCAGCCTTAATTGGGACCAAACAGGTTCAGCTCTGGTCTCCCCATTGGGGTCTGCCAAGAAGCCTGCTAGTTTCTGAACCTAGGGCCAAGACTGGTCATGTGCAATTGCCTCTCAATGAACTCTCAACCTGACTTAGTTTAGTTTTGTGCTTTTGGTTATAAGAAATCAAGACCCACCTAAGCTAGCTCAAGGAAAGTTTTACTGTTGTCATGGTTCTAAATAAAGATGCATTTGGAGCAATTGGTGGAATCATATAAATCAAAAAACAGGATTCTTAGCAGAGCAAAGCTAAAGGATTGTAGAGATGGAGAGAGTTCTTGACAGCAGGAAGCTCCAGGAATCTCAGAAGCAGAGTTTGTGGGTTCACCTTCCAAATCTCCTCAATTAATGAGACAGACGCTTTCTATATCTGTTTCTTTCTTTTCTCTCTTCTAACAGGCTTCATCTGCTTTGCTTCCCACTCCACGCCCATAGCTTCACCACTACCTCATGGATTCTTTGATGGATCCTTTCAGATTTGGGTCTCACTAAACTGATTTAGTCTCCCTGTTTCCCAGTTCCAAATTCCCCAAAGATAAATCTAATTAGCCTACTTCATTCTTTCACTTCAGTCAGATATATTACCTTCAAATCTCCAGATTAACTCCTCATGGGTCAGTTGCTCTGGTCCAGTGAACTTGGCCTGTAGGATGACTGAAAGTGTCACTGGACTGAAGGTGGGACAGTTCCGTTTAGAAGGGAATGTGGATAGGGCAAGCTCTATGACATCTTTAGGATGTGACATGAGCTTGGCTCTATGGATCTATCCATAATTAGCAAATGCTATGGTATCTCACTTCATAATCTCTCAGTCCACCTCTGATTTCAGCCACAGCTATGGGGACAGTTTATGCAAGTTAGACTCACCTTGAGCTAACAGTGTCCCACCTCAAAATTGTGCCATCTATCTTTCTGCTTCTCTGCCCCAGGCTTTCTTTAATGCCGTGGAAGCCCACTCACAAGGATAGCCCAGAAGCGCAGGGGTTACAGCTGTGGTAGGAAGGACTCTAAGATGCCCCCAAGGTTTCTCTCCCCTGGTGTACACACCTTAAGTAATCCCCAGGCTTGTGAAAATGAGGACTTTACTCCCACGATTGGGTTATGTTATAGGACATAGTTGGCCTCAACACGGGGAGATGATCCAGGTGGGTCTGACCTAATCACAAACCCTTTAAAAGCAGAGAGTTTTTCTCTAGCTAGTGACAGAAGGGGACATCAGAGATTCAAAGCACTAAAAGGATTTGATGCACCATTGCTGACTTGGAGATGGTGGGGGCCATGTAGCAAGGAAATGGGGACCTCAGTCCCATAGCTGTAAGGTGCTGAATTTTGCCAGCGTGAATGAGCTTGAAAGGGGGTTTTTCCTCAGATCCTCCAGACGAGAACTCACTCCAGCTGCCACCTTGATTTCAGCTGATGGATACCCTGAGGAAAGAACCAAGGCACGCCATGCTGGATTTCTGACCTCCAGAATTGTGAACTAATAAATGGGGGTTGCTTTAAGCTGCTGAGTTGTGGTGATTTGTTAGGCAGCAATAGAAAATGAATACAACAACTGTGGAGGGAACTATCAACCAGGAGGGGGAGGGAGCTGATTTAACATAGGAATGAGGAAGGAAGGGACAGGAAAGAAAAAGAGAAAACAATCTGCTACAGACTAATCATGTTAAAGGACCAAAGTTTGGTAATAACTGACTTTTACAAACATAAAGTGGATTAAAAATAATCGCTGTAATACAGAAAGTTTCACTCCTATTTCACTACGTCCCTTAAGCGCAGGAGAAAGTCATGGACTTAGAGCTCTGGGAGCTATCCTGGCCGCATGGCCCATCTTACCTGAGCCACAGATGGTAGGGAGTACCTGTTAGTGCTGCCTCTTATTAGTTCTGGGCTTGAGAATAACTTTTGCATTTGCTTCCTCACAATCCTTTTGGGGTTTCGTCACAATGCAGCATATTCCTGGAGTGTGTGCTGGGGGTAACTGCTACCCATGTGCCATGTCGGTTGCATGGACAAAAGTTTGGGAGCTGTGGGCACCCAGTCATGCAGCACTCTATGACTGCTGCAGCGGGCCGGCATGTTTGCCTCCAAGCATCCCTGCAGTGACAATAAAGACAATAAAGACAATCCCATGCAAAAAAAAAAAAAAATAGAAAAAGAGGAGAATGCAGTAAATGACAAGATTTTTGGTGTCCATTAGATCAAAACAGAGCAGCTGCTCACGATAAGTCTCACTATTTCTAGTACTAAGATTTGAGCGGAATTTCTGCCATGGTGCTAATGACCACTATTGTGTGTTGAGGCAGATGACATTTTCCAATTTATCCCTACGTCAGGTAGAGCAAAAGTCTCTGGGATGAGACCAATGCAAAACAGAACAAGAGCAGTTCTGCATGGGAAAAAATAGCATACTCTAAGGTCTCAGTACCATTAAGATTTTTGTTTCTCTCTTTTGACCACATCTATAACTCTTTATGGATAGCCATCCAATTCTGGTATCAGAGGATTTGAGATTTGGGCAGCAAAAGATAGCTATGATATGATACAGTGTGGTTCTGTGTGAAGCCAACTAACTAATCAGCAGCACCAGAAACGAAGAGGCTCTTTCCACTGACAGCCCAAGGACTTCTCTGGGCTACCATTTTCCCATGAGTACAATGAGGAATTCAGAGGCCTTGCATTCTGGCAGTCTGGGAATCTGTGACAGTCACTCAGTCAGGCGTTTCTGACTCACCAAGTTCTTCACAGCAGGCTTTACGTCCTTGTTCCTCAAGCTGTAGATGATGGGGTTGAGCATGGGGGTCACCACCCCATAGAAGAGGGAAATGATCTTGTCTGAAAAGTCCTGTTTGTCTACCTCCAGCAGATCCTTGGACTTGGGCTTCCTGTACACAAAGAGGATGATCCCATAGAAGACGACCACGACTGTGAGGTGGACAGGTGGGAGGAAAAAGCCCTCCCCTCAGCTGAGGGGATCTGCAGGATGGTAGCAATGATGAACACGTAGGAGACAAAAATGAATAGGACTGGGATTGCAAGAAAGATCATGTTGGCCACAACCATGCTGATCACATTGATGGAGATGTCAGCCAACTTCAGGACAGCCAGGATCTCACAGGTGAAGTGGTTGCTGACATTGTCCCCACAAAAGGGCAGCCTCATGGCCTGGGATGTCTGAACTACAGAGTTTGTGATACCAGCTGCCCAGGAGCGAGCAGCCATGGACACGTAGGCAACCTTGCTCATGACCCCGGGGTACCTAAGGGGGTTGCAAATGGCCACATAGCGATCAAACGCCATCACTCTCAGGAGCACACACTCTGTGGCTCCCATGGCAAAGGAAAGAAACATTTGCACGGCACAGGCTGAGAAGAAGGTGGTTTTCCTGGAGGTCAGGAAGCTGTTGAGAATGAGGGGGACTGAGGAGGTTGTGTAGCAGATGTCCAGGAAGGACAGGTTTCCCAGGAAGAAGTACATGGGTGTGTGCAGGCGGAAGTCAAGGGTGGTCACCAGGATGAGGACCCTGTTGCCCAGCAGGATCCCCATGTACCTCAGCAGGATGAGCACAAAGAACATTGTCTCCAGCTTTGGGTGGGCTGAGAGGCCCAGGAGAATGAACCCCACCACGGGGGAGGTCCAATTGGACTTGTCCATTGTGCATCTGCTCTGTCACCTGCAGGAACTCTCTGAGGTCAACCTCAACACTCTCTGACACCAAAAGTACCTGGGCAGCCAAGCGAAAATCCCCACCCTGCTGAGCAAGTGAAGAATAGCTCCAACAATTCAGTCATCTCTAAAGAATTCTGGAGAAAATGTAGTAAAGATCAATATTTAACTTCTGCTTCCAGGAAGAATAAACGAGTTAATTTGGATTAACTCTCCTGCAGATGACAGTTAGAAAAACTGGACAAACTATATAAAACATCTGTGTAAAGCATTAGCAAGGTAAGAAGACAACAAGAAATCATGGGTCATGATTCTGGGAAAAAACAGGAACTCGGAGAAGTAAGACCAGCATTTGAAGCTATGTTTCAACTAGGGCATTTGCAGCTTCTGGAGGTGGCACTGAGAGTCTGAGAAGCCTCCTGGAGGTGGGGAGCAAGGCCCACCATGAAGTTGCCCCTTACTAAACCTCCTCCCTCTGGAAGGGGCTCCCAAAGGGCAGCACCATGGGAATAAGAGTGAATCAGGAGGAAACATGCATTTCCAGATGCCGGAGCTCAGCTTCATGCCTTCTCAAGCCCTGAGATTGGACTGAAGTGGCCCCAGGTTTTCAGTGCTCCCAAACACCCAACAGAAGCAAACATAAATCCACTCTGAAGGAAGGTAACATCACCCCAGTCTTTAAATCATTTCTACAAATCATTTCACAAATACAACATCTGGAACACATTAAAAAAGAATATGGCACATAGGAGACAAGACAACATAAATGAAAACCAATAGGAGAAACAGAAACTCAAGCGTCCCTTTCCTTGGCGAAGGTGGGAGCTGAGGGCTCCTCTGCCCTAGTGTCACCGTCTGAGAGAATTAGCCCAGACCGCAGTGCCAAGGTCTTAGCATCCTGTTGATCCTTTTGTACATCTGGGGCAGCTAGAGGGCCACTTGTGTGCTGTGGCCAAGTAGAAGGAGAGTTCTGACTGAATATCCCCTCTCTTCATTCTCCACCTGCCTGCACCAGAGGCACTGGCTTCCCCCTGAGACTCTTCGCAGATCCTGGAGTCCTGCTCTGTCAGCTCTTCCTTATAGGAAGCTGAAATCTCTCCTCAGACTTCTAAGTGGTCCCCAAACTGGGATTTATTCTGGACCAGTAAAAAAACTTGTTGGCAACACTGAGGGTGTTGGGCATTCTGTTTTATTTGCTCTGTATCTGAAATTCTCATGAACTTCCCAGATGTCCATCTTTCCATAATCCAGCCCCCTCCTTGATGGTGCAGGGGCATTTCCTGCCTGGGGAGCTCTGAGCCACTCCTCTGTTGCTCAGCGTCATAGCTGTTACAAAGGCAGTGCCGTCATAATTCAGGTCAGGTCGACAGACATTTATTGAGTGTCTGCTCTGGGACGGGCATAATTCTAGATGCCAGGAACACAGCAATGACAGGCAGAGCCCCTGACACAACATCTAACAGGGGTTGGGGAGGAGAGGGGAATGGGGGGGGGTGACAGAGTGAGAAGAATAGTCATACAAACAAGTAGTTACATTGTCATCCCTAATAATCACTCTAATGCTACTGACAACAGGATTTAGGGTCTATTTGGCAATCTGCTCCCTTTCCAATGTAGAAAGCCCCTTCCTGCATTCCTCAGGGTGCCCCAGCCTGAACCTGATGCCCTGAGTGACGTGGGGTGCTGTGATGAACCTCCTAACGAGGCTCATTTCACTTTAAGGTAGTTGTCCTTTGATAGTGAGCTGAAATCTGCTCCTTTGCAACTTTAATCCCTCTTCCCCAGACAGCCCTCCAAATATCCGGAAATAGCTTGGCTTCAGCATAGACATAAACAAGCATCAGTCTCCCCTTTTCTCCCAGGGCCTTGCAAAATTGATCCATCTCTTAGAGGCAAATGTACCATCCATGAATTGACTACAAAGGCTGGTCAGTGCTGATAACAGCCCCGAGCTTAAGGACGGCCAAGATGCCCAGGACACACGGGCACCTGTGGTGCACGTGCTGGAGCAGTAAAGCAGCCCAGGCGGGGTTTTCACTGTGTCGGCCAGCCCTCCAGCCTCTCCCAAGAACCTGGGTCGTGTGAAGAAAATATTCCCTCCATGTCATCACCACCAGAGCCAGAAACATGGCTCGTTATTATTGCTGGACTTTGGATTTTTAACTACGGAAGGAGAAAGATCCCCAGTTTAATAGAGGAGGGAAAACTGCGGGGGGAAGACTGAAGCTGTGTGGTCCTGGGCAAGGCCTTTCCCCTCTGCACAAAGCGGGTGAGGCCAGACAGCTTAGAGACTCCTGCAGTTTGACGGGTCTATTTGATTCCGTGAGGACAACATCGTGCCAATGGAAGGGCTTCCTGTCTCCTCTTCCCAAGCCCCCATCCCGTTACAATCAAGCCTGACGGCAGAAATGCAGCTGTGCTAACGAAAATTTTGATAGGATCAAAACCCAGACTTACCTTTACCAGAAACATGGTGAGCAAGAATGATCCGTTTCCTAAGGGTTGGGAAGAGGACACATGTGAGAAATAGTGACCCTGGGTCTGAAGCGCCAGGTGAGGCCTCAGGACGTGTGACAGGTGAGGGGTCCAGCAGTCCTCTCCCTCCACCTGCCTGTGCGCGCAGGGCACAATCTCCAAGGGGCTGGCTGTTGCTCTTGGAAGATAATTTAAATTCCAGTTTGTTCTTCAGGACCATTTTAGTCTCTGAAGTCATTTAAAGTTTGGAAAGTAAGTTGTACTCAGTTTAGACACTTTGTATTCTCCTGGGATAACGTCCCCAAGATCCAATTATGCTGAAGGCACTGGAGGGAGTTTGCTGCCTGCTGCCTCCCTCCCTCTTTTTCTCTCTTCCTTCCTTCCTCCCTTCCTCCCTCCTCCCTCCTTCCCTCCCTCCCTCTCTCCCTTCCTTCCTTCCTTCCTTCCTTCCGTCTGAACATCATAATCCCATTAACAGCCCAACAGCCTGCTGGCCAGTGATTACATGACTCATTCAGACACCCAAGTCTTTTCTCCTGTGCTGTGCCAAGCCCCATCACCCCAAGTCTGTGCTTGGTTCTTTGGGGGTGCTCTGAATGAAAGACATACTCTCCCTCTAAATTTTCAACTTGTTGGTTTAGGCGCCTTGGGGCCACCTGCTGTGTTTTTCCTCAGCCCTCACTTGGCGTTCATCTAAGTCACGTCCTTTCAGCTTCGTATCATCTGTGCATATGTTCCCAGACCTCATGGGAGTCGCTGACAGAACGTGACCCAGAACAGGGATGGGTCCAGAGAACGGGTACATTACTTTATTCAGAAAACAACTATTGAGTGTGTACTGCAGAGAAGGCAGAAATGTGCAGAGTAACTACGGTTTCCGCCTTCCAGAGTGCACCCTCCAGTGGCAAGAAAGAGGCACATGAAAAGTTAATTACGAAAGGAGGTAGGAAGCGCGGGATAAGGGGAATGCCCCCACTGTCGTGAAAGCCCAGAGGGAGGCAGGGGCAGACTTCCCGGAGGGGGTGACTGAGGTCTGTGGTGTGCTGGAGCTGGCTTACAGTTGTGCACATCTCCTCCCAACTCCCACTCAGTGACTTCATTGGTAGCTTGACATTGGCCATCATGGGAGTGTTTACACCACAGGAATCAGCAAATGCTCCAGATCAGGGCTTTTTTGTGTGTGTGTGTGTGAGGAAGATTAGCTCTGTGCTAACATCTGCCAAGCCTCCTCTTTTTTTTGCTAAGGAAGATTGGCTCTGGGCTAACATCCGTGCCCATCTTCCTCCACTTTATATGGGACGCCGCCACAGAATGGCTTGCCAAGCGGTGCATCGGTGAGTGCCCGGGATCCGAACCGGCGAACCCCGGGCCGCTGCAGCAGAGCACGCACACTTAACCGCTTGTGCCACTGGGCCAGCCAGATCAGGGCTTTTTTTAACCTGGAGATCCGGTTGCTAAACATTTACCAGCACACCACTGGAAGGGATGAATGGCAATCTGCCTGACGAAGGGAAGTGTGGAATCATCACAGGCAGAGGGGCGACATAAACAAAGGGTGGGGAGTGACCAGCAGAGCAGTGTTGCTGGAGCACAAAGGGGCAGGTGCTGCTGATAGGGAGGAAGGCAGGGGCCAGAGCTGGGCTGTCTTTTTGGGCATCCTAAGAGTTAGGACTTTCTCCTGTAGGGGATGGGGAGCGCTCAGGGGTTTTAAGTAACAGTCTGACATGATCAAATTTGCATCTTAGGTTGATCGTTCTGGGCACAAAGTAGAAGGAAGATTGGGGGCAGGAGGACAAGAACTGAAGAGATAGGGAAACACTTCTGGCAAGTGAAGATACTTCCAACAACTAGGGAAGTGATTGAGGGCTGGTGAAGATGGGGGGATTCAAGAAACATTTGGTAGATACAAAACACAATATTAGAGTTTGGTTGGATATAGCAGGCAGGAAAGAGGGTAGAGTCAATATTTCTTGCTCAGATGATGAGTGGATAATGGTGACACCACCAAAGTAGAGAATATTGACCAAGTTGCTGGTTTTAGGGGAGAAGATGAATTCTGTTTGGGACATAGCATGTTTGAAGAACATCCAGGTAGAGATGCGGGGATGTCTGAGCAGGAGACTCATCACTTCGAGAGAGTGGCTGGACCCCTGGAGATGCTGGCACTTCTCTGCTGTCTCTAGACACAGCTCTAACTGCACGACCGCGGGAGACTGTTGGAGGCCCCATGAAATGCAAATTCATAAAATCGACATGGTTTCCTTGATCTCTGGCCTTTAGGGCCCGTCCGCTCTGTTGTGAGAACCCCCTAATAAAGTGGATCCTGAGGATGGGAAGGAGGTTTCTGCTGGCAGGAAGGAAAGGCCCCAGAGACCAGTGACCTAGAGGTCAGCAGGGGTGTGGGCAAGGGTCAAAGATCAGGGGTTGGGGCAAGCAGGGACTGAAAGAGCAGCCGACTCCAGAGCAGAGGAATTACAGGCAGCTGCTCGGATCATTCATAAAACGTACTCTCCCTCCACTCAGATTCCTTAAAAGTAATAACTGAGATCCTAATCCTAGGAAAAATCTGGATAGACCAATGTTTCTCAGACATCAGCATACATCAGAATCATCTGGAGGACTTATTAAAACACAGATTGAAAACACACGCACGCGTGCACACACATGCGTGCCCGTGGATGGCTGGGACCCACCTCCCGAGACTCCAATTCTGCAGGTCCAGGGAGGGGCCCAGGAATCTGCATCATTAACTAGTTCCCAAGGGATGCTGATGCTGCTCATCTGTCAGTCACACACGAGGAGCACTGGGCTAGACTTCTCACTAACGCAGTGTGGGGGTCTCAGGGCGTTGAGAGTTGAGGTTTTGCTGAAAGTGTTTCTCCTAATTTCTCCTCACTGCCTAGAGAAGTCTCAGACAGACCAGCCAGGGGATAGTTGGGTTTTAATTGGCCAAGACAAAGCTTTGCGTGTCAGAAATCTCCTTACTCCATGTGTGAGAGTGTTTGTGTGTGTGTAAATGAGAGTTTGCCAAAGACGAGTGGAGTGACCAAAGGGGTGGTCTGGACCCCAATGACCCCAGCATCTCCCGGGAGGCATCTGTTTACTGTGGCATCCTGAGGACAAATGTGGGCAGGATACCCCATGGAATTCACAGGTCTGTGACCAGATCCCTGCTCTAAAGATTCTGATCCTGCTCAGAGCACTGAGATTCGTCAGGAACTGTGAGTGACAGCACATTCTCTGTGAAGGCAGAAAAGAGCCACCACCATTGTGAACTAAAACCAGGACTGGAATCAGGTGTATAAGGTCAGAGAAACAGAAGTTTCCTGAAGAGGGAAAATGGAAGTGGCAGGAGGGGGAAGTTGTCTCCAGGGAAGGTGAGGGGGCCAAAGCTTTGCCTCTTCATGGAAGGGAAGTGTTCTTGCAGCAACACTAAGTGGAGAAGTGAGTGTGTAATTTCTGATGTGTGAATGCTGGATCAAGAAAATGATATTTGCCTGATTTGCTGCTTCATTCCAGGAAGCCTCACTTACTGGGTATACCCACATTCTCCTTCTGAGAAGGTTCCTCACATCGTTTCCATGCTCTGTACCACAAGGCACCAGGGCCACAGCACTCGCCTGACTGGACCAGGTAGACACCTGTCCCAGGGGAAGTCAGCATATGGGCTCTCTGGTGGCCTATACTGGATAAGGACCAACCAAACCCCTTAGATCTGTCTCTCAGGAGCTTGAACTTAAAACACCAGGACAGTCAGCAGCCGGTGTAAGGAAGGAGAGGAAGGAGAAACCAGAGTAACACAAGAGCGAAGGCAGTGAGAAGAAGCCTCACCTGTGGTAGCTGAAGCTGAGTCACAGGGAGGAGAGTAGGGGGTAATTAGTCCCAGCTTGAGTAAGAGAAGCAAGGCCAGAGTGGTTGAGTCTCCAACATGGCAGAACCCCAGAGTTGGGGAACATCGAGCTCTGACACAGAGGGGCCAGCAGGAGCCACTCAGACCATGATGGACATTCCAGTGCCTGTTCAGCCATGAGGCCCGACTGAACCACTGTTCTCCCATGAACCCCACAACATTCCCTAACCCTTGAAGAAATCCAAACATGAAGGAGGGGGAGGCTCCTGGCATTTAGAGGACAGAGGCCAAAGATGACAGACATCATGAACACAAGGTGCTATGGCCCAACGAAGGAGGGTCCCTTTGCCTGCTCATGTCCAAGTATCCCTCATACATACCTCATGGGGTTTTTTTGTTGATTTGTTTTTGTGAGGAAGATTGGCCCTGAGCTAACATCTCTTGCCAATCTTCCTCTTTTTTTGCTTGAAGTAGGTTGTCCCTGAGCTAACATCTGTGCCAGTCTTCTATTTTGTATATGGGATGCTGCCACAACATGGCTTGATGCATGGTGTAGGTCCGTGCATGGGATCCGAACCCGCAAACCTGGACCCGTGTGAACTTAACCACTACACCACCGGGTCAGCCCTTCTACCTCATGGGCTTTTTGAGTACACTAGCTAAGACAAGATTTTGAAAACAGTTGTAAATTCATGGCAACTCTTATTAATATTAATGTCTCACCATTATCTCAAATACAACAAATCCAAATGGCCATAAACTCCTCAACCACAGAAACTATTTCTTAGTCATATCTTTATTTTCAGTAACCAGCCTGGAGCTGGTCCCAAAAGTTGTACAGAAACAACTGCAGCCACCCAATGCCCACCAGTCCAGACAGGCTCTCCTCTTTCCTTCCTCCATGTCTTTCTTCCAGTCCTCAAGGTCTGGTATTTTAGCCATTGTTGATCTTTCTCTCTTCTGCATCTCCTACCCCAGATCTATCTCTATATCCTATCATTTCTTCCTCCTAAATGTCTGCCAGCGCCACCCTCTGCTCCACCCCTGTTACTTTCCTCCTGGGCTGGTTCTGCGGGCTCCTCCTGTGCCCAGCCTCCTACACAGCTTTGTGCCACTCTCAGTCATGCCTCAGTCTCCAGAGAGTCTCACTCTGCCGGGCGTCCTCTGAAGACAAAAATCCATCATGTCCCCCACCCACCACTCCTCTTTGGTACTTGGCACAAGACCTGGCACATGTGACATGTTTGCAGCATGGAGATTGCTCAGAGTGACAGCAGAGAGAAAGAGAGCAAGCGAGTGCTGGGTCACCGAGTGGAGGGAGGAGATGCCTGGGTGGCCGGGAATCTGTCTGCCCAAAGTTCCCAGGAATATTTAAATCACCAAGGCCCAGCTTCCTTCCCTTCTAGGCTCTTTGCAGGTCGATGGCAGAGCCACTTTGGACCAACTGTTGTGATCAAAGCCCATGAGAACTCTGATTACCTGGCCAGAGAAGGTTCTAAGATGAGATTTCCTTGTAGTGAGAGGGGAGCTTTGGGTAGACCTCACAAGATTGCCTAATTGGGTCTATGGGGTGGAGTCTAAACTCTGAACCTCTCAACAAACTTTAAATTGCTTCTGGGATAGGGCCAGGCCCCAAAGCAACCCAGCCCTAAACTCCTGAGAGAGTCATCATGGGACCCTCTGGAGAGCAGTGCAGAGCACAGAGAAGGCGGTGCTGGGCCCAGTAGCTGGGCATGGCTTGCCAGCCTGCCGTGGAGTGCAGCCTCCTCTGGGCTGGGCTCCTGACTGAGCCTCAGCCTTGCGAGTCAGCCTTTGTCTCCTCATCTCACTGAGCCCCAAGGTCAGGCAAGGGCATCGTGAGCAGCTATAGCTTCTGTGAGCTGTGAGCTGTGGCTGCACTTTGGACCCCTCTACACCCGGGATCACTTAGAGATATCAGGAGGTCAGGCAACAGTTAAAGAGTGTGTGCCTGTGTTAAGAGTGTGTACGCACGTGTTGCCGGAGCAGCTCTGAGAGGTGTGGTCTTTATGGCCTGCTTGTTATGGCTTGGTAGCACCTCGGTTGGCAGGTGACATCAGAGACCGTCACTTCATCTGGCCCCTATAAACTAACAGCCTCCCCACTTCACTGGGCTGCCTTCCTACGAGAAAGAGACCCAGCTGAGATGGGCCCCCACACTGGGTAAGGGGAGGGTGACCTCTATGGTCAGCTCTTCACCAGCTGGGAGGGAAGGAAAGAGGCTGATGCAAAGAGGGCTGTGCAGGGAGGGAGGCTGCGGGGGAGACTGGTCTGAGGGACAAGGCAACTATTTCCAGCAACAGTATAAGAGTCACAGATGCAATGTGTGAAGCCCAGGGACACTCCCACCCACCCATGCCCCACTACGAGGCAGTTATCTTGGAGAAAGTCATGACACCTCCATTTTTCATGAGTGTCCTAAGGAAAGCAAGGATGACCAAGACTTCATAATCCATCCTTTGCTCCTCAGTAGACCTGCTCTGGCACAAATAAAGGAGCAAGAATACAATCCGAGTGGTGAGGGTAGGAGCCTGAGGGGGAAGGTGAGGAACCAGGCTCCAGTTCTGGCCCTGTCCTCCCCACCTGTGGACCTCTCTGAGCTTCAGGTTCCTCATCTTTAACATGAGAAGTCAAGGCTTGAGGTCTTCTCTAATGTACTGGCCCTGCAGTTCTACAGTGACTGAAGTACATCCTGCTTGCAGTGCCTCCTATGAGCGAGGCCTCTGCAAGCCTGGGTGGAATTGTCAGCTGTTCTGTGGGGGAGAAAGCACTACTGTGGCATTGCAGTAGCTTTAATGATCAGCTCAGATATTGAAGGGTCAGCATTAGGAGCTATGACTTACAAAGGAGCTCTAAAAGCATAGAGCCTGGTCACAAAGTCGCAGATGCTCACATTGGGAGGCATGAGGGACACTTGTCCTTGGATTCTATTCCTGCTCCTGGGCCCGGGGGACTGGAGCAGCCTGAGGGAACTGCAGTGCTGTAGACAAAGGCCACGGGTAGAGAGAGGGGCTGTGGAAGTGCTTCTGTCAGTGTCTCCAGGGTCTACGGGCCAGAAATTCCTTATTGACAGTGCAGCGAAGGGGGATCACCAACCAAACTCACAAGAAACAAATATAAACCAGGCATCAGGTAACAAATGTAAATGCTAGGCAGACCCTAATCTCCCTGGCCTCTGCTCATCACATTCTCTCTGTAGAGCACTCCATGCAGAGCCTAATTTTCATCAGACAATTATTATACAAGCACAGAATTAGAGTGAGGTGATGTCTATGGTCAGAGTCACTGATCTGACAGCCTGAAGCCCCCAAGGACACTGCAGGGACAATCTGGGGACAGGTAGGGCTAGCCAGAGGAGCCCACTTCCCTGGCTAGTGCTGGACCCATGCAGCACACCCTCAGGGTTTCTCTTTTATGGTCCCAACATAGATCCATCGTTACACACTGCACTGGGTTACTGCATCTTACACATCTCTTCCTTCAAGTGTGTTAACTATTGATCTGGCTAAAATTCTTTCATATATCATGGTTTGATTCAATTTCTAGGGTCTGCTTTTCCTGCTTGTGAATGGATATATCTTGATTTTTAAGATATCTTCAATAGATAGTGAATTTTCTCCCTTAGACGCTGATATTATGAGTTGGCACATCAAAGGGTAAATTTAATTGTAACCTCTGGAAGCGTCTCATTGTAATTCCCACATATTGATCCTTTTAAACGTGTTTGCTGTCCTCAGTTTTCCTAAGGGTAGAAGAGAGAATTTAAAATGGAAGTGGCCAACCAATCCATTGTAGCAGGATTTGCCTTGCTGGGGCTGTCAGATCAGCCAAAGCTGGAGAAAATGTTCTCTGTGCTCATCGTGCTGATGTACATGGTGATCCTACTGGACGACGGGGTCCCCATCCTGGTGACCACACTTGACTCCCACCTGCACACGCCCATGTACTTTTTCCTGGGGAACCTCTCTTTCCTGGACACCTGCTACACAACCTCTTCCATCCCTCTAGTCCTGGATGGCTTCCTGACCCCCCAGGAAACCATCTCCTTCTCAGCCTGTGCTCTGCAGAATTTTCTCTCCTTTGCCATAGGAGCCTGTTATGAGAGGTTTGGGGATTTGATCGGAGATGTAAAAGAAACTTTTTATTCCAAACAAACGGACTGAAGGTATATTTTATTATATAGAGGATAGTAAAGGCAATAGTCCGCAAACAGATCCGAATAGGTCAAATAATAAGAGGGGAAAAACACCAGCTCAACTGGAAAGGGAAAACATCCACATTGGCTGAGATAGCAGCAGATTCAAATAGGCCATATAATGAGAGGGAAAAACATCAGATCGATCGGAAAGGGAAACACCAGATCGACTGAAGGGAAATGACACAAATCAACCGGAAAGAGAAACACCAGGTTGACCGAAAAGAGAACACATCAGATTAATTACTTTACAATAAATTAATTACTCACAACATCCACGCCCCACTGCCGGGAGAGTCTTGTCAATCGATGTGGCTGGGTGGGAATCACACGTCCTGGGCAAGTCGTCCCTTCCACAGGTGGAACTCTCACCAGGCCTTGGTGTTCAGCAGTTTATATAAGCAGTTACAGAGTTTATAGGGCAAGCATTTAGTGTTCCCATGCACAAATGGTTATCAGTGGCATACGTGCACTGAGCCCCCTGGCTATCATCCCAGCCCAGTAGTTGTGTACGTACATTGTTTACCCTGCTTATTGTCCCAGCCCGGCACAGATGGCCGGTCTGTCCCAGGCTGCGGCGCCCAAAGGGCCTTGAAATTTTTACACATTGCAACTATCTCCATGGGAGAAGGGCCAGTCTCCACCTGCTCTGCCCACTGTACTGTGGTGGTCATCTTCGATGGAACAATCCTATTCATGTATGTGAAGCCTAAATCAAAGGACCCTGGGGGACAGACAAGCAAGGTATTTCAGACAAGCTCATCTCCCTCTTCTATGGACTTCTGACCCCCATGCTCAACACCATCATCTACAGCCTCAGAAAAAAGGATGTGAAGGTCGCTGTGAAGAACCTGGTGGCTCAGAAATGCTTCACCCAGTGATAGTTGGAGGAAGCGGTGTACCTTGTGGTTCTGTGCACACAGGGAATCCCCTAGGAAATGACTGCTTGCTAAGCACAGACTTACTCGATGGTCCTACACATTAGTTTCATCACAAAACTGCCCAGGCAATGCACTTCAGAATCAGGCTTTCCTGAGTGTTTGACAATGGAACACCAAGTCTTTAGAGTGAAGAGGGGTTGTGTTAAATCACCTGGGAGCAAGGATAAGTGACTATTAAAATTTATTTTTATTTTTATTCTGAAAAAATGAACAATAAAAATTAAAACTTTGTAAAAAAATATATTCTTTGCTCATGTGCAGACCAGCTGCCATTTGTATGTGCCAATTATGTTATTTTTTGCTCTACTGTGCAAGGGGGAGCATAGCAGTGAGGAAAAGTCACTTCTTAACTGGTCTCCAAACTGAAAACCAGTCTGCCGTTTTGGAAAATTACGGACACTGAGACATCCCAAATGATAGCATTTAACCCCTCTTTGACTGTAGGAGGTCAGAGTGTTTCCTGTTTAATTACTGTTTACTTAATATCCTTGAGCCAATTTTGGGAAACTCTTTCTTCCCTTACTGTACATAGAGCACATCTATTCCTACCCAAATTTGCAGAGGAGGAGTTTGTGTCAACTCTTATCAAACTCTAGATATTGTAGGCCAAGAATAAGAATTCTAGCAGTCTCTATTTAATTAATACTACAATGCAAAGTTTATACTCTTAGTTCCTTTCTTTTCCTGGAATTAATGTTTGCAACCATCCAGACCCCAATGGTCAAACTCAGTTTCCTCTGTCTCTTCAGGATTTGGATTGGACACTAGCATCAGCTGCTAAAAATCTACTTGTAATTACCCTTGTGGTTAAGAGCAAGGGCTTTGGAGCTAGACTGACATGGAGGTGCCTCTGCCTGAGTAACTTCAGGCACAGTAGAAAAATTACTTGATCTTGAAGACTCTTGGTTTCCTAATTTGTAAAACGGAGATAATTAAACCAACTCCATGGAGTTGTTGTGGGGATTAAATTAAAATGAGGCATGCATATATATAAAAAATGCACAGTGGCTAGCAAAGAATAAACTCCCAATTGATAAATGAACATTTTAATTATTAATGAAACATGTTAAATAATTCCTCTGAGGAAGCCTTGTGACACTTGAAGACAGAGTTCAATACCACTCTTAACTGAATCAATTCTGATTTTTTATTGTAGCAACTTTTAGGTTAGCTTTCTAGCTTATGAGCCAACAATCCCACTTCTCTGGGCCTTTCCCCCAGTCATTCCTCTTCTTTATCCGCAGAAATGAAGGACTCATGTTTGTGCTGTGTGACACTGACCCTACCTAGACCAATCAGATTCCTTCTTCTAGGTTTCAGGGATTGTCACTAATACCCAAGGGATGAGTCACTGGATCCATAGCATGCAAATTTGGGAGCTATGGGATAATCGTGTTTGACCATGTGTGCTGGGGAGATAATGAGAAAAAAGTCTGCAGAGAGGAAAGAAAAAACAGCCAAAGAGCAAAGATGAGAGATGATGAGGGCATCCTTGTATGTTCCCAGTTCTTGGTTTCCATTTTCCCTAGACCTGGTCACATCCTGCACTTTTGCTTCTAAAGAACACCCTTATATCTTTATGCTAGATTCTATTTTTAACCAATCTAGATTGTTACTTTCTTTGAAGGGGGCAACAAAAATCACATCTCATATTATGACTAAGTTGTATAAAGTAGATATTCTCTTTCATGTGCCATGTGCGAACAGAGATCCAGGTATTGTGCAACGCAGAAGTCTTACAGAAATCAGTTTTGAAACAATTGTTCTGAACTCAATATGCAGTGCTTCCTATAATCAATTACTCCCTTCCTGCTACATTGGCTTTGCCCTCTGGGGGTTCTATCACCTGCAAATTCAGAACATGTCTGAGAGTTGATGTGATACAGGAGGTCTAGGTTCAAATCCCTGCTTTCCCACATAGTGCTGGGTGACCACTAGTGTGTCCTCTGCTCTTGAAGAATCTCAGGTATATTCATCTACATAATGAAGGGGGAGTACTAAATATCTCAGGTGACCCCCACCTGTGAATTTCCCTGTGGTTCCTTGCTCTAGTGGGAGATCTCCTTGAAGAGAACACAGCAATGCTCTGTCTTACAGCAGTGTTTCAGTATTTGAAGCTGAGTCTGGTTTCTCTCACCTCCTTAGCTGTCCATGTGCCTGGAGCAGCTTCAGAGCCTCCATCTTCCCCACTAGGCTCAACAACCAAATAGAATAACTCAGGGAGTTGATGTCACCCAAGCTCTATCACTGGTACAATGAACAGAGTAGCCATGATGGCAGGAGGCTATCTATGGACTAAACAGCAGGGGTTCTCGCTTACAATGACTGTTATAGCTACTTTGGCAGCTGATTGTTCAAACTGCCAGCAACACGGACCAACCCTCATTTCCAGAGACTTATCAGTCACTTGTTGGTAAGTTGATTTCATTAGACCATTTCCATTCTAAAAGTGACAGTGATTCACCTTGACTAAAATCAACACTTTTTCTGAATACGGGTTGCCTTTCCTTTCTGCAGGGCATTAGCCAACATCACCATCTGAAAGCTCCTGGAGGGTTCAATTTAATGACATGGAATCCTGCATAATATCTCGTTGGACCAAGGGACTTATTTAGCAAAGTTGATGTAGCTATGGGATCCATTGATCCTGCCATATAGTGCACCATCCAGAAGTAGCTGACCCAAGAGAGTGATGTATGGTCTTTTGAAAGCACAGCTAAGGCACCAGCTTGGAGATAATATTACGCAAGAATAGGGCACCGTACTCCAGAATGCAGTGTGTACCGTAAGTCAATGACATTTTATGGTACTGTGTTCCCAATAGGCAAAAAACATAGTCCCAGAATCAAGGGTTGTAGCAAGAGTAGCCCTGGTTACCATCACTTCCAGTGACCTATTGGGGAATTTGTGCTTTCCATCACTGGAACACTAGGCTTTGCAGGTCTAAGGATCCTGGTTCCCAGAGGAGAGTTGCTTCCTTTAGGGGACACAGAAAGAGTCTCATTAAACATTTTTAGCAATCTATTGAGGTAAAACTTACATACCATAAAATTCACCTACCGTAAGGTACAGTTCAACGATTTCTGATAAATCTATACAGTCATGCAATTATCACTACAAACCAATTTTAGAACATTTACATCATTTCAAAAAGTTCTCTCATGCCCATTTGCAGTCAGTTCCCAACTCCAGCCCTAGGAAATCTACTTATTTCTAGAAATATTTGCCTTTTTTAGAAATTTCAGATAAATGGAACCATACAATATGTAGTCTTCTGTGTCTGGCATCTTTCACTTAGCGTGTTTTTGAGGTTCATCAGTTGTAACATGTATCAGTAGTTTACTGCTTTTTATTATGGAGTCGTATTCCATTATAAGGATATACCACATTGGATTTATCTATTTACCCATTGATGGACATGTGGATTGTTCCCAGTTTTGGGCTATTATGAATAATACTGCTGTGAACATTTATGTATACAACTTTGTGTGGAATTGGTGGGTCATGTGGTACGAATGTATTTAACTCTAGGAAACTGCTAAACTGTTTTCCAAAGTGGCTATATCATTTTAAATTCCCACAAGCAATGTATGACAGTTTCTCCACATCTTCGCCAACACTTGGTGTTATCAGTCTTTTTGATGTAGTTCTTTTAGTGGATGTGTAGTAGCATCTCACTGTAGTTTTAATTTGAATTTCCCTGATAGCTACTAATGTTGAACATCTTTTCATGTGCTTATTAGCCATTCACATACCTTTTTTGGTGAAGATATTTTGGTTGAGTTGTTTGTCTTTTTATTGTTGAGTCACATGTAAAAATTCTTTGTGTAACCTGGAAACAAGTCCTTTATCATACAGTCATGTGCCACATAACGATGTTTCAGTCAATGACGGACTGCACATGTGATGATGGTCCCATAAGATTAGTACCATATAGCCTAGGTGTGTAGTAGGCTGTACCATCTAGGTTTGTGTAAGTGCACTCTACGGTGTTCACATAACAACAAAATTGCCTAATGACACATTTCTCAGAATGTATCCCTATCATTAAGCAATGCATGACTGTATATATAATTTGCAAATATTTTCAGTCTTTTTTGTTTGTCTTTTCATTTTTTATGGTGTCATTTGAAAAACAAAAGTTTTTAATTTTGTAGTACAGTTTATCAATTTTTAAAAATGAATTTTGGTGTCTTGTTCAAGAAATCTTTACTTAAATCAAGGTCACAAAGATTTTCTCCTACGTTTTCTTCTGGAAGTTGTATAGTTTCATGTTTTACATTTAGGTCTGTGATCCATTTTGTGTTAATTTTTTGTATGGTGTGAGGTCTCATTCGTTTTTTACATATGACTATCCAATTGTTTCAGCACCATTTGTTGAAACGACTATCTTTTCCTCCACTGGATTGCCTTGACATCTTTGATGAAAGTCAATTGATCAAAAATGTAAGGACTAATTTCTGCACTTTATATTCTGTTCTATCAAACTTTAAGCTATGGCTACCCACCTGTCATGTTGGACCTCTTATGACAAGAGACCAGCAGGCAAGGAAAGGAGTTACTATCCTAGCAGTGTATAACTGATCCCAGTCATCAGGAGGAGATAGGGCTGCTTTTACACAATGAGGGATGCTATGGACTGAATGTTTGTGTCCCACCAAAATTCATAGGTTGAATCCCTCAGAGTCTATTACCTGGGAAACCCAAACTATGACCACTATATTTCCAACAGCAGGACCATATCAGAGAGATTCAGAATCAGGTTGCCTGGCTTTCAAGAGAAAGCTCAAGAGTCCAGAACTTATCCCATTGCAAGCATAACACAGCTGTGAAGGTGTGTTACGCATTTCACAGAGAAAAATGAATGTGGCATTGCATGGAGCAAAGGTCTTGTGCATCTTCCATTTTGCGGGGGCTAGGTATGAGTATCAGGTTTCAGAATAATGCCGAGACCCAAGCAGCTAACTGACAGTACAACAAAAGGCTAGTTGTGGAATTGTGGCCAGTCTGGGAGTAGTGGTCACAACTGAGGAGCAAAGAAAACTACTCAAGTTGACCCAAGAACATCATGGTGTGATGGATTACAAGAAGTGACGGACATCACCGAATAGGGATTCTGATATAGCTAACATTTGCTCTGTGTTACTCCAGAATATCAGTTAATTACTGAGGGCAACGCTTCCCAAACTTTAGTGGACATATGAATCACCTGGGGATTTTGTTAAAATGCAGATTATGGTTCGATAAATCTGGAGTGGGACTGAAGAGTCTGGAATTCTAACAAGATCTCAAGTAACATCACTACTGGTCTTAGACCACACTTTGAGTAGCAAGTACCTAGGATATTCTAGCAGAAGTAGTATGGCACTGGGGTTAATTCATTCATTTCTCTGCCTGATTGATTTATATATCCTTGTGTGAGCAAGAATTTTGAGACAGCTAAAAGATTCAGCTGTATATAGTAATCCCTAGAGCAACCACTAGAAAAATAAGGCAAAGAGATGTAGCCAACAGATAAATTAAAAAGCCAAGAGATAAATTAAAATAGAATTAGTTCTAAGAAATATTCAATTAACCTAAGAGACTGCAGGAAATGAGGAACAGAGGAACAAAAAAATAGATGAGATAAATAGAAAACAACCACAAAATAGTAAAATCTAAACCCAACTAATTAATGATTACATTAAATAGAAATGGATCAAACATACTAATTATAATAGACTGGGTGAAAAGCAAAACTCAACTCTATTCTGTCTAAAAGGAGCATTTTATATATAAAGGCACATAAAATCGAAAGTAAAAGGATGGAAAAATATGTCAAGCAAATTGTTACCTGGAAGGTTATGTTAATATCAGATAAAGTAGACTTGAAGACAAAGAGTATTACCAGAGATAAAGAGGAACATTTCATAATGATCAGGTATCAATTAATCAGGAAGACATAAAAATCATAAATGTGTATTCACCTAGTAACCAAGCCTCAAAATAATATGAAGCAAAAATGGACATAATTAAAGGGAGAGATAGATCCACAGTCAGAATTGAAGATTTTCATATCCTTTTCTCAGTAACTGATATAACAACTAGACAAAAAAAATCAAAAATTAATTCACTATTCAGGAACAAGACAAGGATGCCCACTCTCACCACTTTTATTCAACATAGTATTGGAAGTCCTAGCCACAGCAATTAGGCAAGAAAAAGAAATAAAAGGCATCCAAATTGGAAAGGAAGAAGTAAAACTGCCGTGATTTGCAAATGACATGATACTGTATATGGAAAACCCTAAAGACTCCACCAAAAATCTATTATAACTAATAAATGAATTCAGTAAAGTTGCAGGATACAAAATTAATATACAGAAATTGGTTGCATTTCTATATAATAATAACACGCTATCAGAAATACAAATTAAGAAAACAATCCCATTTACAATTGCATCAACAAGAATAAAATACCTAGGAATAAATTTAACCAAGGAAGTGAAATACCTATGCTCTGAAAACTATAAGACATTGATGAAAGAAATTGAAGACAATACAAATAAATGAAAAGATATAACATGCTCATGTATTGGAAGAATTAATATTATTAAAATGTCCCTGTTTCCCAAAGCAATCTACAGATTCAGTGCAATCCCCATCAAAATATCAATGGCATTTTTCACAGAAACTAGAACAAAGAATGCTAAAATTTGTATGAAAACACAAAGGACCCCAAACAGCCAAAGCAATCTTGAGAAAGAAGAACAAAGCTGGAGGTATCATGCTCCCTAATTTCAAACAATACTACAAAGCTATAGCATCATAACTGTATGGCACTGGCATGAAGACAGACATATAGATCAATAGAATAGAATAGAGAACCCAGAAATAAACCCACACGTATACGGTCAATTATTCTATGACAACAGGGGCAAGAAAATAAATGGTGAAAAGACAGTCTCTTCAATAAATGGTGTTGGGAAAACTGGATAACTACACGCAAAAGAATGAAACTGGACCACTATCTTACACCATACACAAAAATCAACTCAAAATGGATTAAAGACTTGAATGTAAGATTTAAAGCTATAAAACTCCTAGAAGAAACAAAGCAGTCAACTCTTTGACATTGGTATTAGCAATATTTCTTTGGACCAGTCTCCTCAGGCAAAGGCAACAAAAGCAAAAATAAATAAATGGGATTACAGGGGCCGGCCCCGCGGCTTAGCGGTTAAGCGTGCGCTCCACTACTGGCGGCCTGGGTTCGGATCCCGGGGTGCACCGATGCACTGCTTGTCCGGCCATGCTGGGGCAGTGCCCCACATACAGCAACTAGTAGGATGTGCAACTATGACATACAACCATCTACTGGGACTTTGGGGAAATAAAAAGGAGGAGGATTGGCAATAGATGTTAGCTCAGAGACGGTTTTCCTCAGCAAAAAGAGGAGGATTAGCATGGATGTTAGCTCAGGGCTGATCTTCCTCAAAAAAATAAATAAATAAATAAATGTGATTACATCAAACTAAAAAAGCTTTTGCAGAGCAAAGGAAACCATTAACAAAATGAAAAGGCAACCTACTGAATGGGAGATGATATTTGTAAATGATATATCTGATAAGGGGTTAATATAAAAAATATATAAAGAACTTATACAACTTAATACAAAAAAAACAAACAACTTGATTAAAAAATGGGCAGAGGACTTGAATAGACATTTTTCCAAAAAAAACGTATAGATGGACAACAGGCACATGAAAAGATGCCCAACATCACTAATCATCAGAGAAATGCAAATAAAAATCACAATGAGATATCACCTCACACCTGTCAGAATGGCTATTATCAAAAATGCAAAAAATAAAAAGTGTTGGCGAGACTGTGAGGAAAAGGGAACCCTCATACACCGTTGGTGGGAATGTAAATTAGTGCAGCCACTATGGAAAACAGTATGCAGTTTCCTCAAAAAATTAAAAATAGAACTACTATATGATCCAGCAATTCCATGTCTGGGTATTTATTCAAAGAAAACAAAAACAATAATTGAAGGAGATATATGCACTCCTGTGCTCATTGTAGCATTATTTACAATAATAAGATATGGAAACAGTCTAAGCGTCCATAGATGGATGACTGGATAAAGAAGATGTGGTATATATACATATACAATGGAATATTACTTAGCCATAAAAAAGAATGAAATCTTGCCATTTGTGACAACATGGATGGACCTAGAGGGTATTATATTTAAGTGTAATAAGTCAGGCAGAGAAAGACAAATACCATATGATTTCACTCATATGTGGAATCTAAAATACAAAACAAACAAACAAACAAAACAGAAACAGACATAAATACAGGAAACAAACTGGTGGTTACCAGGGTTAAGGGGTGGGTGAAATAGGTGAAGGGGATTAAGAGGTATGAATTTCTAGTTATAAAATAAATAAGCCATGGGGATGTAATATACAGCATAGGGAATATAGTCAATAATATTTTAATAAGTTTGTATGGTGACAGATGGTAACTAGACTTATAGTGGTGATCATTTCATAATGTATGTAACTATTGAATCACTATGATGTACACCTGAAACTAATATGATATTGTATGTCAATCATACTTCAATAAAAAATTAATTCACTATGGATTGTAGACCTAAACATAAAAGCTAAAACTATAAAGCTTTTGTAAGAAAACATAAAAAAAATCTTTGTGACTGGGGGTAGGAAAATTTTCTTAGAGAGGATATAAAAGGTAATAACCAAAAATAAAAAAAATGATAGAGCTCATAAAAATTCAGCAGAAGACACTATTAAGAAAATTAATATGAAAGCCACAGACTGGGAGAATGTTCACAATACCCATACCTGACAAAGGATTTGTATTTAAAATATATAAGGACCTCCTACAACCCAATATTTTAAAAAAATAACAAAAACGTTTAATAATGAACAAAACATTTGAACAGATAATTCACAAAGGAAGATATGTGAACGACCAATGAGCGCATGAAAAAGTGCTCAATATCATTAGTTATCAGGAAAATGCAAATGAAAGCCAAATGAGACACCACTACATGTCAACCAGGGTAGCTAAAATTTTAAAGACTGACAAGACCAAATGTTGATGAGAATGTGATGCAATGAGAACTCTCACGCATTATAGATAGGAGTGTAAAATGTACAAACACTTTAGCAAAAGATCTGTTCATTTCTTACAAAACTAAGTGCATACATATGCTACGACCTAGCAATCCCATTCTCAGGTATTTAGCCAAGAGATGTTGAAATATACATCTACAAAAAAGACTTGTATGAGAATGTTAACAATGGCTTTATTCATAAAAGCCAAAACTGGAAACAGCCCAGGTGTCCATCAGCAAGGAGAATGGATAAACAAACTGGGATGTTCATATAACGGAATACTACTCAGTAATAAAAAGGGACAAACTAAATCACGTAACAACATGGATGAATCTCAAAAACATTATTCTGAATAAAGACTTGCACAAAAGTATACTTACTGTATGATTCTATTAATATGATGTTTCTGAAAAGGTAAGACTTAAACAAAGTTGAAAAATATTAGAACAATGAGGATTGCTCTGGGCATGGGGATTGACTGGTAAGGGGCATGAGAAAACTCTTCATGGTGTTGGAAATATTCTATAACTTGATAGGATTTTGGTTACATGGGTGTGCACATCTGTCAAAACTCATTGGATACACAAGATTTATGCATTTCACTGAGTAAATTTTACCCAGAAAAGTGGACAACTATCTATCTGTCTGTCTGTCTGTCTAAATGTATGGACTTGTTATAATGACCACTACTGGTACACCACAAATTTGTCTAGTAAACGTTCCAACAGCCTCAATACAAAAGGAAGGTGTATTCTATTGAGGGCTTGTTCTTTTATTTGTTGCTGTTTCTTTGCTCTAAATAACAATGAAAAATCTCCTCTCAGAAGCAGGTCATCTGAGGGCCCAAGATTCCTTGTGCCTCATGGGCTGATGGCAGACACTGGTTTGCCAGGATAGCTTTTGGTCATGATTTATCATATATTTATTGAGTTACCATTTAGTTACTGTTAGTTATTTGTTGGGTTACTGTAGAAGGAATGTTGTGCTTAGTTCAGGCTCACATGTTTAGTGAGCATATCTATAATGATTTATTGTCTTCCTATCTTTGAAGGGCTGATACACAAAAGAGGAAGCAACAATGTCCTGTGTGGCCCTCAAGAGCTAAGTGAAAACCCAGGGTAGAACTGCAGGGAGATAGGCAGCCTTTGGTCCAGAATGAGGAAAAATCTTCTGATCACTAATTTCCTCTGGCAATAGGACAGACTTTGGGAAAGTAGAGGGCTCTTCTTCACTGGACCACTTTTTTCTAGATGTGTCACCTCTTCCTTTCCCTAGCTTCTTCCTCACAGCTTCATAAGCATACTCCATGTATTAGTTATCTATTGTTGCAAAACAAATTACTCCAAAACTTAGTAGCCTAGAAGAACACACATGTATTCTTTCACAGTTTCTGTGGGTCAAGAATCTGAGTACAGATTACTTGGGTCCTCTGCTTTAGGGTCTTTCACAAGACTGCAATCAAGAGGTTGGTTATGGCTGGGATCTCATCTGAAGGTTCGACTGGGAAAGAGTTTACTTCTGAGCTCACTTACATAGTTTTTGGCAGGATTCAGCACCTTGAGCTTTGTTGGTCTGAGGATCTTAGTTCTTCATTGTCTGTTGGCCAGTAACTTCCCAGTTCCTTACCAAATGGGCCTCTGCAATCTGGCAGTTTGCTTCATCAAACCTAACAAGAGAGTGTATTCTTTTGGTTAAAAACAAGTTACTAAAGCAGAAGGGATTACAACAAAGCTGTGAATACAAGTAGGCAAGAATCACTGGGAGCCATCTTAGAGGCTGCTACCACATTCCAGATTCCACCAATGTCTTCCTTGGATTTTGTGCTGTACTCTACCTCTTATTCCATGATGCTTTTCCAACAAATGACTTGTTGAAGATATCGAAGAAATACTCAAAACCAAGATCTGTGCCAAGCTCTGTCCCCCAGGTGGTATTCCCCTTTCTCCCATTCCTTGCCTGTGTCTTCATGTGTAAATTCTCCCCCATTGTTCAAAGCCTGGCCACAAACTGCCTCCTCCTTGAAGTCTCCCCAGGACTCTACGTGGAAGTTTTCCCAAGTGTCCACAGCCAAGCCCTTGAACACTTGGTTTAGAAGCATTGTGCCCACAGCTGCTAGTTCCATAATGCCATGAACATAGGGTATTCCTAAATAATTCTTATCTCCCCAGCTGCTCTTTTCAAGAATTTTAAGCATTTTGAAGTTTGTAGAAATTCAAGCAGGACATGGAAATGCTTCCCCTGATGTCCTTCAGTGGCCTAAGAGTGGAAAGTTCCAGCAGGAACAAAGGAAGGAGAAAAAGAAGTCTTCCTGGAGGGCTTTCAGCATAATTGGATCTTGGGGACATTGTCTCAGAAGTATAAAAAGTTTCCGGATGATTCCATTTCCAAACTTCTAATCACTTCAGGGAACACAATAATCCCAATTACAAAGCTGATTTCAAATTGCCTTCTACGTGTACTGGTGGCACCTTTGGAGATTTTGCCTAAAATACAGAATTAAGGCAGAGTGGGAAGAACTGGCTTTCATCCCTTCTTCAAATCGGAGGTGGGCATCTCAGCCCGGGCCTTTCAAACTAGTGTTGCTGTTTCTGGCCCATGTACTGTTTCCAAGCCATAGGGACCCATTCTCAGTAAGTTCCTCAATAAGGTAAGTGAGAGTTCTTATAAGAGTAATCCTCAACCTTTTATTAGTACAGTAACATTTCCAGCTTCCGAGGATTTTTCAAAGGGGTTGGGGCTTGAAAATGGAAGAAATAAAGCAATTTCATTGGTATCACAAAGATTGAGGGCCATGCAGTTGCCCTTCGTCCTAGGTCAGAAAAACCTAGATGGCAAGAAGCCTATGAAACTTTTCAGTCTCATTTCATGGTCTCACTTAATTTCAGAGACACCCCCAGAAATGAGATGGTCATGGGTTTAAGAGCCTCTTATACAACTCTGAGGAGCATCATTCACATTGCAGCCATGGAAATGGCTGGAGTTGTCCCAGAGTTATATTCCAGAGGGCACCATTTATATTGCAAACAACGTAAATGAAGTCTCCTTGAGCCATGCGCCACTGTGGCCTGGCATCATTGAGTAGCCCAGACTTTCTGAGACCTCCTTGTCCACTTCAATAAGAGCAGCTCTGCTTTATATTTGAGGGTTCTGAATTCCAGAAAGCAAAAGTTCTCTTTCTTAAAGAGTTTGAACATCATTCATCTCTTCCAGTCCCAGCACAGAATAGGGTAACCAGTGGGTCTGAGGGAAGAAAGTAGTGAAGTCTACACAGCAGATTAGAAGGTTAAGTAGAATACAGCCCAAGTCTCTGGGCTTATAGACCTGATGACTTTCCACAAATTCAATGCAATTCCAGAGGGAAGTGGAATGACCATCATATGAATGAGAATAACTCAGAAAGTGCCTGCTTGGTTCAATATGTAGAAGAATTTTCTAATACTCCAGAGCTCTGCAAATATAGAGTGTGCTGTTTGGGAATGTAGTGAGCTCTTCATCATTAGAAGAGATCAAGCTGAAACTGAAAAGCCATGCATCAGTGTGGTATAGAAAAAGATCTAGAATGGGAGAGAGGGTTGGATTAAATTACTTGGGGAGCACAATCAGTGACAGGATGTTAGTCTGGGCGACATATGTAGCAGCTGAATCAAAAGGCTCAAGGACTGTTAATGTCCACTGATTTCTGCATGGACACTCACCCAGCGGAAAGGTGACCCAGTAATATGATAAGAAAAAAAAAGCACTGCTTTAGTTACTGAAGGAAACTAGATTTCGAGAAGCTGTGATCCACTGCGGGTTTTTGGAGCCCGTCCTCTGTCTATCTTCATGGAACATCAGATTCAAACTATTGGGACATATCAGCATTTCCAGAGCAGGAAGTTATCTTGGAGACCCCCTCGCTTTCCCTTGCATCTCTCCGTGTGCAGTCTCCTTTTGTCTTTAAATGCACAGCTGGATTCTGTATCATCAAAGGAACCTTCCCCTTTGAGGGGAAAGGGGACCCCTGTTCCCACCAATACCCTGAGTCCTCTTTCAGATGCTCTGGCCTCTCACGAACCCTTCTGCTTCCCCTCCCTGCCAGGTTGTGAACCCACTTAAACTTGGGCTATGGGTCACCCCTGCTCCTCAGAGGAATTGTTATACCCACATACTGGGTGATACAAAAGTGTATGGTGGATAGATGTTCAGACACAGATAGATGGATGGATGAACAGATGGATGGATGGATGGAAGGACAGACGGATGGATGGATGGACAGACGGATGGAAAGCCCTAGAATTTGTGTTGCCCATGAGAAAGAAGATTCTTGGAAACAACAGGAGTATTTTTTTTGTGAGAATGATCTAGAGAGAAGAAATAAAGTGAATATTCACAACTAATCATTTCCCTAGTACCTGGCACAAAGTGGGAGAACATGGAGCAAATTGAAAGTCACTTTTCTGATCAAAGTTTAATGAGATGAACTGCCATATAGGATATAGGACCACTAAAATGAATGTGTTTTGTGTCTTGTCTCTGATCAAATGTATTAAATTATCAGAATCATTGTTTTAAACATTGTAAATTCAAAGTCGGTTGGCCCCAAAGTAATTTTTGATCTTATTACTCCTTTTCCCTGTAAAGAAATAGAGACTGTGGACTTGCAGAACTGTTTGCAAATCACTCAGCCTGACTGGAATTCCAGACCAGACGCCCTGGACTTATGTGAGGCAAAGAATGTTGAGTTTGGATCTCGGAGTATTTTCTTCCATTGAAGGAGGAGACACACCATGGAAAGTGCCAACCAGACTGCCTCTGTGTCAGAGTTTATTCTCCTGGGCCTCTCTGCCCACCCAAAGCTGGAGAAAATGTTCTTTTTGCTCATCCTGTCAATGTAGCTGGTGATCCTGCTGGGCAACGGGGTCCTCATTCTGGCAACTGTGTCTGTCTCTCGCCTGCACACACCTATGTACTTCTTCCTGGGGATCCTCTCCTTCCTGGACATCTGCTATACAACCTGCTCAATTTCCCTCATTCTTGACAGCTTCCTGAGCTCCAGGAAAACCGTCTCCTTCTCAACCTGTGCCGTGCAGATGTTTCTCTCCTTTACCATGGGAGCCACAGAGTGTGTGCTCCTGAGTGTGATGGCATTTGATCGCTATGTGGCCATCTGCAACCCCCTTAGGTACGCCGGGGTCACGAGCAAGGCTGCCTATGTGCCCGTGGCTGCCAGCTTGTGGGCAGCTGGAAGTGCTGCCTCCATGGTTCAAACATCCCTTGTGATGAAGCTGCCCTTCTGTGAGAACAATGTCATCAACCACTTCACCTGTGAGATCCTGGCTGTCCTGAAGTTGGCCTTTGCTGACATCTCCATCAATGTGATCAGTATGGGAGTGACAATGTAATTTTCCTTAGAATCCCAGTCCTGTTCATCTTTATCTCTTATGTGTTCATCATTGCTACCATCCTGCAGATCCCCTCAGCTGAGGGGAGGAAAAAGGCCTTCTCCAGCTGCTCTGCCCACGTCACAGTCGTGGTCGTCTTCTATGGGACCATCCTCTTTATGTATGGGAAACCCAAGTGCAAGGACCCACTGGAGGCAGACAAACAGGACCTTTCAGACAAGCTCATTTCCCTCTTCTATGGGGTGGTGACCCCCATGCTCAACCCCATCATCTACAGCCTGAGGAACAAGGATGTGAAGGCTCCTCTGAGGAAACTGGTGAGTCAGAAATGCTTCACCCAGTGATGTTTGGAGGACACATGTCCCTGTAGTTCTGTGCCTCTTGGCTGTTTTCACCCACAAATCTCAGAAGAATGGGTCCCCCAAAGAAGATACACCTGAAGAATGATTACCAGAAAATCAAATTACACATGTAATGGAGAACTTTGGCTGTTACTGGACCCGATTGTTATAAATGATGAAACCTAAAACTTGATGGGAGTGTGACTTGAGGGGATGGAAGTGGAATCCTGCTGAAAACAATAAGTGATTTTTCTGATTCTCTACTGTGTAAGTCTGAATTCACCTTTGTGAGCAGGTTGTTCCTTTGTTTTGGCAAAAATAGCTTAGTGTACCTTTGTGTTACGTAAAAATCCAAGATCCTACTCTGGAAAGGAAACACTGAAGACAATGTGGGGCAAAACTTCATGACATAACAGCATAAAAAATTGTCTTTGTTGTAGATGAAATGGCACACCTTCAAATTTTATTTTTCTGGGAGGCAGGGCTGAGACTGGAGATGAGAATGAAGCTGGCCTTTTTCCTTTCCCTGAGACTCAGAGAGGTTGGGACCATGTAGATTTCATGTAAGGCATTTCTTTTGAGGGTAAGTAGGCCAGATCCTACAACATGCGTGTAGAGAGAGGATCTTAGCCTAGGAGCACTCAGAGCTGGTGTCTGGTTTTAAGCTTCATTTCCCTGTCCTCAGTAAGTCTTATTTACGTACACAGTCCGGCCCTACAGTCTGGAGAGTTAAAGGATGGACCTGTAGGAGGAGAGCAGAGCCAGGGCACCACAGCAGCCTGAAGGAGGCTGGAGTCAGGATGGTGAGACGTGACTAGCAGAAGATGGAGCGAAGTGGCTGACTGAGGAGAACTAGAATGATAAAAGTGAAAGGCAGAGCCAGTTTGCCGTGCACCTGACAAGAGGTCCAGAAGTAAAATATGTAAGGATCTCAGGCAGTAGAAAAACAAAAAGGGGCAAAGATATTGTGAGAGAGAGAACTTCAAATGTCACTTTTTCCTTGAGGCAATTGGACGTCCATTTTTTCCTGAAAATCAAAACTTTCTAATGAAAACAAACGCTCCCCACCTGCCTTGCTTGGGTGTCCCGGGATCCTCCTGTCTTGGATGTGGCCAGCCACTCTCTTCGGCCCCACAGATGCTCTGTTGCCCCTACTGGGCAGAAATATGGACACCAGTCACTGCCTGTGTGGCCCCTTAAACAGTCTCTTGGGCTGTAGGAGCCCAGGGGCGTGTTCCTGTTTCGCTTTTTCAAACTCAGTATTATCTGTCCCACTCTGGCGTGAATTTGCCTTTTCCTATTGAGCACAGAGCCCATTTACTCTCTTCTTATCTCACTATAGAGAGGATGGCTTCAACTTGGATAAATTCCAACGTTTTATAAGTCAAGAATTGACTTAAAAATGAAACATACTTGCAGAACAAAATTTCTTTTAAACATACTTCATTTTACTGGTTTTGACTTAGTTCCTGTGCCTAGTGTGCCTAGTTCCCCCAGCCCAGATCCTTCTATAGGACTGAAGGACATGTTCCTCCAGCTGCTGAAGGTACTGTTGGCAGACAGCCTCCAGCTGACAGTCATCTTTGGGAATTAGCTAAAGAGGGCTCTTAGCTGAAGACAGCCGACTCGCCCAAAGTCAAGCCCCCTCTTTCGGGGCAGCCCATATCCAATGACTGATTGATGAAGGGATGTAAACATCTTGCCCCAATGCAGGACAACTCTGAAGGGCCATCCCAGTGCCAGAGTTCCCCATGGGGTTGACCGAGGCCTTTGTTGAGACTGCATCACATCCTAACTTCTCCCTCTGTTCAATCCTGCTTCCTTATCCTCCCTTCCACCAGTGTTGATCCCAAGAGCACTTCCTAATGAACTTCCTGCACCCCAATCTCCATCTCAGAGTCTGCTTCCCAGCAAACCCAAACTGTAACACTGTGCAAACTCCGATGCTCAAGTAACGCATGTGTTCTCTTTTCAGAGAAAGTTCTATGGACACTGGCAATACTTAGCAAAAATCAGGTAGAGTTGTTGGTGAGGCAGTATAGTGTTGTGTCAGCATCAGAAGCTTTGGAACCAGACCTTGGTTAGATTCCAGCTCCCATACTTAACCATGGCTCTAACCTTGAACTTTGCTTTCTACTGTAGATAATTTCTCTGAAATCTGCCTACCAACCCCATCCTGCCCACCTCCCTAGTGCAGTGTTTCCCAGTCTTTTTCTTGCCAGGGAACTCATAGAAAATAATGGAATTTGTAGGGCAGCCTGTGGTAAGTGGATGAGTCTACTCATGGCTGAAGGCAATTCACCCGTGGGCTTAGGTCACTACATGTCCTGCTTAGTGACCCCAGGGGGACTCTGAGCTTGGCCTGTCTAGCCTGTGGCATACTAGTTAGAAAGCCCTCCCAGAGGCAGAACCTCTCCTCCCTTAGCACCTGATGAGAGGACAGTCATGCCCCTTCTCCTGGCCACAGATGATTGGACACTTGACCCAAACTGGGCTAATCATATTTTCTCTCCAAGGAATTTGGAATTTGGATATAGAGACCTTTGTTAGTTGGTGTAGTGCTCTTGAACTGAGAGACCACATAAAGCCAGGATTGATGTGGCCATGTGCTTTGCAAGAGAGAGAAAGCTGGTCTGCAGAGAAAGATGACAGTCAAATGCACACAGAGAACTATACTCATGTAAAAACAGAAATAGAGGCTGCAATACACGAGCTAAGACTTGGAGAAGTCCTTTTTATTTTATATCATGTGAAAATTTAAACCTATAGAAAAAGTACAGAAAATAATAGTGAATGAATCTGTAGGTATTCATCTCCCAGATCCAACAATAATCTGCTCATGGCCAATCTTGTTATCCATACGCTCATGGATTATTTCTCCCTCTCCTGGATTATTTTGAAATAAATACCAGATGATCATAGCATTTCGTCCTTAAATATTTCAGTATTTATCTCTAAAAATGATTAGTACTTTTGTAAAATATAAATAAATTACCATTATCATACCTAAAACTCAGCAGCAATTCCTTAATATCGTCAATTATCCAACATTTATATTTCCCCAAATGTCTTATAAATGCTTTAACTATTTCAATCTGTTTATTTGAACCAAAATCCAAATAAGACTACACAATATGATTAGTCTCTTTTAATTTATAGTTCTCTCTTTTTCTCTCTCCCTCTCGCTCTCTCCCTTTTAATTTACTTTTTTGGGAGAAAGGAATAGTTTCTCACTATGGGAAACTGTAGAGTTTGCCACAGTTTGCATTTTGCTGATTACAGTCCTGTGGTGTCTGTCCCTGTCTTTCCTATAAATTGGTGATTAAATCTAGATACTTCACAGTTTTCCGTTTAGTGTAGTTTTGAGCTCATGGCCCCTGAGATCTTTTGACATGACCCTAGTATCTTTGATGTCTCCCTTGCTTTCTGGTATGTGAAGGTGTTCCAGGTTCAACAGTTCCTCTCCAGACCTGGAAACAACCATTTTTTCCTAAGAAGCTTTTGTTTCCTTTAGTGGAGAATAGTATTTAGAAACCACAATCTGGGTGCTAGGGGTGCTATTGAGTTTACTGTAGTTTCAAGGCCTTTTCAGTCAAAAGAGCTAGGAAATACGTGTATTTCCTATACCTGAATTGTAGTATGTATGGTCATCATCCATCCATGCATACATATCAAAGTAAAATCTACAGAATTTTTACTTAATCTCAGTGATTTCATACCTGTATCTCCTTCTTCCACGTACTACCTCCTCGTTCCAGAAAGTTTGGAGAGGCCTTAAAGTTACATCAACATAATAAGGTGTCAAGAGCTAATGTGGGCACAGCTCCTGTAAAGAGTAGAAGTGAATCAGACTGTCCCGGGGATGTGTGTCCTGACTCCCATGTGCCTGGCAGTACTGGGGCCAGTCACAACAGCCGAGGCAATGGTGTGGGCCCTTCTCTTCTTCCACTTGTTCCTGAGCTTTCCACAGGAGATCCGATCCCATGAGTGGAGCACTGGGAGGGTGACAGGCTGGGGAAGAGTTGCAGGAGAAACCCAAGTGGGGAGAGAGAGACTTCAATCCGGAACCTCAAGTTCTGCAGCTCAAGGGTGACTTTCCAAAATCTCGATGAGGGCAGTCACCGGCCCCTGTTTACCATGGGTGACCTCTGGCAAAAAAGGACATATGATGCAGACAAAAAGGAAGCTGGCAGATCTCCTCCAAACGGGGCCAGAAGTCCTGAACTGTCAACCTTGCTCTGCTCAAGAGAGATGCTTCCGGTGTTTAAGAGCCACTTAGAAAAGGGAGGTTTGTTCAACATTTGGAAGGGTGGAGCCACAGCCAGAAGCTAGGTATCTGGGGTCAATGGTCTCCTAGGATTTAAAATCACGTTTCCTTACAATTTACACTGTATGTTTATTTACTTGTAAAATATATAGATGTTCTACTGTACCATTATGTCATGCACATTATACAATGTTTACAAAAATAGACATCAAAAAGATGGGATAAAGATAAAATAAAATATAAAAAAGAAGAGCTAACATAGGGGAAAGAAGAAAACAAGGGTAGGTCACAAATTCATTTATTCCTTAATTCAGCAACTATTTACTGAGTGCCTACTCTGAGCCAGGTCCAGTTTTTATACTTAGGATCCGTCTGTGAACAATGAGGGGAAAAACTCCTGCCTCTGTGAAACTTACAGCAGGAGGAAAACAAACAAGAGACAATGACTAAAATAAATAGGAAAATAATAGAGGATGTTAGAAACTGCATGAAATCAGGACTGAGGCATAAATGAGGACTGAACATATGCATCTCATTTTGCTCCCTCCTGAAACCCATGAAAACTACAGTAAGTCTTTTTGTTTCGTTTAATGTTTTTTAAAATGAGGAGAAGAAAGGAGACATCAGAGTGATGATATTTTGAAGGCTGCAAAGTGGGTCATTTCCATAGCAGATCAGATAGAGCCAAACCCTAAGCCAGAAACTAAGAGAGCTGAGCAACAACCCGATTTCCAGCACAGAAGAACTCACTATACCAGGTCCCTCTAGGACCAGGGGTGAAGGGGGTGCTGCTAAAATAAGGAGGATTAGGATTAGGTAAAAATGGATAAGAAACAGAAGTCCCTACACCCCTCCCTCATTCCTACACCCCTCCCTCATTCCATGACATTGGTCAACTGTCCCTAACCTACCTCAACAAAAAGTTTATTCTCCAGAAAGGATGAAACAATGGCTTTCTGGACTGAGGGACAATCCATACAGTTGAGAGCATGGGTACTGTATCCTTCCAGGAAGAAAAAAACTATCGTTAACCTCAAAAAATAAAACAGCCTGTTATTGTACTGGTAAAGTGGGTTTATTCAGGAACAGCAAAGAATTGCAATTCAGGACAAGCAGGCTATAGCAAAAGCCATAGGCAAGTCCAGCAAGTAAAGGAGAGGAACGTTATTTTACAGAGAAAAAGGAGAGGTTGGAAGGCATTGTTTTGAACAAAAGTCCATTGGTGGTATGTGATGGTTCAGGGTGGTGACAGTTTCTCATTAGCTGAGTTGCTGGGGTAGTTGATTTCTTGTTGGGGATGCAATGTACATCTTTTCCTGTTGAGGTCTGTAGTTGACATCCTTCCTGTTGAGGTCTGTAATTGACAATCTTTCCTATCATTGACCTCAAGTGGTACTGCATGAGAGCTCCCCTTCTGGCCTCCTGACTCCACTTTAAATGAGATTTCCCTTTACTCAGGAATCAAGAATCAGAACGGCTTCTGCCTTCACACCAGCAGTACCTTCAAATTCAGAAGGAAGATGATTTCTAGTAAGTTCCTAAAATTTCATACCCCACTGTGTTAATGCTATGTGTCAACTTGACTGGGCCATGGGGTGCCTAGATGTTCAGTCAAATATTATTCTGGGTGTGTCTGTGAGGGTGTTTCTGAATGATATTAATACTTGATTCTGTAGACTTAGTAAAGCAGATTGCCTTCCCAATGTAGGTGGGCCTCATCCAATCAGTTGAAGGCCTTAAAAGAACAAAGTCTGAGTAAGAAAGAACTCCTCCTGCCTGACTGCCTCCAAGCTGGGACATAGTTTGTTTTGTTTGTTTGTTTTTGTTTTTTCTGACAGTCCCTCCTGTACTTGCCTTGTCTTGACCTTGCATTGATAAAATTCCCTCTTCTTTCTCCATGCCTTGCTGCTTGGGTTGGCTAAGGACACTCATTTCACCCCACATAAATATTCTGCTTTGGCCTGTTCCTAAGAGTGGGAAGTGGACCACAGCAAGAGCGTGGAAGCAGAAAACATAAAGCAAACCGTTCTCTCTGGTATTTCTGCCAGATATCTGGTATCTGGCCACACTACAGCCCTGCTTGACCAACCCAGAAGAGGCTATTAAAACCATCAGCTTATATTCTCAGATTAGTTTTCCCCTAAATAGTGGCAATTTTTCCCTTTCTTTAAAAAACTAGGTTTGCAATTGTTATTCAGTTTTTCAAAGTGAAACAATGCATTGGACACTGATACATTTATAGGTGGTAAACTATGAAGGAAATCAATAGAATGTATTTTTGTTTTCTATTGCTGTGTTACAAACTACCACAAAACTAGCAGCTTAAAACAACACCCAATTATTACCTAACAGTTCTGTAAGTAAGAAGTCTTGGTGGGCTTGGCTGAGCTCTTAGAAAAAATCCACTTCCAAGCTCATTCAGGAGGAATATAGTTCCTTGGGGTTGTTGGACATGGTCCCCGTTTCCTTCTGGCTGTTGGCAGGGGTCGTTCTAGGCTTCTTGTGCCAGTTCTCTGGTGCTTGCTTGTGGCCCCCTCCATCCATGGAATCCCTCCCATGCTTCGAATCTGACTTCTACTTCTGCTGCTAGCCTGAGAAAACTCTGCTGATAAAGGGCTAATCTGATTGGGTCAGGCCCACCTGGATAATCTTCTAATCTCAAAGTTAACTGATTGGAGACTTTAATTACATTGACAAAATCCCTTCACAGCAGCACCTAGGTTAGTGTTTGACGGAATCACCACAGGACGGAAATCATGGAGTGAGATGGGGATCATTAAGATTCTGCCTAGATGAAAGGGATTTCCGTGAAAGTCAGAATAGTAGTCACTTCTGGAAGAGAGGGAAGAAGGGACTATAACAGGGGAGAGAAATAAGAGGTGCATTTAAGGTACTGGAACATTCTAATTCTTAACCTTTTGGAGGGCATATCATCTATATTTTATTATTTTTCCTTAAATATTGCACATATACTTTTTACACTCTTCTGTATGTATATTTCACAGAAAGAAAAAATAGATGCAAGGCATAATGATTTATGACCATAAATGTGCCATATATTTGATTCTAAGATTTGTAGAAGCCAATGCACAAGGCAAGCATGTTTCATTTGTGGAAGAAGTGGGAGGAATCATCCAAGTCTTTTATTTGTTCCTGACACTGGGCAAGCTCCTCTTGTACACCAAAGATATCTGTGGAACAAGAGCTCGACACATGTGCCAATCACCAACCCCAGTATTAGTATTAAATTAGAAGGGGAAAACTAGAATGTGGTTAAGAAACCATGGTGTGTCAGAAAACAGTGGTCCAGGTTTAAGATGCTTCTAGCTGCTGCCTGGGCAGTCACAGCTCTCAGTTTGGATCTTGGAAGTGGAGGTGTTACCAGATCCCAATGGTAAACCAGCCATGATCTCACAGAAGTGCAGATACAGGATACTCATCACAGGCACGTAAGAAAGACTTCAAACAACAGGACTTCTGTGATCAACTGGCCTTTTTCAAGCCCATGGCTGCTATACCGGTGTAACTCTCAGGAGGCAGGACCAGATTCATTTATGACTCTCCCAATGCACTTTAAAGGCCTGGCCTAGGCTATTAGCTCAGAATCTATTTGATGGGACACAGAGAACAGGGGACCTTCTAGGTTACTTGCTTCTTTCCAACCCTGAGAGCCTGAATTTGGAAATGGCCAGGGATCCTGAGATGCAAGGGCTCGTCCTGTACAGTGGGTTTCATATTCTCCAGGGTCTATCTGCTGAGAGTTCTCACTGATTGGGGGTTTGTGTTAATTCCAGCAGGGCCAGGATGACTCTTTCTCTCTAATGCTTTCCCATAGCTAGCAGATGGGTACAAAGGAAGGGAGGGGAAGAAAGTATTTCTGGAGGGACTTCAGAATAATTGGATCCTGGGGACATAATCTCAGATGTATAAAAAGTTTCTAAACTTTGTCACTTCAATTTCTAAACTTTAAATCACTTCAGGGACTAGAATAATCCCAATAGCAGGGTGGGATTTAAATGCCTCTATATGTGCGACGGATGGTCCCTTGTGGATTTTACCCGAACACGGAACAAAGACAAGAAAACTTAGCTTTCACCCATGTCAGGTGCTAACTGCGCTGGCTGCTAATTTTAGACCAGATTGGCTATTTTCGGCCTCTTGACTATTCCCAGACAGCAGAGAAGTGATTTTCTTTATCAACTTATTTACAAAAAAGGTAAGAGAGCACTTTTAAAAGAATATGTAAATTCTTGTGGGCCCAGCCCCATTCCTGTCCTCATCGCTTGTAACTAAGTGGCATGACGAGAATTTTGAGGAAAGACAAAAGGACGTCTCAGTGGTATGACAGAAAGTCCAAGAACTAGGAATTCATGAGATCATTTGGTCTCTGGGATGGAAGATCTCTAAAAACAATCCATTCCAGGGTGAGTATTAACGAATGGAGGCCCAGAGAGGAAGAGGGACTTGATTCCCACGCACTGAGTGACCGGCAAAGGCCAGTTCTTTGGTTAGTGCTCTAGAGGAGATTGGCAGGTGAGTGAAGGAATGAATGAAGGACCAGCCCAGGGGCCTGTGGATTGTGAGAGAGAACCATAAAACAGGAAGAAGGTAGTATCTATCAGTGCTTGGAGCGGGGAATGGTCAGGAATTGAAGAGGAAGAAAATCACTTATTTCTACTAGTCCTATGCCCCAAAGGGGGGAAAACATACACATGGAGTATAACACTTCTCACAAAATTGATTAAAATGAATCAGCCACACATGGTGTAACTTGAAGTAAATATGTGATGGCTATCTTGAATGTGATTAGAAAAATTAAATCCATTCAGGTGACATTTCAAACATCTCTATGGGCAGCCAAACATGACAAAGTAGATATTGATCAAATTCTCTGTATTTTACTTAGAACAACACAGGGATCCCCACAGATTGCCAGAGCTGTTTTCCAGTTGCTCAACAAAGTGAGTTTCCTCGCTGGCTTTCTTGCCACTTAAGGCATCAGGGAATCATGAAGTTGGCTTTCTGAGTTCCTGCAGGTGACAGAGCAGATGCACAATGTACAGGTCCAGTTGGACCTCTCCCGTGGTGAGGTTCATCCTCCTGGGCCTCTCAGCACACCCAAAGCTGGAGGAAACGTTCTTTGTGCTCATCCTGCTGATGTGCCTGGGGATCCTCCTGGGCAACGGGGTCCTCATCCTGGTGACCACCCTTGACTCCCGCCTGCATACGCCCATGTACTTCTTCCTGGGGAACCTGTCCTTCCTGGACATCTGCTACACAACCTCCTCAGTCCCCCTCATTCTCGACAGCTTCCTGACCCCCAGGAAAACCATTTCCTTCTCAGCCTGCACTGTGCAGATGTTTCTCTTCTTTGCCATGGGAGCCACAGAGTGTGTGCTCCGGAGCGTGATGGCATTTGATCGCTATGTGGCCATCTGCAACCCCCTCAGGTACCCTGAGGTCATAAGCAAAGCTGCCTACGTGTCCATGGCTGCTGGCTCCTGGGCAGCTGGAAGCACTACCGCCATGGCTCAAACATCCTTAGCAATGCGAGTGCCCTTCTGTGGGGACAATGTCATCGACCACTTCACCTGTGAGATCCTGGCTGTCCTGAAGTTAGCCTGTGCTGACATCACCATCAATGTGATCAGTATGAGGGTAGCCAGTGTGATCTTCCTGGGGGTCCCAGTTCTGTTCGTCTTTGTCTCCTACATGTTCATAATTGCTACCATCCTGAGGATCCCCTCAGCAGAGGGGAGGAAAAAGCCCTTCTCTACCTGCTCTGCCCACCTCACAGTCGTGGTTATCTTCTATGGGACCATCCTCTTTATGTACGGGAAGCCCAAGTCCAAGGATCTGCTGGGAGCAGACAAAGAATATATTTCAGACAAGCTCACCTTCCTCTTCTATGGGGTGGTGACCCCCATGCTCAACCCCATCATCTACAGCCTGAGGCACAAGGACATGAAGGCTGCTGTAAGGAAGCTTGTGGCTCAGAAATGCTTCAGCCAGTGATGGTGGAGAGGTACTAAAGGTTCTATGCTCCCTGGTTGCTCTCACCCGAGGGTCTCAGAGGATAACATGAAGGGCCAACTTCATCAAATTTTATATAGGTAAATCTAGTTATACAGAATCTTATTACACAGAAGAGCTCTCTGTGAACAGAATGTGCTTAATGGGACTTTTTTCACCCCATTCTGTAAGAAATTCTACACAAATATATGCTTGTTCACCTAGCCCTATAGTTCTCCTTCTCTGTGTTGGATACTGAACAAATTGATGTCAGGGAAAGTAACCCTTCAAGTTTCATTGTTTAACTAATGAAAAGCTCTAGTCTGTAGGTCTGTAATTCAGTTGCTCTGTGGCGTCTTTCTTT
This sequence comes from Diceros bicornis minor, assembly GCF_020826845.1. Taxonomy (NCBI): domain Eukaryota; kingdom Metazoa; phylum Chordata; class Mammalia; order Perissodactyla; family Rhinocerotidae; genus Diceros; species Diceros bicornis. Next base: position 4,395,691 of record NC_080767.1, on the reverse strand, counting down.
GAACATATTTGAATGGGTCCTTACTTTTACGTTATCTTTCAACTTTTCCTACTCTATATTAAATAGTAATATTTTTATCTTTATGCTCATTGTTTATTTCTCCTTATTGTCATATTAATTTTTTTGTTGTTGTCATATTAATTCTCAAAACTATTTCCTAGATTGTTCCCTCCCTATGTTGCCATAATTAACCTCTTTCCTGTGTACTTAATCAAGGTCCCCACCAGGAAATCATTCACGCCCTTAGAGCATAGACGGGAGGGAGGAAGATGTGGCAAAACTGATGCAAGCACCAAAAGCTCAGGCATTTTTTCTTTTCCCTTTTTGAAAATGTTATTCACCCCTGCGTTCTGCTCCTAGATAGCCTTGGCCTCCCACAGGTCATCAGAGTAATGTGGAAACTAAGAGATGTTGAGGAGGATCACACGAACTCTACTAACCACCTGACCTGCCTTGAGCAAGCATGAAGCTAAGTGAGGGCCATCACTTGCTTTTCTACCTAGGAATCCCCAAAGCTACACAGCAATCAGAGGGAGACAGAGGTGATGTTCACCAGGAGCCATCTAAGGATCACCCACATGATTGGTGAGGAATGTCAAGCCAGCTCCCAATAGTAATCAAGCTAGAAATCCAGGTAAAAGAATGAGCAGAATAGAAAACCTCTCATAGTTAATATGAACTTTTAATCCAACAGAGAGGAAACAAACTAACAACCAAAACAAACAGCCTTTGCTGAAAAAGAGTTATTGCAGGAAGATGGTGAAAAGGTTAAAGAAAATTCTCAGTAGTATTCTTAGTGGAATTCAAGAGTCTAACGAATCAATAAAACAAGAGCAGACTATAAAAAGAGGCTAGGAGAAAAGATGACTGGGAGATGAGAACATTTTCTTAGGGAAAAAAATACCACATTATTGATCAAATAAAATTCAGTAGAAAGTATTTAAAAGTAGACAGGACATGCTTTGGAAGTAATTTTTAAATTAAAAATAACTTAAGGGCCAGCCCCGTTGCTTAGCAGTTAAGTGCGCGCGCTCCGCTACCGGCGGCCCGGGTTCAGATCCCAGGCGCACACCAACGCACCGCTTCTCCAGCCATGCTGAGGCGGCATCTCACATACAGCAACTAGAAGGATGTGCAACTATGACATACAACTATCTACTGGGGCTTTGGGGAGTAAAAGGGAAAAAAAGGAGGAGGATTGGCAATAGATGTTAGCTTAGAGCTGATCTTCCTCAGCAAAAAAAGAGGAGGATTGGCATGGATGTTAGCTCAGGGCTGATCTTACTCACAAAAAATAAAAATAAAAAAAATAACTTAAATTGCTCTCCTAGACTTCAGAGAAAAAAGACAAAGAGATTTAAATTATTTGAGAAAAGATAAGAAGCATGAAAGATAAACTAGGGGATCCATCTTGGAATTCATGAAGAGAAAACATAGCAGATGAAAGACAAATAATAATTAAAAAGAAAAAAAGACAATTTCATTGAACACAAGTTTTAGGTATTTCGTTCATAAAAGATTCATCAATCACCAGGTGAGAATTGTGGCAAAAGACATCACTCTGTAGATCCAAGGATAACTTTTCATTCCCATACATCCCAAAACAATTCCATGGACTTTTCCATAGAAGAAAAGCATGTTTCCTAACAAGCAATGAGAATATAACTGCCATTGGCCTGCTGCTCTGCAGCCTAAATGTAGAAGTCAGTGGAACAAGGTGTACAGAGTTCTGAGGGAAATGGGTTGTGAGTCTGGAATTGTACACATCCCTGACCATTGCACAGATATGAAGGTTAAAAAGACACTCGCTGTCATGTCAGAAAGCACACACACCTATAATCTCTTTCTGAAAAAGAAATTTTATTTAGAAAGTTCTCCCAACAAATAGTTAAAAATAAATAATTGAAAGAATGTGATGGATATGGCATATAAGAGACAGTGGAGAACAATGAAATGCATAAGACCAACAAATTCTATTTAATTCTTGATACCAAATTGTAAAGATTAATATATGGGGGAATAGTAACTAATAATAGTAATAGTAATTATGCAACACATTGAGGTAAACAGTGACAACAAAGCAATGATGTGACTCCAGTTACAGTTCTGGATGGCTTCATCAAGCTGGGAGGTTGAATGCAAGGCTGGTTGAGTGGTCAAAGATTGGTCAATGCAAGCTACTATATTAACAGGACAAAAGAGACAAATCACATGACCATATCAAGTGAAGCAGGAAAAGTGTTTCAAAAACAACACCCATTCAGGATAGAAACTTGCAGCATTGAACTTGAGGTCCCAGCCAATGCAGTGGGATAAGAAAAAGAGACAACAAGTCTAACACTTTTGAAGGAAGGAAAAAAACTGTCATTATTCACAGATGTTATTATTGCCTACTATGTAAATAATCTAAAATAATTTGAAACATATTAAAAAGAGAGTTTAGCAAGGTCACTAGAAACTAAATCAATATTTTTAAAAAGTCTATTGCATTTCTATATTCCAGCAACAGATTATGAAATATTTTTTAAAGATACCAAGAAATATAAATATATATATTTAAATATAAAATATATTTTATATATTTATATTAAATATAAATACAAACACCACCACATGACTCAGCTATCCCACTACTGGGTATTTACCCAAAGAATATGAAATCAGCAATTCAAAGAGATTTATGCACCCCTATGGTCATTGCAGCATTATTCACAATAGCCAAGACACGGAAGCAACCCAAGCGCCCATCAACAGTTGAATGAATAAAGAAGATGTGGTATATATATACACAATGGAATACCACTCAGCCATGAAAAAGACAAAAATCATGCCATTTGCAACAACACAGATGGACCTTGAAGGTATTATGCTAAGTGAAATAAGTGAGACAGAGAAAGATAAATATGGTATGATTTCACTCATATGTGGAAGATAAACAAACACATAGATAAGGAGAACAGATTAGTGGTTACCAGAAGAGGACAGGGTGGGGGGAGGGCGAAAGGGATAAAAGGGCACATGTGTAAGGTAATGGCTAAAAACTAGACTCTTGGTGGTGAACATGATGCAGTCTATACAGAAACTGAAATATAATAATGCACACCCAAAATTTATACAACGTTATAAGCCAATATGACCTCAATAAAATAAATAAATAAATACCACCATACAGGGGTAAATCTGGCAAAAGAGCTCCAAGATGTTTATGCGTAATATTATAAATTATAAAATATTGTGAATGATATTAAAATAAAGAGAGAAATACTTCCCATTCATGGGTTGGAAAACTCGGTGTTATAGAGATGTTAGTCTTCCCCAAATTGATCTATAGATTCAATGTAATCCCGGTTGTTAAATCTCAGAAAGAATTATTGTAGAATTTAAGAGGCTGGTTCAATAACTTATATGGAAGAACAAAGAATCAAGAACAGCCATGACACATTTGAAGAAGTACAGGGTGGGGAAAAAGGGAGTTACCCTATAAGGAATCAAAACATACTATAAAGCAATATTAGTTAAGGCAGTGTAGCATTGACACAGGAATAGACAAATAAACCAACAGAAAAGAATAGAGATCCCAGAAGCAGACCCCCTCATGTTTAGAAACTTGATATATGACAGAGATGGTATCGCAGATGGGCGGAGAAAGGATGAGTTGTAAACACAACTAGGACAATTGGGAATACACATGTATATCAGGAGAAATGTGTAAAATATAACAGCATTCAGTCAGGAAGCAACCCAATTATTCATCAAAGTTGAATGCATAAATAATCTGTGCTACATTCATATAACAGAATTTAGTGCTACAAATTAATGAACTTAGCTACACTCATAAACATGAACGAATGTCACAAACATGATATTGAAGAAACAGGTCAGAAAGAACATCTACAAATGATTCAATTTATGTAGAGTTTACTAAGAGGAAAATCTAAACTATACTGTTTAAGGATGCATCATAGGTGACAAAATTCAAGAAAAGCAAGAAAATGATTATAACTTAAATCAGGAGTGAGGTTATCTCTGGGAAGAGAGAGAGGACTAGGAGTGGGAAGGAATAGCCAGGGAGCTTCAAACTTACTGGCAGTGCTCTGTTTCTTAAATTAGGTGGTGCTTACTTTGTTATTCTTTACATTTAAAATGTTTTACATCCTTTTATATGCATTTATATATGTGTATGCTGTATTTCACATTTTAAATTATTTTAAAAACCAAAAGTTTTAAATACAACAATGTGATGTCACTTTTCACCTATCAGATTGGCAAAGAGCAGAAAGTCTCCAGGTCAACATACTGTTGGCAGAGCGTGGGAAACAGACATCCTCACACACCGATGACAGGAATGTGTAAATTTGATAATATCTAAAAATTACAAATGTACATAAAACAGATATATTTTACCACATGTGCTAAATTATAAATATGCAAGGATATTTATTTGTTGCAGCACTGATTATAATAGCCTAAGATTGGAAAATCTAAATGTCTGTCAACATAAGACTGGTTAATTAAATCGTGGTACATCCTTACAATGAATACATGCGGCCAATTAAAAGAATGAGGTAGCCCTATAATATGTTTTTTTTTCCAGGAAAACACTCCAAGGTATCTTGTTAAGTGAGAAATCAAAATATTAAGACAGTGTGTATTTGTGCTAAATTTGTCTCCAAAATACTCATTAGTATATGCTTACAATATTTCTGGGAAAAAAAACAGACAAAAAAGTGCCTTGAGGGAGAATTACTGGGTGACTGGAGACAGAGTTAATTTTTATTATATATTCTTCTATACCTTTTAAATTTTGTTTCAAGTAAGTAATACTCACTAATCATGGTGGTGGTGAAGATGATGATGCTATCCATGACGATAAACAGACGCAGGTGTACTGAGATTGAAATCCCAGCTCTGCTGTTCACAAGACATGTGGTCTTTGGTAAACTGCTTACATTTAAAGTCTGTTCCCTCAAATAAAAAAATAGGGGGCTAATAATGCAGTCTCCCAGGGAAGACTGGAAGTCGATACTCAGTACACATGGACTGCTGGGTTTAGTGACTTTATATAGTTTGTGTGAAGTGTCTGTCACGGTGACTGGAGCGTGGGGCAGCTCAATGAATGGAGCTAATTCTGCTGCTGGTTTTTGTTAGGCATCTGGCCTACCTCCCCATTCTGAACATCTAGGACTTCAAACTGGGGACATTTTCTCTGTCCCTGAAGCCAGCCCTGGCTTCTCTGAGACCCTGGGACAAGCTCTGAGGAAGCTGGCCTCTGCTGTGGACTCCTCTCCACCTCCAGTTGGCCGTGTCCCAGTCACTGCCTCTGACTGGGACAGGGGGGTGTGGTCCCTGCAGCCCCCAGGTATGCTGAGGGCCTGCACTCTGTGCACACTTGACATTCCAACCTTTAAATTGCTCCTGGGATCAGCAGGGTCCCTGTTGGCGTCCACGGCTGCTGCTTGAGGTCTCCCTTCACCGCTGGGGACAGTGCACCCTTGGGATTTCCGGGCCTCAGACCAGGATGACATGTGCTCTACGTGAGGAGTCTGTGGCTGAGACACCCAGTCAGCCTGCACAGCTGGAGGAAGGACGTGAGAGAAACACCCACCAGAGGCTCAAGTTCCCAGGAGTTGGGAGGAGAAGGAAGAATGAGGGTCTCAGAGGTAAAGGAAGTCGGGCAGGGGAGAGTCTGGGGTCTTTCTCTGGCATCCAGGGTCTGGCCCGGGGCGCTGTGAGGAGTTGAGAATCCTGTCTGGGATCAGGAGACGCAGAGGAGTGGCCACAAGGAGGACACAGGGGGAGAGCTGGGCTACGGCGAGGACAGAGGCGGCGGCCGCGCCTTCTGCAGAGCATTTCCCAAAGACGGACTTTCCTCCCCGCCCTGCCCCTGCTCCGGGACTCCTGCCCGCAGAGGTGCTGGAGCCGCGGGGAGCAGCGGGGAGGGAGCGGGGCCGTCCCCCACGCTCTCCGGGGCTCCCACTGACCAAGCCCCCGCCCTGCCCTTGCTGCTCCACCCTCACACGAAGCCCGGAGCCGGGGAGGGAGGTGGGCAGGATTCCCACCCCCTCCTGCAGACGCTCAGACGAGAGGGCCTTCCTCGGGTCAGAGGGTGAGCAGACCCGCGAGCCGGGACCCAGACCCTCTTCGTCTGAGTCCCAGTCTGCGGCTAGTCTTTCCTTTTTTCTCCCTTTCCTTTTAGAAACACTGAGATTTTCTCCCCTGAACACAAAGTAACTTGTGCTCATTGTATGGATAGAAAATTTGGTGATACTGAAGACGTTCAAAGAGGAAGCCCTCGCCCCTATTGACCTTGCTATAATTTTCTCCAGTCACTTGTATCCACACACGTCATTTACCTGATTGAGATAGTAACAGTGTCTACAATTTTGTCTTCTCTCTTTTAATTTATCATTGTAATGTCATAATATTATAGTGTAAAAAATATAAACAGAAGTTTAATGTCTGCCTAATATTCCCTTATATGAAATGGCACAATTGACTAAGGCATTTATTGGTGGACAGTTATTTTGTTTTTGTTGATTTTCACTCACAAATACTGCTGTGATGAATGCCATTATGAGAGACGCTGGCCCTCCGCTCTCATTGGTTCTTCAGAATTATCTCCCAGAGGTGGCATTGCTGCGGTATGCAGGTTTTTCAGGTTTTTCCTTTTTCTAGGCACACGGCTCTCCAGAAAGGCCGTAGGAGAGGATGTGCAGCTCTTTTGACCACGCTGGGTTGCCTCCCATTTCTCAGCTGCCTGCTGGCTCCCGAGACAGGTGGGGACGAGACCACAGCAAGGCCGGGTCCCTGGGACAAGCGGAGGCACCACACCTGCAGGATGCAGGCGCCAAGGTGGAAGCTTCCCTGCCCCCTTGCTCCCCTGCTGGCTGCCCCGCCCTCCCTCCTCCCGCTGTAGGTGTGGGAGCTCTTGGTTTTCTTCCGTCCTGAGTCCCCTCCAAAGCCCGACACAGCTCTACTTCTTGCTGACCATTTCTTGATGGGAAACCAAGCATTCAGATCTCCCCTTAACACACGCACATACACACACACTCCCCACACCCAAAGGAGTGCGGAGTCACCTTCACCAAGCACTGCTCCCTGCCTGCCTAGGACAGCACCCCGCAGTGCCTGACAGAGTTGGGATGCCCTGGGAAGCACCTGATTCAGCCTTCTCATGCTGCATGTCGGGAAACTGAGGCCTAGGGAGGAGAAGGGACTTGCTCAAGCTACCCAGAATATCCATGTCACGGGCGGGGGCAGGTCCCACAGCTCTGGTCTCAGTGTGCAGGGTCTTCCTAGTTCAGTTCATTCCAATTGAACCAGCTTTCAATCAGCAGCTTTTACACGACAGGCACTAAGACTTGCGTGGATGCAGCTCTAACACAGGTCAAATCCTGTACGTCACTCACGCCCACACACATTATCCACGGGCAGAAGCTTCTGTGTGCAAAGATTTGTCTGATGGGAGTGGTCAGGATGGCTTCTCTAACAGAAACCGCTTTCCTTGGCCTCTGCAACCACAGCCTGTCCTTGTCACTGTTGAATCTTGTTTGTGACACTGTAATGTTTGCTTTTGATTTTCTGGAGGGGCCGGGAGAGCCGGTGGGAGGAACGTGAGATAAGTTGGGGCAGAAGTTCACGGTGGGCGCCCAGAGTGGGCCTGTGCTGAGCACACATCCCTCATGCTGAGGGCGGGGGAAGGGCAGTAGGCTTGCCCAGGAAATACAGGGAGACCTCTGGCTGCATGAGGGGAGACCTCTCCGGGCTTAGCCCTCTGCTGGGCACAGTTGTGCACTTCCCTCTCCTCCCAGAAACATTAGGCAATGTCGGGACATTTTTAGTTGTCACAACTCAGGAAGCAGGTGCTACTGGCAACAGCCGAGCAGAGGCCAGGGGTGCTGTTGACATCCTACAAGGCACAGGACAGCCCCCCACGACAAAGAATTCTCCAGCCCAGAATGTCAATAGTGCTGAGGTGAAGAAACCCCGGATCAATTCAGGGCGGGAGCTGCGCTGCCGGAGAGCACGTCTGACGTAAACCCTGACCAGGACCGAGGAGAGAGCGCGCTGCCGGAGAGCACGTCTGACGTAAACCCTGACCAGGACCGAGGAGGGAGCGCGCTGCCCGACAGCACGTCTGATGTCAACTCTGACCAGGACTGAGGAGGGAGTACGCTGCCGACGAGAACGTCTGACATCAACTCTGACCATGAGAGAGGAGGGAGCGCGCTGCCGACAGCACGTCTGTCGTAAACTGTCTGACCAGGACTGAGGAGTGAGTGCGCTGCCCGCCCGCACTTCTGAGGTGAACTCTGTGACCGGGGCCGAGGAGGGAGCGCGCTGCCAGATGGCACGTCTGACGTCAGCTCTCACCGGGACCGAGAAGGGTGCGCGCTGCCGGACAACACGTCTGCGGTAAACTCTCTGACTAGAACCGAGGAGGGAGCACGCCGCCCGACAACACGTTTGATGTTAACTCTCTTACCATGACCGAGGAGGGCCCGCTGGACCACCAGACAGATCAGAGGATGGACAGAGCTGGTTTGGAGAGACAGAATCTTTCAAAAATCTGTGCACCAAGAGAGGGAGACAGCTGTTTGGTGGAAGGAACTCCGAATTGGAGCCTGCGACCCAGCCCCAGCGCTGTCATTCAACCCACGGAGCAAAATCTTGAGCTCCTCTGAGCTTTGGTTACTTCATGTATAAAACTCGAGTGACAATATCTGCTCCATAGGGTGTTCCAAAGAATAGGGCACAGAGTAGATGCTCGTTAATACTAACCATTCATCTTCCGTCATCCAGCCACTGCTACACACACACACACACACACACACACACACACCATTGCAATTAAGAAGGAGCTATCGAAATATTATCGGTGAGGATTCTGAATTTAAAGTCTGGGTAATTGCAGTTTAGGGACTAGAAATCCTCCACACAAAGGCATACGGGCCTTCCTATAAGCTAGCCGCCTGTGTGGAACACAAGTGTGGGGTTAGAGAGCCAGAATATTACACAAGAATATAATATAAACATAAAAGGACAAAGAAAAAACATTCCCTAGTCACCCCTGGCTAAAAATTTCTCCAGTATTTTAAGGCAATGGAATTAGAAGTTGATGGCATAAACCCTCCTATCTGATGACTGCGGTCAGTGTGGTTGTTAATATCTGAGCTGACGGTGGTGGCTGCACAGTTGTCATCACATCATGGGGGCGCAATCACTCCAATCAATCCCTGTGTTGACTTCATCAAGTTCCTCCCCATGTGGGAACCACCCCATGTGTTGCTATCAGTCGGTATCTAAAATAGGCAAATCCCAAGGCAGACAACAGTCAAGTCTGTGTCACTGATGGTGGACAGACTGAAGAAGCAATCCTCGTTATGGCTGAGCCTTCACCCAGGCATGTTTCTGTCTGGATGTGGCCTAACACTTTCATACCAGTTCCTTCCAAATGTAACCAAAGTTTGAAGAGGCCTGAAAATTTGATAGTTCTAAGAATTGGATCCGTTTGGGGATTTTCCCCTCTGAGAATCTAAGAAAGGTCAGATTAAATGAAATTTCTATACATTTACATTAAAGAGAAATAATTCCTAGCATTTTCCAGTCATTAATCATAATGCAGAGGGAAAGGCCTTCCTGACTGGGGATTAGCTCTGCTGGGTTCAAGTCCTGTCTCTGTCACCAGCTTACTCAGAAGACTCAGGTCACTTCCCTTCTCTAGGCCTCAACTGCCTCTATGGGGATGAGAGGATGCAGCAACACTGGAGGATTCCTCACACACAGCTGGAATGTTTGAGGTCCTCACCCAGTGCTGGCCCACTGTAAGCTCTGTTCCAGCTCTGACCTTCTCTCATCTAAGAGCTAAGGATTCCCCTGCTGTCTCTCTCAGTTATTTTTCTCTTACACACACGTGCTCTGCTGTTATGCAGCAAGGACTTCACCACATACCACACGCCTGAGACTCTTCTCAAGAAAACCTGATATGCTGCTTTTGTGCTTTGCTGACGAAGAGGGGATGTCACATGGAAGAAGCCAATTGGACCTCCCCTGTGGTGGGGTTCATTCTCCTGAGCCTCTCAGCCCACCCAAAGCTGGAGAAAACGTTCTTTGTGCTCATCCTGCTGATGTACCTGGGGATCCTGCTGGGCAATGGGGTCCTCATCCTGGTGACCACCCTTGACTCCTGCCTACACACGCCCATGTACTTCTTCCTGGGAAACCTGTCCTTCCTGGACGTCTGCTACACAACCTCCTCAGTCCCCTTCATTCTCGACAGCTTCCTGACCCCCAGGAAAACCACCTTCTTCTCAGCCTGTGCCGTGCAGATGTTTCTTTCCTTTGCCATGGGAGCTACAGAGTGTGTGCTGCTGGGCATGATGGCATTTGATCACTACCTGGCCATCTGCAACCTCCTTAGGTACCCTGAGGTCATGAGCAAGGCTGCCTACATGCCCATGGCTGCCAGCTCCTGGCTGTTGGTGGTGCTGCTTCTGTGGTACGCACATCCTTGACAATTCAGCTGCCCTTCTGTGGGGACAGTGTCATCGACCGCTTCACCTGTGAGATCCTGGCTGTCCTGAAGTTGGCCTGTGCTGACATCTCCATTAATGGGATCAGTATGGGGATAACAAATGTGATCTTCCTGGGGGTCCCAGTCCTATTCATTTTTGTCTCCTACGTGTTCATCATTGCTACCATCCTGAGGATCCCCTCAGCTGAGGGGAGAAAAAAGGCCTTCTCCACCAGCTCTGCCCCCTCACTGTGGTGATCATATTCTATGGGACTTTATTCTTCATGTACGGGAAGCCGAAGTCTAAGGACTCCCTAGGGACAGACAAAGAGGACCTTTCAGACCAGTTAATCCCCCTTCTCTATGGAGTGCTGACCCCCATGCTCAACCCCATCATCTACAGCCTGAGGAACAAGGACGTGAAGGCTGCTGTGAGGAACCTGGTGGCTCAGAAATACTTCAGCCAGTGATGTAGGGGATCATCTGTGATTCTCATTCCCGTGTAAGAAGGGACTTCTAGTCATTACAGCTGCCATTCAAAAGCCAAGTCAAGTTAACTGGAATGGTCTCTCGCCCTTAAGTCCATTTTCAGGGAATGTTTAACTTTTCAGAGTGTGTCTCCTGAGTTTTGGCTATATGTCTGGCAGCTTCAGCAGATGCCAGACAGAAAATACTCTAACTGTATGAAGGCATCCTGAACACATGGTAAAACCAAGGAGATGGGAACAGTAGAGCAATCCAGGTGGCCCTGACTGTGTCTAAGCTGTGGAGTCAGTACAGGGAAGAGAGATGACTCTCCCAGCAACTTTGCCACCCCTACTGGCATCACCAGGAGAGTCCGGGGGACAGGAGGAAGTGGAACTTGTATTTGGGGCTTTTGTTTATTAGATTCAGTTTGCCTGAAGTGCTAAGAAGAGACAAAGACGAGTTCTCCACATAGAGAGCTTTTGGGTGGGAATAATCTATTTTGATAAACTGAATTTCTTTCTAGTTGTGATAAAACTATTTTTTTTGATGCATTGAACATTACGAAACACTGCTAGTAAATTAAATTAAAGACGGTGTACAGAGCTTGAATTTGTTATTTATCACTTATAGCAATTCCCAATAGAAAAACTAGTATTCTGGTAGATAATTCATATTCTGAAAAAAAAAGTAGATGATAGGTAGGTAGATACAGAGGGATGGAGGAAGGAGGGAGGGAGGGAGGGAGGGGAGGGAGGGAGGGAGGGAGAAAGGAAGGAAGGAAGGAAAGAGATAGCAGTTAAGTATGTTTGAAGGCTTTGGGGCTACAGTTCGACGGGTTTCTTTGCTCCAGGAATTCTCAGAGACTTTAATATGCTAAAGTACACTGTGAATGTCCAAGAGATAGAAAGTCTGTAGCATTTCCTGAACCTCCATAGTTCAGGACAATAAAAATTGGGAAGCATGTTCTTACCTATGACCTTGTGCAGGTTGCTTAGCTTCTCTCAGCCTATTTCTTCATATTTTAAAACCTAACCACTTAATTTTACTTGGATTAGATAAGATACTGGAAATGAGTACTTTGTAAATGGTAATTATTAGTAGTAGTATGAATGCTGCACAGTGCTATGTGCCATGTAGAACAGAGGAAGACATAGTTCCTGTCTAGAACAATAGACACAGAAGACAGACGAGTGATTCAGAGATGGCAGATGATGGATAGAAGCAGTTTTATGGCAAGTTATATTAAATTTTGAGAATATTGGTAGACATTTAAAAAGATAATTTAGAAAGTGAATCCAATTTTGAGAATATTTTGGAAAGCAAAAATTTTGGTTTTTTTATATTTATTAAAAATGAATTGCATTAGATAAGGATGCACATTTTGTTAATAAAATTTCATTTTCTTAGGTTAGTCAGTCATGTTCCTGATTTCTACTTTGCACCAGTAGAGAATCTAGCGGCCACTCAAGCAAACTTCAGACACTTGCCCAACTGTGCAAAGTGTTGTTAGAAGGGGCTTCAGAGGGCTTCTCGTTCAGTTGTATCTACATGCTGCATGGAGTTCCTCTCCAATATCCCTGACCCCAGTCATCCAGCATCTGCTTGGACACCTACAGTGACAAAGAATTCAGTACTTCTAGATTTGAGCCGTTTCATTCAGCCCTACTAGCAAATTCTTCCTTGCCTTGTGCTAAAATATACTCTCCAGTGGCTACTACCTTCCAGTCCTAATCCAGCTTTGTGCCTCTACATGAAATGCACTAGGCTGCTTCCTTCTGAGATATGAAGATAGTTCTGGTCCCCTCCAGCCTAGACAGCCCCAGTCCTTCCTCCTGTGCCCGAATCACTCAACATTACCCAACTAGCAGCTACTAAACTGTGTCGAGAGCCTCATCTAGTTTATTCCAGCAATAGAATATTATATTTCTGAAAATACCTTGGGAATAATACTGATGCTGCTGAGGTAACTCTGTTTCCCGGGGGTGACTAACATCAGTCTGGTGTAGAGAAACACGTGAATGAGGCCCCTTCTTGTTAGCTGTCCTCTACTCACTTCCTCTTCCTCTGAGTAATGGCAGCCATATCCTTCTATGTTACAAATTACATGATCCTAATGTAGCTGTTAAGTTAGAAATCACGATTTGTTTTCTCTAGGAACAATGGCCACCTCTATCCAACCCTCCAACTTCACATTCCTTGCCTTTCAAAGTCAGTCACCTTTCTCCTGGCCCATGCTTTCAAAAAGAACAAGATGCATTAACAGTACCAAGAAGAGACAACAAGACTGGAGAAAGTTTTCATTGACCTAGGTCATCAGTCTTTCTGAAAAATTATTGCTGTGGTACCATACAGCATAGGAACCCTTTCCTAAAATCCCAGATGAAAATGATCAGAATGGATAAACTCTTTTGGGGACCAGGAATACTCTCATATTATTATACTTATTGGAACAAATATATTATTTCAACTTCACAGTTCTGGGTCAGTGATTTTTCAGGCTTTTATTCTAGTGGCTGAATCCCCAATGAAATCTTTAAGCTGAAACTCCAAACACAAAGTGGATCTGTTTTTGTGGAAGCAGGGCAGGGGTGGGGGCAGAATAGAGGTGGGAGACAGTGGAGGGAGTAGGGCTCTACCTGCTCAGCCTGCCCTTCATCTCCATCCCTCAGGGGTTCCCCAATCCAGAGGCACCACCCAACTCAAATATGATACATACCACCGTTGCCAAGAAAATTAGAAATTCTATAAGAATTTTCTTGCTCCACTCTCTGAAAAAAATTTGAGAATCTGGGGAGAAAATTATATTCTAAGAAAAAGTAAATTAGCCATTAAAGAGATAGACAACCTAAAAAACACCAATTACCTAAGAAGAAATTAAGAAATTGTCAGATACCACTTTAAGATGTTCCAGGCCCAGAGAGATGAATGTTATTAGATATCTAGAGGACAAAAGGCTTTAACACTGTTTGAATTATTTCAGAGCATACAGCAAGAAAGATATATTCCAAATTCCTTCAACCAAGCCAGCATAACATTGACGCAAAACATGAAAAACAGGACAAATAACGTACAATGGAGAAAACCAGAGACCCAACTCACTCATGTATAAATGTGCGTGTCTGTGTATAGACATATATAACAGAATTCAGCAACATATTACAAGAATAATAAACCATATCCAAGTGGATTTATTTCAAAAATGTAAAAGTGGAACAATTTAAGAATATCTACAGAAATAATTCACCACATTCATAGGTCAAGGGAGGAAAAAAGTGATCATTTCAATAGATTCCCCAAAGTTATTTGAAAGTTAAAAATCAATTTCTGAGTTTTATAAAACTTCTAATAAAATAGGAAAGGGTGTGTTCTCTAACAAAATTTATGTCTCTGATAAAAAAGTCTGCATGGTGCTGAATGATGAGTAGATCAAACCCATTACAATACCAACCACTGAATTAGAGAACAGAAAGAAATAAAAAGTGAAAATAGAAGAAAGTAGGGAATAATTTTATTATTGATAACTTATGTACTATTAATTTTATACCTGGACAAAATAGGAAAATCAATTGAAAAGCAATTTTTAAAAAAAATAGAATTCAACAAAGAAGTTGATTATGAAATTAACATGCAAAAATCAAGTTTTTCATACAAATAATAACCAGGAGAAAATATAATGGGGGAAGAAAGAATTTATCTATAATAGCAATGAATTGGAGGGGGAATACCTAAGAATAAAGTTAAGAATCCACAATACTTACATGAATAAAAGCATAATACTATATTGAGATAACTCAAAGGAATATTTGAATAAATTGAAAGATATAACTTGGGTAAGAAATCTCATTAGTGTAAACTTCTCAAGTCCCCTAAATTAACGTAAATTCAATGCGATTCCAATCACTGACAAGCTCATTCTAATTCACATAGAAATATAATTATATATGATATATAATATAATACATATAGAAAAACGTGTCAGAACAGCCAGAAAGTTTTAGAATAAAACCAACAAGGGGAAACTAGTACTACCAGATGTCAAAATGTATAAAAGTACAATAATTAAAAAAAAAAAACTTAGTACTGGCGGAGAAATAGATCATTGGAACAGGAGTCTAGAAGTAGACCAAATACATACAGTCATTTAATATGTGATAAAGTCCATGTGCTAATTGTTAAGTCGTCTCTCAGCTTCAAAGCTATCCTCTGTACTCAGCTTGGTGGTGCTGGGCTGGGACTCCAAACCGCATTTCTGCTTTGCCTGCTGGCTCCCTGTTGGTGCTGCCCGTAGGGGGCGCTAGAGGGAGAAGGCCGGCGGAGAAAAGAGGGACTTGCTCCTCGGGTTTGCTCCCTGCGCCTGTCCATGTTGCTCCACAAGCCGTTTGCCCCCGTCAGCAGCAAGCGGCGGTTGTTCCCGACAACAGTTGGTTCCAATATCCTGCTTCTTTCCACATCCTCAGAACCAGGCTCTGAGAAGCAGTTTGTTCTGCGTCTCAGTTTCATAAGGCCCCTCCCCAAACACCAGATAAATCCCAGAGGAATCAAAGATTAAAATATAAAAAATAAAATCTCAAAGGCTCTAGATGAGAGGAAGGGGTGAGGAAGATTCTGAAAAAAGTGTCAGATTATTCTGTAGAATCCACGATGCCTGACGACCCAGCCCCACTCCAGCTGCTCTGTTCTAACACAAGCGGCGGCTGAGGCTCCGAGGGCGTGGGCGATGCCCCGGCTCAGTTAGTGCCCCCAAGATGAAGCTGGCGCAGGAATCCTCCTCGGCGCCAGAGGAGATCCTGGAGACAAGCACGAGTCTCGGGGCAGGAAAGAGAGGAACACGGTGGCATCCACAGAGTCAGGTCGGGCGATCCACGGGCCACAGGGGCAGGGCTCTGGCTCCAGGTCAGGGTCGCTGGAGGAGCTGGGGGTCTCTCTGGCCTCTAGGCTGAGCGGATGCCTCTCTGTCCCTGAGCAGGGGTTGCCTCAGGTTTCACTAACCCTTGCGGCCTGGGGCCTATTAAAGGACTCACAGCCGGCCGGTCCTCACACCCAATCCACGTGGGCAGACCACAGTCCCGCCCTCCTCCCGGGATGGCGACTGCCTGAGGCGCGCCAGCAGCGGGGAACCAGCGCCAGACGGAAAAGCAAACAGAACCCAGAGAAACACGTCTCCTAATGTAACTGAACCGCTAGAGGAACAAAAGGATGCCAGGAGCACGCCAGGAGATTCAGGTCCAGCACTAAAAGTCTCTGATAAGAGGGCCGATTGAACACTTGTACGTGGTGACGTGAGCTAAGAAAAAACGTGATATGACGCAACTCGAGGAGAATGCCAGGTCGGAGGGAGGTTGGGGGAGGTGGCGGCGACGTGAAGAAGACAGACGGGCAAGTGGTCAGGGAGGGAAATGCGGGGTTTGAGGGCAGTTGTGTCCCACCCCAAAGCCCACGCCCTTTTGGCCCTGGCTGCACGTAGCGAGGCCCCCAGTGGGGCCGGGGAGGAGGAAGAATGGACCCGGCATTCAAGGGGTTTCAGAAAAAACGGGGGGACAGAGCGAGCCGGTACAGGTGAATCATCCTGTTCTTTCTCCCACGCCTTTCACTGCCCAACACTACTCCATTCGTCCTTTAACAAAACAAGCTCCTAAGCGGACTCTGGCCCTCAGGGGCAGGCCTCAGTGCTGTTTCTTTAGAAGTCGCCAAGCAAACGCCGATTCGGGAAACCCTACAGCAGCTTGGTGGAAGCACTAAGACTTTCAGCCCATACCCACCCTGAGTCCCTGAAGTCTGGCTGAAAGAAAACACAGCAGAGCGTTTAGGCCCAGGGCCCCACCCGGGAGGCTCGGTGTGGCAAGGCTTGTCTGCAGTCCCAGGCTCTCGCCACATCTCCTAAGGGTTGAGCTCACTGTTACCAGTGTGAGACCCTATGAAGAGACTGGGTTGCTGCCTCTTCCTGCCCCTGCCCTCAGCTGCACACTTACCCCACAGAAAGACAGTTCGGTAATGGCTTGCTGCCATTGTGGCTTTGCAAGGTTATACACTTTTCAGACAGTGACTTCTTTTTTTTTCAGTGTAACAATGTTTTCAGCCAACGACATATGCTACAAGAAGTAATATTTTGACTTTACGGTTTCAGGCAAAGACACTTACCAACTTATTACTTGGCACAGCAGTTTCTAGTCAGAGGAGATCCTATGGAACAAAGAGGAATTGTTTGCCACGTAGGGATGAACCCAAAGCACATTGCCAAGTGAGAGGACTGAAGAGGCAGCACCTCCCCTGACTCTTTACTAGGCTGTGCACACGCACTAGTTTTTACAACTTTTGAAGCACTCATGTATTTACTTTTATTTTGCCCTTAAAGTATTTTCTGTGATATAACTTTATTTATAGTGCAGTTTGAATGCAAGTTTACCATAAACCCCCAAAATGTTGAAAAATTGTTGAATGGTGCAGAAAGAAGACTGCACCTTCCGAAGAACCCCTTCTCACAGCCCCACCCACCATCAAGTCTGTCTTCCTCCTTCGGGAAGCACTGTCAACTTCATTACATTTTACACACAAACTCTATTTATTTACTTTCTAATTGTTTGTTACATAAACTTGTTTTCATTGTTCAATTAATATATTTTTCTATCTGTGAGTACTATTTAGGGTATCGAAATGCATCATAATTTTTCCCATGAAAATCAATGAAAACTTATTTTCCATCTAATGGTTTTTTCCCCTTTAGCAGCAAGGTTTTGGGGAGAGAATTGACATCTTTAAGCAAAGGTTAGGTGTATTTTTTTGGATTAGCAATGCTCTCTACAGAGTAAAAATGAAGTCACATTGCCTCATGGAACTCGTGGCTACTATCTTGGGAACGAACTGAAGCAGCTGGAAAATTTAAGTGTTTGGCATTCATTGGACCTTCCCCATTCCTTGCTGTAGACAGAAAGACAGCATTCTCGACATGTTGAGTTTGTGATCCTAGGGACCAAGGTTTGGCCTCTTACCCCTAAGAGGAAATGACTAGAGACCCATTGACTAAGGCCCATGAAGACTCAAGTAAACATAAGGAAAAGGGTGTGTATCAGTAAGGATTAGGTTTAACTAAAAGGCAGACCCTCACGGTAACACTGCTTATGCAAGACAGTAGTTTATTTCTCTGCCTTGTGTAAAGCTCTGAAAGTTAAGTAATCCAGGGATATTATAGGATCTATATTCCTCTAAGTCTCCAGGGACTCAAACTCCTTCTGGTTTACTGCTTTACCATCGCAATGGTGTGGTCCTTATCCTCATAGTCCAAGAAGGCAGCTGGAGCTCCAGCTCTCACACCACATTACAAGAAGTAGGGTAGAAAGAGTGACAAAGAGGAAGGGGAGTGTGATGGTTAATTTTATGTGTCAACTTGACTGGCCATGGGGTGCCCAGATTAAACATTATTTCTAGGTGTGTCTGTAAGGGTGTTTCTGAACAAGATTGGCATTTGAATCTGTGAACTCAGTAAATTGCCCTCCCCAAGGTGGGTGGGCATCATCCGATCTGTTGAGGGCTTGAATAGGGTAAAAGATGGAGGAAGGAGGAATTCGCTGGGACGACTCATCTCACCTCTGCTGCCTCAGACTGAGATTTACACTGTCAGCTCCCCTGGTCCTCAGGCCTTTGGACTCAGACGGGATTATAGCACCAGCTTTCCTGGGTCTCCAGGATCTGCAGACAGCAGACTGTGGGACTTCCTAGCCTCCATAATTGTGTGAGCCAATTCCTCATAATAAATCTCCTTTTATATCTATATATCCTGTTGGTTCTGTTTCTCTGGAGAATTCTAACTAATACAGGGAGCAAAGGGCATATGTCAGCTGTCCTTTAAGAAAAGTTTCTAGAAGCTGTCATGTGACAATTCTGCTTGCAGCCCATTGGCTATAACTTAGTCATGTGGCCGTAGTTAACTGCAGGAGATTCTCATGTTAAAATAGCTATGTACTATGGGCAATAAACATCAAGTTTAGATAATATGGAATTATGAATTTTTTGATAAAATGATCAACACATTCTTCACCTTTAATTCTCACTCAGGTTCATTTCTAATGAAATGAGCCACATAATTGTAATTTGGATTATGGATGCTAGTTTGTTATGTACATCTAAAATAATAATACGTTCGTATGTGGAATCAGATTCTTTGACTGGATCCAGATAAGTGAAATGTCTTTCGTCTTTTGGGACATGCTCCCAACAAGCATGACAGTAAAGCTTCACTTTTGTGTCTCTCAGAGAAGATGTATTTATAATAGTTACCACGATTCCCTATCCTGGCATCTAGGCTTCCTAAGGTCTCATTGTGTGTTGTACCACATCAAACACGCAGCCAGATGATCCATGTCTTACAACCAAGGCAGCACACTGGCTTCCTCCCTCTTTCTGTAAGCTAGGGATCGACAGCCGTGACATACATACATACGTTCATGTTTCGATTTGGGTCCAAAAGCATCATCAGAGAATTCACATATTATTCATTCCCCATAGAAATTCCAATGAGGGAAATGGTGCAGATACCAATGGAAGGACACTGGCTCTGTGACACAGACAGGGACACATGACGAACACTCTATAGCTGAAATGACAAGGATTCTCAGAGAGACCCACATACAACTAGGAATTGCCTTTCCTCATAACTCTGTTAGTCCTTTTCAAGGACAAACTGCCTTCTTTGCAGCCTAACGGTTTACTCAAGGACAAAGAGAGGTCATTGGCAGACTTTGTTTTTATAAAGCCTGCCTCCACCTTTGTCCAAGGAGACAATCTATGCAAACTTCGTCTTTTCCATATACTGTGCTCTATCTAACTAAATGTCTCTAACTCCAACTTATTCTCCAACTCTCTGATAATGTTCCTGGTGTAATAGCATAAAAACCACTTTGGAGCAGAATCAGTTCCCCTAATAGTGAAACATTTGCATCCTCCACTTCACCACTTCTTGCAAATAGTCCTCCAAGTGCACAACTGGATCTTCTGGCAGAAAATCCCAAGTCTCAAGAGGCAACTGGGCCTGATGCTTTAATTAATGCCATTTCACCAAACTCGAGGACATGCAAGGGGGCTGCAGGAACTACCAAGAGGTGTTCAAAGCTAGTTCACCATCCATTTGAAAGTATTGAGGATTAATAACATTCTGACCCATCCCACAGGTGTTAAATGTCCATAGTTGTGGCCCGTAGGCCTTGCTAAAGGCTCCTGCTCTACCCAGATTTACAATCCAGATACAGTTGTAGTAGTTCATAACTCTAAAGTTCCTCATTGGCCTCTCACAAATGCTCACCTCTGAGGGAATGCAGATTTCCCACCAGAAGTCTCAGGTGACTTCACCTTCCTGGACTGTTAACGGGGATACTTGGGGGCCAACTTCTGTTTCTGCAGGTTAACCACAGTCTTCAACATCTGAGTTGAAACATCAAAGCTATTGGTGCACCTTGCTTGTGGGTTTTGTTTCTAACCATTCTCAACCAAATGGAATTTACATTTTTAATAGCCATAATTATCCTTGTTTAAATCATTTTAAGGCAGTAGCTTTATAGTTTTATGGGATGTTTTTAGTTTAACTGAGAGGAGTTCATGCTCCAGATTGTTTATTAAAAAAAAAAAAAATGACCACCAAGATTTCAGATAGATAGTGAGAAAGCCATTTTACTTTCTGACCAAATTTTTCAGACAATTTAAAGGAAAACTTTTAATTTTGTGGGTTAGTTACATTGGAAACTGAGGCTGAGGCAGTTATTAGGTCTCCAAGTTGTTTTTCTTTTATTTGTTTGTTTGTTCTCACATTGAGATTTCCAGCCCGTAGGAGGAAGCTTGATATTTTAAAGCTATTTTGCATCTTGCTAAAATCTTCAAAGTCAGAGAAAAGGTTTTAATTGGGTAGTCTTGCTACACTGGAATCTGAGGCTAGAAGAGACGTCCGGGGCACGTGGGCTGCACTGCTCTACAGGGTGGCCCAGGGACCCACTTCTTTCTTTTCGCTCCACTCTCCCTATGCTGTTGTCCTCATTCAAATGATCAAAGCTGGTTCATCACTTTATTTCAAACATTCCAGCCCAAAGAAAGGGGGAGAGAGAGGGCATGGACAGTTTTTTCTGAAGGACTTGACCTTGAAGCCGAAAAATGTCATTCCCACTCAATCCCATTGGTCAGAATTTAGTCACATGGCCACACCCAGATGCAAAGGATGGTGGGAAATATAGTGTCTAGCTGGGAAGCCATGTGCTCAGTTAAAATTTAGGGGTTTCTATTAGTGAAAGGGAGAAATGAAAAATGGATATTGAAAGATTATCGGTCTCTGCCCCAGTGACATTTGTTTCATGGATCACGGCTCCTGGCTGACTGGGTGATTGGGAATGCTTAGGGGAAGGGGTTTGATCGCTTTGGAGGGATATGTTGGTTTCTAGAGGGTTAATTAGGTTTAGGGCTGATTAGGCTTGAGGAAAGGAAGACCATTGAGTATGTCTGGATAGACAGTGATTGTATTTGGTAAAGTTGATTGAATTAGTTGATTAGATAAGAATTTTGATAAGATATGTAACTCCTGGTTTAACATCAAAATACAAAGAAAGTGTTCAGCTATAAGTTTGGTCATTTTGAGAAGTAACCTTTCTGGTTTGCCAAATATTGAAACTTTAAACTAAAAATTTGTTATACTTAGTTATTCAAAAAACTAAAAGTATTCAGTTCTCTCTCCTGCCTTTCCTTGTGTGTTATACATCAGTGTCGATATTCATTCCTTTTGAGGTACATTTGGTCTCTTAAAAAGCTAGCCACAGATAGCCTCAATAGCACCTCTGGGCAGACACCAAAGGACTAAATCTGATCCTAAGTAAAATCTAGTAGCTTGCCAATATTTTCACCAGTTAGGAATTATAGGAATTTAGCCATAGAATTTGAAAATAAATTAAAGTCTCTTTTTAGCCATTTTTTGTTTTTAGTAGAGACCAAGATCCCATTCACTGCAAAATGTTTTTGTAGGCATGAAGGCTTGTGTTTGATCCAGGAATAATAAGTGATTGACTGTTACTCGGTCACAGGGTGGGGTGGGATTCCTGGCACTTATTTGTTTTTTTAAGGCAAAGGAAAAAACAACTGAGCAGAAATTTGTTCTTTCGACAGTTTTTTGTGGAAATGTAGATTAAAGAGTCTGGGGGGGGGTGGTTAATCCTGTATTGCAATAATTGCATATAGGGTTACACAAAGCCAGTGGGAATGCTGTTTTAAGTCAATATAAGTTATCTGACCTAGATGTTGCCATTAGGGGCGTTAACTAACCAGGCATCTTCAGTTATTAACTTTTTTATCTTAATGAGTTCTGAGTTCAGATGTTTTCTGTTTAAATATAAATATTTGCTTTTGCTAAAGCTAATTTGAAATTCTTGAGTTTGACTTGAGTATGCACAAAAAAGATCAGTTTTGTCGGAAGTAGCAGGGAAATCCACCATTGAAATTTAAAAACAGCTAATATGTTTTAAGTCATTACATTTCATTGTACAAATTTTTGAAATATAAAATAAAATTTAAAATTCTTTTTAAACAGAACTTTGAGGGCCGGCCCCGTGGCTTAGCGGTTAAGTGCGCGCGCTCCGCTGCTGGTGGCCTGGGTTCGGATCCCGGGTGCGCACCGACGCACCGCTTCTCTGGCCATGCTGAGGCCGTGTCCCACATACAGCAACTAGAAGGATGTGCAACTATGACATACAGCTATCTACCGGGGCTTTGGGGGAAAAATAAATAAATAAAATTATTAAAAAAAAAAAAAACAAACAGAATTGAAAGCCCAGAAATAAAACCACACATATACGGACAGCTAATTTTCGACAAAGGTGCTAAGGACATGCAATGGAGAAAGGAAAGTCTCTTCAATAAATGGTGTTGGGAAAACTGGACAGCCACATGCAAAAAAATGAAAGTGGACCATGTGCTATCGCCATTCACAAAAATTAACTCAAAATGGATCAAAGACCTGAAGGTGAGACCTGAAACTATAAAACTCATAGAAGAAAATATAGGCAACACACTATTTGACATTGGGTTTAAAGGAATCTTTTCGGATGACATGCCTACCCAGACTAGGGAAACTAAAGAAAAAATAAACAAGTGGGACTTTATCAGACTAAAGAGCTTTTATAAGACAAATGAAACCAGAATCAAGATGAACAAACAACCAACCAGCTGGGAGAGAATATTTGCAAAACATACATCTGACAAGGGGTTGATCTCCATAATGTATAAAGAACTCACACAATTGAACAACAAAAAAACAAACAACCCGATCAAAAAATGGGCAGAGGAAATGAACAGACACTTCTCCAAGGAAGATATACAGATGGCCAATAGGCACATGAAAAGATGCTCAACATCACTAATCATCAGGGAAATGCAAATCAAAACAACACTAAGATACCACCTCACGCCCGTTAGAATGGCTATAATCACCAAGACAAAAAACAACAAATGTTGGAGAGGATGTGGAGAAACAGGAACCCTCATACACAGCTGGTGGGAATGCAAATTGGTGCAGCCTCTATGGAAAACGGTATGGAGATTCCTCAAAGAATTAAAAATAGAGATGCCCTATGATCCAGCCATCCCACTACTGGGAATCTATCCAACGCACCTGAAATCAACAATCCAAAGAGGCTTATGCACCCCTATGTTCATTGCAGCATTATTCACCATACCCAAGAAGTGGAAGCAACCTAAGTGTCCCTCGACTGACGATTGGATTAAGAAAATGTGGTATATATATACAATGGAATACTACTCAGCCATAAAAAAAGACAAAATCGTCCCATTTGCAACAACATGGATGGGCCTGGAGCGTATTATGTTAAGTGAAATAAGCCAGAAAGAGAAAGACAAACACTGTATGATCTCACTCATATGTGGAATATAAACCAACACATGGACAGAGAAAACTGGACTGTGGTTACCTGGGAAGTGGGGGTGGGGGGTGGGCACAAGGGGTGAAGGGAGTCATATATGGGGTGATGGACAAACAAAAATGTACAACCCAAAATTTCACAATGTTAGAAACCATTAAAATATCAATAAAAAAAAAAAAAAAACAGAACTTTGATACTAGGCATCCCAAAAGAAAAGCTTGTCTTGTTTAAGAAGTGCTCTAAACCAGCAATTCTCAAACTTTTTGTCCTGAATATTAGCAAAAATTAGAAGACTGATAATATCTGACATTGATGAGGATAGAGGGAAACAAACACTATTCTATTCTCTTGGTGCTAACGTAAACTGGGTCTGTTTTTTAATACAACGCTATAACATTAGACAGACATGCAGGACAAGGATACTGAATAAAGAAAAGAAAATTCAACCATCTTCCAAGAAAGAAAACTAAGAGGTCAAAAGTCCTGTTTCACAAGTGGGGTCCCCATGGTTTACTGTCGGGTCACTAGATTTAGTAAATAAAAATACAGAACGCCCTATTCAATTTGAATTTCAAATAAATGGTGAATACTTTTTGAGTATGTCTCCATACTTTGGGATAGTCTTATACTTTAAATAAAAAGTATTCATTGTTTATCTGAAATTGAAAATTTACTGGGCAGCCTGTGTTTTATCTGGCAATCATAATTTAATATAAAACAATCATAATAACAGGAGAAGAAAGTTTTATCGTGGATTGTTGCTAAAAATTCTGCCCTGAGTCTCCTCTTTTTTGTTGTCTCTCTCCCCAGGGAATGGTTGTTGCCAACCTTTTGTCACAGGAACTGCTCAGCTAATTCCTTCATCTTACCCTTATCTGTTGGGTCTGTCTTACAATGTCTTCCAATGCCCTCATTCACTTTCTCTTTCTTTTTCACTCATAAGCCTTTTCAATTTAAACTTGCAGTTAAGTGCTCCAGGTACATTCAAGAGTCCATCTTCTTACCTATCTCAAAACTAGGAACTACTAAATTTCCCTGGGGAAGGGTGTAAGAGGCCAAATCCAGGACACAGAGCACAAATAAATAAGAGGCTAAATCTTTGAGGGCGCTCAGCTGCAAGGGAATGATTGGTTCACAGATCTCGGTGCTTTCAGAGGTGAGCAAACAGCCTGGAACAGACAGGCGAGGAAAAGATTCTGTCAAGTACATGAAGTTTACCTGGAGCCTGATTAATTCAAATCCTATTTAGCCTGGTTTAGAACCACCCCCTATACCACCATCCAGATCCTTGAGGCTTAAAATAGCAAGTTACTACATGAGAAAACATAATCAAATCAAACATAAAAAACTATATAGAAAGTTGGACACTGACTTAATATTTCATGATACTAAGGAATTGTTAAATGTTTTTGGGTGTGATAATGGTATTATGGTTACATCTTTAATAAGAGTCCTGATCTTTTAAATACACCCTGGAATATTTGCAGATTAAATGATATTTCTGGAATTAGCTTCCAAAGGTAGGAGGTTGAGGGGGTGGAAGTGTAGATGAGACAAACGAGTTTGTTGAAGCTGGATAATAGGTACCTGGGAACACATTACACTATTCTCTGTGCTTCTATGTATGTTTGAAATTTGCCATAATACGAATTTTAAAAATAAAAACTATCATATCCATACAATAGAATATTATTCATCCTTAAAAAGGAAGAAAATTCTGACACATGCTACAACATGGATGACACTTGAAGATATTATGCTAAGTGAAATAAGCCAGTCTTATTGGGAAGGTCTAATACTGTATGATTCCACTTAGATGAGGTAGCCAGCGTAGTCAAATTCATAGAGACAGAAAGTAGAACAGTGGTTGCCAAGGGCTGGTGGAGAGAGGAATGAGGAGTTAGTGTTTAATTGGTACAGAGTTTAGTTTGGGAAGATGAAAGTAGTTCTGGAGATGGATGGTGATGATGGTTGCACAGCAATGTGAATGTACTTAATGTTACTAAACCAAAAACTTTAAAATGGTAAATGTAATGTTATGTATACTTTACCATGTGAAAATGATATCAATTTCATTTTGTAAATAAAAAATCCCACTTTCATAATGAACAGCACAAATAAAAATGGAAAATAGCAATAAAATCTGAATTTATTTTTAATCCCCTAAATACAGGGGATTAAAAACTAACTTTTTTTTTTTTTTTGCTGAGAAAGATTCTCCCCAAGCTAACATCTGTTGCCAATCTTCCTCCTTTTTTTTTTCCCTCCCCAAGCCCCAGTACGTAGTTGTATATTCTAGTCGTAAGTCCTTCTAGTTCTTGTATGTGAGCTGCCACCACCGCATGGCTACTGACAGACGAGTGGTGTGGTTCCATGCCTGGGAACTGAACCCAGGCCACTGAAGCAGAGCATGCCAAACTTTAACTAGACCATCAGGACTGGCTCAAAAATAACTAACTTTTTTTGGGGGGGTGGTGAGGAAGATCGGCCCTGAGCTAACATCCGCACCAATCTTCCTCTATTTTTTTCTATGTGGGATGCCACCACAGCATGGCTTGATAAGTGGTGTGTAGGTTCGTGCCCACGATCCAAACCTGCAAACCCCAGGCCACTGAGGTGGAGCACATGAACTTAACCACTACACCACTGGGCCAGCCCCAAAACTAACTTTTATTCTTGAAGAATAAACACATATTCCTTTCAAGATGGAAAAAAAATGTATCCTCTTAGTGTTCCCAGATGGCACATTTAAGTTTCCTTTTAAATATATTTTATATTTGAATTTACAAAATAAAAGGAAAAAATAATAATAATAAATAAAAATTGTCATAGAAAACACAGCAAGCATTGCCATCAGACAACTTGTACCCAAACAGTTAAGTGGGACAATTTCTGTGAGCCGGTGTCCTCATGTTCCCTAAGACCCAGATCACAAAAGGCAGTGAGAGCTGTGACATACTGCAGAAACCCCTGTGCTGGGCCCTCCACAACACTCCCCAGCTGCCCTTCCACATCCGTCTTGCACCCTAGGGGACAGTACATGTAATGCCAGTCCCTTTGGCCAAATCCCAGGAGCTTTTCCACATAGAACAAAAGTAGATAAAGTGATAAAGCAGCAACTCTTTAGCAATTCTAAGAACATCCCACTACAATGCAGGCTCAAGGTGGCAATTTTTTCGCAAGATTAAATATCTCATGCTTGCATTCACTGTTTCTCATTTTCTGTTGCCTTGAAAGATAACTGATAATACTCAGTTACCTCTAAAATGTCAAACCCCATAGAAATAGTCTAATTCTTACAATGTTCCCTGTGTAACCACCCCATCACATGTGTCTCTGACCCAAAGCAAGCACCATGGGCTAAGGGGTGAGGCCTCTGTGGGTCCTCTGACCTGGGGTCCTTGGACCTGCCAGGATGCCAACCTTCCAGGGACCTCATCCTCATATAATGACCTGGCCATGCTGAGGGCCAACCCCTCTGCACCCATATACCTAAGGCAAATGGCCTGAGTGACAAGTGAGACAGCAGTGAAGGCCATGCCTCCATGGAGCTAGAGCCGGGAGGAGAAAGTGGACACTGAAGGAGCAATCACAAGTGTGATGAGTGCCATGAAAGAGAAGCAGAGGACACTTGGGAAACCCAGGATAGGCTGCCTAACCGAGCCTGGAGTGGCAGTGGACAGGGAAGGCTTCTCTGGCAAGAAACAGGATAAGGGGATTGAAATTACGGCTCACCCTGGAAAAGAGCCTTCCAGTGGGATTCCCTGACTCGGGAGGTACCCCAACAGTGGGTGGAGCAGGAGTGGAGGATGCTGGGGAGAACAGCCCCCAGCCTGGATGGCTTGGAAACAGGTAGAGTAGCAGAGTCACAAAGAGCACAGGCTCTGGAGACAAACAACCCTGGGTTCCGTTTCCAGTTTCATCACATAATAACCACAGAAATGTAAGCAAGTTGCTTGATCTCAAAATAATGGACAATTTTAAACATATACAAAAGTAGAATCATTTAGTGAACAATCATGAACTATTCATCACTCAGTTTCAACAATGACAAACACATGGCAAATCTTCCTTCCTTTCCCAACTTCTCTGACTCCATCATTTTGGGGCAAATCCCAGACACTATCATTACACCTATAAAAAAATAAATATAGAGTGACATCAGCATCATGGGGGAGTGAGCTTTCCTGTGAACTCTGCCCCCCATAAGCTACAACAAAAGGAACAGTCACAGACCAACAATGGAATCCCAGACAGTGAAAAGCTAGATCGGAAAGATCCACACTGCCGCACATCTGAGAGCAGAACATGCTGGGCCCCCCCAGAGGAAGTGGGGAGAGGTAAGGAGAACTCCTCTCCCTCCCCATCAGATCAGCGATCCCTGTCCCAGTGCGGCTCCCAGAGAGGGGGAAGGGGCGGCCCTCGGCTGGGAAACCATAGCTCTTCGGGCTCTCTCAGCCAGTGGGAAAGTCCCACACAGAGGACTCAGAAGAGCCACAGGGCTACCATCAACATCTGAGCACCCCAGAGAGCGGATAATGAGGGGCAAACGAGAAGCTCCCCACGTCAGGGACCCAGAGGGCAAAAGAGAGAGCCCCCCACTCCCCACAAACCGGACCGTGCAGCTCAACCCCCCAGACCAGACCAAGCGATCCCCGGCAGACCAGACCAAGCGACCCGACCCCCCCGGATCACAGCAAAAAAAAAAAAACTGCGGATGGCAGCAGAAAAACTGCGACAGAGTGCAGGGGGCTTAGACTACACAGCCCTTTACCACCACACAGTAGCGGCGGGTGGAAATTGCAACCAGAGATTTCCAGGATGAGGAAAAACAAAGCCAACACAGGAACCACAATGCAAAGATGTATGAAATCACCAGACCAGAAGCAAAATGACAAGCACCCAGAAACCAGCCCCAAAGACACAGAAATCCATAATCTAAATGACAGAGATTTCAAAATAGTTATCATAAAAACACTCAACGAAATACGAGACAACACAGACAAACAATTCAATGAGATTAGGAGTTTCTTCACAAAAGAGATTGAAATCATAAAGAAAAACAAATCAGTGCTGATGGAGATGAAGAACACAATGGAGGAGATAAAGGAGAATCTGGAATCTTTAAAGAACAGAGCTGACAATATGGAGGAAAGAATTAGCATTTTAGAGGATAGGAATACAGATATGCTCCAGATGGAAGAGGAGAGAGAACTAAGACTAAAAACAAATGAAGAAAGTCTCCGAGAAATATCTGACTCTATTAGGAAATGTAACATAAGAATTGTAGGTATTCCTGAGGGAGAAGAGAGGGAAAGAGGAACAGAGAGCCTATTCAAGGAAATAATAGCTGAGAACTTCCCAAATCTGGGGAAGGAGCAGGAAATACCAGTAAGCAAAGCCAACAGGTCACCTAAATATATTAACAGACAAATGCCCTCTCCACGACACCTAGTGGTAAGGCTAGCCAGAGTCAATGACAAAGAAACAATATTAAGGGCAGCTAGACAAGAACAAAAAATAACGTACAAGGGAACTCCCATCAGGCTCTCAGTGGATTTCTCAACAGAAACTTTACAGGCTAGAAGAGACTGGAATGATATATTCAAAATACTGAAAGACAAAAACTTTCAGCCAAGAATACTCTATCCATCAAAAATATCCTTCAAATATGATGGAGAGATAGTAACTCTCCCAGATAAACAAAAGCTAAGGGAGTTCATGGCCACGAGACCTCCACTACAAGAAATACTCAAGAAGGCCCTCAGGCCTGAAAAAAGGAAGAGAAAGGGAATACAAAGCTTGGAGCAAGGAGAAAAATAGGTAGATAAACTCAGAAAAATAGTAGATCTTTACCGGAATAGGTTAGCAACCACTTAAATACTAAAATCAAAGATCAAAGGAAGCAACTCACCAAAAATAAATTTGACCTCATCACTGTAAACACACAGCCATAACACAAGATAGAATAAGGTATAACAAGAATGACTTAGAAGGGGAAGAGGAAAGTGATTGAATTGGCTCAGTATAAGGAAATAGGAGGCCATCAGATAATGGACTATCTCATACACAAGATTTTTTACACAAACCTCAAGGTAACCACTAAACAAATAATCAAAACAAAACCACATATGATAAACAAAGAGAAAACTAGAAGAGTCATAAGACAGAACAACCAAACTGAATTGGCAGTCTGAAACAAATGGGACAAGAAACAAAGGAAACGCAAAAGAACCAGAAAATAAGTGACAAAACAGCAACATTAAGCCCTCATATATCAAGAATTACCCTAAATGTAAATGGATTGAACTCTCCAATCAAAAGATACAGAGTGGCAGGATGGATTAAAAAGCAAGACCCAACAATATGTTGCCTTCAGGAAACACATCTTAGCACTAAAGACAAGCACAAGCTCAGAGTGAAAGGATGGAAGACAACACTCCAAGCTAATGGCAAACAAAAGAAAGCGGATGTTGCCATACTCATATCAGACAAAGTAGACTTCAAGATAAAACAGGTTAAGAGAGACAAAGAAGGGAAATATATAATGATAAAAGGGACACTCCACCGAGAAGACATATCACTTATAAATATATATGCACCCAACATAGGAGCACCAACGTACATAAAGCAACTATTAACAAACCTAAAAGGAGACATTAACAACAACACAACAATAGTAGGGGATCTTAACAACCCACTTACCTCAATGGATAGATCATCCAGACAAAAAGTCAATAAAGAAATAGTAGAATTAAATGAAAAACTGGACGAGATGGACCTAGTAGACATATACAGAGCACTCCATCCAAAAACAGCTGACTACACATTCTTCTCAAGGGCCATGGAACATTCTCTAGGGTAGACCATATGTTGGGAAACAAAGCAAGCCTCAATAAACTTAAGAAGATTGAAATCATAACAAGCATCTTTTCAGACCATAATGCTATGAAACTGGAAATGAACCATGAAAAAAAAACTGGGAAAGTGACAAAAATGTGGAGATTAAACAACATGCTACTGAACAACCAATGGATCATTGATGAAATTAAAGGAGAAATCAAAAACTATCTGGAAAAAAACAAAAATGATAATATGCCTTATCAAACCATATGGGATGCAGCAAAAGCGGGTCCTGAGAGGGAAACTCATAGTGATGCAAGCCCACCTTAACAAACAAGAAAAAGCCCAAATAAGCAACCTTAAATTACACCTAACAGAACTAGAAAAAGAAGAACAAACAAAGCCCAAAGTCAGCAGAAGGAGAGAAATAATAAAAATCAGAGCAGAAATAAATGAAATTGAGACCAAAAAAACAGTAGAAAGGATTAATGAAACAAAGAGTTGGTTCTTTCAGAAGATAAACAAAATCGACAAACCCTTAGCCAGGCTTACTAAGAAAAAAAGAGAAAAGGCTCAAGTAAATAAAATTAGAAATGAAAGAGGAGAAATTACAACGGATACCACAGAAATACAGAGGATTATAAGAGAATACTATGAGAAATTATATGCCAACAAATTGGACAATCTAGAAGAAATGGATAAATTCTTAGACTCATACAACCTCCCAAAACTGAACGAAGAAGAAATGGAGAATCTGAATAGACCAATCACAAGTAAAGAGATTGAAATAGTAATCAAAAACCTCCCAAAAAATAAAAGTCCAAGACCAGATGGCTTCTCCAGTGAATTTTACCAAACATTCAAAGAAGATTTACTACCCATCCTTCTCAAACTATCCCAAAAAATAGAGGAATATGGAACACTTCCTAAATCATTCTACGAGGCCAACATCACCCTGATACCAAAGCCAGACAAAGACAATACAAAGAAAGAAAATTACAGGCCAATATCGCTGATGAACATTGGATGCAAAAATCCTCAACAAAATATTGGCAAACCGAATACAACAATACATTAAAAAGATCATAGGGTCGGCCCCGTGGCTTAGTGGTTAAGTGCGCACGCTCTGCTGCTGGTGGCCCAGCTTCGGATCCCGGGCGCGCACCAACGTACCGCTTCTCCGGCCATGCTGAGGCCGCATCCCACATACAGCAGCTAGAAGGATGTGCACCTATGACATGCGACTATCTACTGGGGCTTTGGGGGGAAGATAAATAAATAAATAAAATCTTAAAAAAAAAAAAAAGAAAGATCATACACCATGATCAAGTGGGATTTATACCAGGGACGCAGGGATGGTTCAACATCTGCAAATCAATCAACGTGATACATCACATCAACAAAACAAAGAATAAAAACCACATGATCATCTCAATAGACACAGAGAAGGCATTTGACAAGATACAACATCCATTTATGATAAAAACTCTCAACAAAATGGGACTAGAAGGAAAGTACCTCAACATAATAAAGGCTATTTATGACAAACCCACAGCCAACATCATAGTCAACGGGGAAAGACTGAAAGCCATTCCTCTGAGAACAGAAATGAGGCAGGGCTGCCCACTCTCACCACTCCTGTTCAACAAAGTACTGGAGGTTTTGGTCAGAGCAATTAGGCAAGAAAAAGGAATAAAAGGAATCCAAATAGGTAACGAAGAAGTGAAACTCTCACTATTTGCAGATGACATGATTGTATATATAGAAAACCCTAAAGAATCTGTTGGAAAAGTATTAGAAATAATCAACAACTACAGCAAAGTTGTGGGGTACAAAACCAATCTACAAAAATCAGTTGCATTTCTGTATGCTAATAATGAACTAACAGAAAGAGAGCTCAAAAAGATAATACCATTTACAATTGCATCAAAAAGAATAAAATACCTAGGAATAAATCTTACCAAGGAGGTGAAGGACCTATACAATGAGAACTACAAGACATTATTGAAAGAAATCCATGATGACATAAAGAAATAGAAAGATATCCCATGCACGTGGATTGGAAGAATAAACATAGTTAAAATGTCTGTATTACCTAAAGCAATCTACAGATTCAATGCAATCCCAATCAGAATCCCAATGACATTGTTCACGGAAATAGAAAAAAGAATACTAAAATTTATATGGGGCAACAAAAGACCCCGAATAGCTAAAGAAATCCTAAGAAAAAAGAACAAAGCAGGAGGCATCACAATCCCTGACTTCAAAACATACTACAAAGAAACAGTAATCAAAACAGCATGGTACTGGTACAAAAACAGACACACAGATCAATGGAACAGAATTGAAAGCCCAGAAATAAAACCACACATATACGGACAGCTAATTTTCGACAAAGGTGCTAAGAACATACAATGGAGAAAGGAAAGTCTCTTCAATAAATGGTGTTGGGAAAACTGGACAGCCACATGCAAAAGAATGAAAGTGGACCATCTGCTATCGCCATTCACAAAAATTAACTCAAAATGGATCAAAGACCCGCAGGTGAGACCTGAAACTATAAAACTCATAGAAGAAAATATAGACAACACACTATTTGACATTGGTTATAAAGGAATCTTTTCAGATGACATGCCTACCCAGACTAGGGAAACTACAGAAAAAATAAACAAGTGGGACTTTATCAGATTAAAGAGCTTCTATAAGACAAACGAAACCAGAATCAAGATGAACAGACAACCCACCAGCTGGGAGAGAATATTTGCAAAACATACATCTGACAAGGGGTTGATCTCCATAATATATAAAGAACTCACACAACTGAACAACAAAAAAAAAAACAACTCGATCAAAAAATGGGCAGAGGAAATGAACAGACACTTCTCCAAAGAAGATATACAGATGGCCAATAGACACATGAAAAGATGTTCAACATCACTAATCATCAGGGAAATGCAAATCAAAACAACACTAAGATACCGCCTCACACCCGTTAGAATGGCTATAATCACCAAGACAAAAAATAACAAGTGTTGGAGAGGATGTGGAGAAACAGAAACCCTCATACACAGCTGGTGGGAATGCAAACTGGTGCAGCCTCTATGGAAAACGGTATGGAGATTCCTCAAAGACTTAAAAATAGAGATGCCCTATGACCCAGCCATCCCATTACTGGGAATCTATCCAACGAACCTGAAATCAACAACCCAAAGAGGCTTATGCACCCCTATGTTCATTGCAGCATTATTCACCATAGCCAAGAAGTGGAAGCAACCTAAGTGTCCCTCAACTGACGTTTGGATTAAGAAAATATGGTATATGTATACCATGGAATACTACTCAGCCATAAAAAAAGACAAAATCGTCCCATTTGCAACAACATGGATTGGCCTGGAGGGTATTATGTTAAGTGAAATAAGCCAGAAAGAGAAAGACAAACACTGTATGATCTCACTCATATGTGGAATATAAACCAACACGTGGACAGAGAAAACTGTACTGTGGTTACCAGGGGTAGTGGGGGTGGGGGGTGAGCACAAGGGGTGAAGGGAGTCATATATATGGTGATGAACAAATAAAAATGCACAACCCAAAATTTCACAATGTTAAAAACCATTAAAACATCAATAAAAAAATATATATATATATATAAAAGATAATGACTTCTTTTAATATAACACAAAATACTATTGCCTTGCATAAAATTTTACCAATAATATATTTTATTGTGTGTGAAATTTTTGTTGTACATTATTGTTTATCAGTCACCATATAAGTGCATGCCTCCACCCCTTGTGCCCACCCCCCACTCCCCTAGCCCCTGGTAACCACCAAACAGTTCTATCTGTCTGTGTGTTAGCTTATTTTCCACATATGAGTGAAATCATGCACTGTTTGACTTTCTCTTTCTGGCTTGTTTCACTTAACATAATACCCTCCAGGTCCATCCATGTTGTTGCAAATGGGACAATTTTGTCTTTTTTATGGCTGAGTAGTATTCCATGGTATATATATACCACATCTTCTTTATCCAATCATCAGTCGAGGGACACTTGGGTTGCTTCCATGTCTTGGCTGTAGTGAATAATGCTGCAATGAACATAGGGGTGCATAAGCCTCTTTGGATTATTGATTTCTGGTTCATTGGGTAGATACCCAGTAGTGGGATAGCTGGATCATAAGGTATTTCTATTTTTAATTTTTTGAGGAATCTCCATACTGTTTTCCATAGAGGCTGCACCAGTTTGCATTCCTACCAGCAGTGGATTAGGGTTCCCATTTTTCCACAGCCTCTCCAGCATTTGTTGCTTTTTGTCTTGGTGATTATAGCCATTCTAACAGGTGTAAGGAGATATCTTAGTGTGGTTTTGATTTGCATTTCCCTGATGATTAGTGATGTTGAGCATCTTTTCATGTGTCTATTGGCCATCCGTATATCTTCTTAGGAGAAGTGTCTGTTCCTTTCCTCTGCCCATTTTTTGATTGGGTTGTTTTTTTGTTATTCAGTTGTGTGAGTTCTTTACATATTATGGAGATTAATCCCTTTTCAGATATATGGTTTGCAAATATTTTTTCCCAGCTGGTAGGTTCTCTATTCATTTTGATCCTGGTTTCATTTGCCTTGTAGAAGCTCTTTAATCTGATGAAGTCCCACTTGTTTATTTTTTCTTTAGTTTCCCTTGTCTGAGTAGACATGGAATTCAAAAAGATCTCTTTATGGCTGATGACGAGTAGTGTACTACCTATATTTTCCTCCAAGAGTTTTATAGTTTCAGGTCTCACCTTCAGGTCTTTGATCCATTTTGAGTTAATGTTTGTGTATGGCAAAAGAAGGTGGTCTACTTTCATTCTTTTGCAAGCGGCTGCCCAGTTTTCCCAGCATCATTTATTGAAGAGACTTTCCTTTCTCCACTGTATGTCCTTAGATCCTTTGTCAAAGATTAGCTCCCCATAGATATGAGGTTTTATTTCTGGACTTTCAGTTCTGTCCCGTCGATCTGTGTGTCTGTTTTTGTACCAGTACCATGTTGTTTTAATTACTATCGCTTTGTAGTATGTTTTGAAGTCAGGGATTGTGATGCCTCCAGCCTTGTTCTTCTTTTTCAGGATTTCTTTAGCTATTTGGGGTCTTTTGTTGCCCCATATGAATGCTAATATTCTTTGTTCTATTTCTGTGAAGAGAGTCATTGGGATTCTGATTGGGATTGCATTGAGTCCGTAGATTGCTTTAAGTAGTATGGACATTTTAACAATGTTTATTCTTCCAATCCAAGTGCATGCAATATTTTTCTATTTTTTTATGTCATCATTGATTTCATTCAGTTACGTCTTATAGTTTTCACTGTATAGGTCTTTCACTTCCTTGGTTAAATTTACTCCTAGATATTTTATTCTTTTTGTTGCAATTGTAAATGGGATTATCTTCTTGAGTTCTCTTTCTGTTAGTTGTTGCTGGTATATAGAAATGCAGACATTTTGGGAGAGGAGTCAAGATGGCGGCGTAAGCAGACTCTGAACTTACCTCCTCCGGTGGACGCAGCCAATTTACAACTACTCGTGGAAAAATTACCCCTGAGACAGAACTGATAACTGGATAAGAGGAACTCCTGCAACAAAGGACAATCCTAACTGAGGTGGAAGAGGCAGAAACTCCCTTTTGGAGAAGAAAAACACTGCCTTCACAAGCCGCCAGCTTCACAGCCGCCGGGAGCAGCTCACAGGTACGCAGCCTCCCTGGAGGTGCAGAGCCCTGAGCCGGGGAGCGGCTCCACTGTGGGCATTTTGTGGACTCAGCACAATCGAGACCAGCGGCATAATATCTGACTTTGCCTGCTGCTAAAACATTGGGGAGTACCCCCAGAAAACCTGGTTCACAAAGAAACTAAAACCGGCTCTTATAGGGCCCGTGCACAAACTCACCCGTTTCAGAAAGCATCCTAAAATCACCAGAAAGAAAGGTGCACAGTGCTAGGGTGAAAAGAGACTCACCTAATAGGCCCTGAGTGCATCTCAGTGAGGGGTGAGAACACTCCAGGGACTGAGACATTGGCGGCGGCCATTGTTGAGGCCTGGTGTGGGCGTGCTGACACAGACGCCATTGGAGTTCTCCCTGAGGCCTGCTAGCCCAGGGTCTGCGCCACCCACTAGGGCACCGATTAAATCCAGCTCAGCCAGGGCAGGCAGCCCACCCTAGAGACTGGCCCCACCCAACAACAAGCCCTCAGGCAACTTGTGGGCCTGCATAGATTGGTGACTGGATTCTCTGCAGCCTGGCAACTGAGCTGACTTTAGCGGGGCAGGGTGTGCACAAGGAGTGGGTGGAGAGTGTGGGGTGGTGGCAGAGTGTGTGGGGCTCCTGCCGTGGAGAGACTGGGTCCACTTGGAGAGGTAGGGGCGCGCACACGGGGCAGGGCTGTGTTGACTGTGTGTGTGGACCTGTGGGCAACAGGGCTTGTCAGCTGCAGAAGACTTGTGCTTCTCAAAGACCCACATAGGGGGTTTGCCCCACCTTCCAAAGCCTGAAACAATTGGGTGCTCCTGTGCCTGAGGCCAGCCCCACCCAGCTGCAATCCTCAGAGAGCTGACAAGAGACCTAATAGGCTAGAGGCTTACAGCAATTGTAAGGCCCTGAGCCTAACAACATGCCATCCTGGGGGCCTACTCACTTAAAAGATATACTGCAACACAAATGTGGTATTAGAACTTGCAGCCAACTGTGCTGAGGCTCCCCACACCTGATAAAGAGATTGAAGGGCCCACAACAACTACAAGCAGCTGAGCATTACAACAGCTGGCCAGGAGCATAACTCGGCCTCCCTGGGTGCCTACAGGAAGAGCAAACAGGCCACAGCAGAAGGATACACGTAGCCCACATAGGGGTAACCCCTGAAACATTGAGAACTGAGGGAAGCCCATCGGAAGCCTCCTAAGGCATCACTTACATAAGGTCACCTATCCAAGAGCAGGAGACGTAGCTGACCTACCTAGTACGTAGACACAAGCACAGGGAAAGAGGCAAAATGAGGAGGAAAAAGAATACATTCCAAGTAAGGGAACAGGACAAAACCCCAGAAAAGGAACTAAGTGAAAGAGAAATGAGCGACCTACCCAACAGAGAGTTCAAACTAAGAGTGTTAAGGATGCTCACTGATCTGGGGAGAAGAATAGATGAACTCAGTGAGAATGTCAACAAAGAAATGGAAAATATAAAAAAGAACCAATCAGAAATGAAGAATACAATATTGAAAATGAGAAATTGACTAGAGGGACTCAAAAGCAGAGTAGAGGATACAGAAGAACGGATCTGTGAGCTGGATGAAAGACTAGAAGAAATTACCCAAGCTGAACAGGTAAAAGAGAAAAGAATTAAAAAGAGTGAGGACAGTCTAAGGGACCTCTGGGACAACATCAAGCACACTAACATCCGTGTTATAGGTGTCCCGGAAGGAGTAGAGCGAGACAAGGGGGCAGAGAATCTATTTCAAGAAATAATAGATGAAAACTTCCCTGACCTAAGGAAGGAAACAGACATCCAGGTACAGGAAGCACAGAGAGCCCCAAACAAGATAAACCCAAAGAGGCCCACATCAAGACACATCATAATCAAAATGTCCAGAATTAAAGATAAAGAGAGAATCCTAAAAGCCGCAAGAGAATGTCAAGTTACATACAAAGGAAATCCCATAAGGCTATCAGCTGACTTCTCAGCAGAAACCTTACAGGCTAGAAGAGACTGGCATGATATATTTAAAGTGATAAAGGAAAAAACTTACAGCCAAGAATACTTTACCCTGCAAGGTTATCATTCAAAATGGAAGGAGAGATCAAAATTTTCCCAGACAAGCAAAAATTAAAGGAGTTTATCACCAAGAAACCAGTGCTACAAGAAATGTTAAACGGACTGATATAAGGGGAAAAGAGAAGACCACAAATAGGAAAAATTATCTATTTCCATGATAAGAACATAATGGATACAAATGCATAAAAAGAGGTTAGATATGATATCGAAAACATAAAAGGAGGGAGGAGGGGAGTTAAAGAGTAGAGCTTTCAGACAGAGGTCAAACTAAAGTGACCATCAATTCTGTATAGAAGAAGAAAGGAACAGAGAAGGACTACTAAAACACTGAGAAAAAAAAAAAGTTAAAAAATGGCAGTAAGTACATACTTATCAATAGCTACTTTAAACGTCAATGGAATAAATGCTCCAATTAAAAGGCATAGGGTGGCTGACTGGATAAAAAAACAAGACCCATATATATGCTGCATCCAAGAGACACACTTCAGACCTAAAGACACTCACAGACTGAAAGTGAAGGGATGGAAAAAGTTACTCAACGCAAATGGCAATGAAAAGAAAGCTGGGGTAGCAGTACTCATATCAGACAAAATAGACTTTAAAACAAAAACTGTAAAAAGAGACAAAGAAGGGCATTACATAATGATCAAGGGAACAATCCAACAAGAGGATATAACACTTGTAAATATCTACGCACCCAATGTAGGTGCACCTAAATATATAAAGCAATTATTAACAGACATAAAAACAGAAATAGACAGTAACACAATAGTAGTAGGGGACTTTAACACTCCACTTACACCAACGGATAGATCATCCAAACAGAAGATCAATAAGGAAACATTGGCCTTAAACGACACACTAGAACAGATGGACCTAGTAGATATATACAGAGCATTCCAACCAAAAACCGAAGAATACACGTTCTTTTCAAATGCACATGGAACATTCTCCAGGATTGATCACATATTAGGCCACAAAACAAGTCTCCATAAATTTAAGAAGATTGAAATAATACCAAGCATCTTTTCTGAACACGACGGTATGAAACTAGAAATCAACTATAGGAAGAAAATCAGAAAAGTCACAAATACGTGGAGATTAAACAAAATGCTACTGAACAACGACTGGGTTAACGAAGAAATCTAAGAAGAAATCAAAAAATACCTGGAGACAAATGAAAATGAAAATACAACATGCCGGAATGTATGGGATACAGCAAAAGCGATTCTAAGAGGAAAGTTTATAGCGATACAGGCCTATCTCAACAAACGAGAACAATCTCAAATAAACAATCTAACAATGCACCTAAAGGAACTGGAAAAAGAAGAACAAACAAAGCCAAAAATCAGTAGAAGAAGGGAAATAATAAAAATCAGAGCAGAAATAAATGAAATAGAGACCAAAAAAACAATAGAAAAAATTAATAAAACTAAGAGGTGGTTCTTTGAAAAGATAAACTAAATTGACAAACCTTTAGCTAGACTCACCCAGAAAAAAAGAGAGAAGGCACAAATAAGTAAAATCAGAAATGAAAGAGGAGAAATTACAACAGACACCTCAGAAATACAAAAGATTATAAGAGAATACTATGAAAAGCTATATGCCAACCAATTCGACAATCTGGAAGAAATGGATAAATTCTTAGAATCATACAACCTTCCAAAACTGGATCAAGAAGAAGTAGAGAATTTGAATAGACCAATCACCAGTAAGGAGATCGAAACAGTAGTCACAAACCTCCCCAAAAATAAAAGTCCAGGACCAGACGGCTTCCCTGATGAATTGTACCAAACATTCAAAGAAGACTTAATACCCATCCTTCTCAAACTCTTCCAAAAAATTGAGGAGGGGTGAAGCTCCCTAACTCATTCTACGAAGCTGACATTACCTTGATACCAAAACCAGACGAGGACAACACAAAAAAAAGAAAATTACAGGCCAATATCACTGATGAACATCAATGCAAAAATCCTCAACAAAATACTAGCAAATCGCATACAACAATACGTTAAAAAGATTATACACCATGATCAAGTGGGATTTATTCCAGGTATGCAGGGATGGTTTAACATTCGCAAATCAATCAACGTAATACACCACATTAATAAAACGAAGAATAAAAATCACATGATCATCTCAATAGATGCAGAGAAAGCATTTGACAAGATACAGCATCCATTTATGATAAAAACTCTGAATGAAATGGGTAAAGAAGGAAAGTATCTCAACATAATAAAGACCATATAAGAGAAACCCACAGCTAATATCATCCTCAATGGTGAAAAACTGAAATCTATCCCTCTAAGAACAGGAACCAGACAAGGATGCCCACTCTCACCACTCCTATTTAACATAGTACTGGAAGTCCTAGCCAGAGCAATCAGGCAAGAGAAAGAAATAAAAGGGATCCAAATTGGAAAGGAAGAAGTGAAACTGTCATTATTTGCAGATGACATGATTTTATATATAGAAAACCCTAAAGAATCCACCAGAAAACTTTTAGAAGTAATAAACAAATATGGTAAAGTTGCAGGATACAAAATCAACATACAAAAATCAGTTGCATTTCTGTACACTAACAACGAAGTAGCAGAAAGAGAAATTAAGAATACCATCCCATTTACAATTGCAACAAAAAGAATAAAATACCTAGGAATAAACTTAACCAAAGAGGTGAAAGATCTGTACACGGAAAACTATAAAACATTTCTGAAAGAAATTGAAGAAGACACAAAGAAATGGAAAGATATTCCGTGCTCTTGGATTGGAAGAATTAACATAGTTAAGATGTCCATACTTCCTAAAGCCATCTATAGATTCAATGCAATCCCTATCAAACTTCCAACAACAGTTTTCACAGAAATAGAACAAAGAATCCTAAAATTTATATGGAACAACAAAAGACCCCGAATAGCTAAAGGAATCCTGAGAAAAAAGAACAAAGCTGGAGGTATCACATTCCCTGATTTCAAAGTATACTACAAAGCTATAGTAACCAAAACAGCATGGTACTGGCACAAAAACAGATACACAGATCAGTGGAATAGAATCAAAAGCCCAGAAATAAACCCACACATCTATGGACAGCTAATCTTTGACAAAGGAGCCAAGAACATACAATGGGGAAAAGAAAGTCTCTTCAACAAATGGTGTTGGGAAAACTGGACAGCCACATGCAAAAAAATGAAAGTAGACCCTTACCTTACACCATACACAAAAATTAACTCCAAATGGATTAAAGACTTGAATGTAAGACCTGAAACTGTGAAACTTCTAGAAGAAAACATAGGCAGTATGCTCTTCGACATCGGTCTTAGCAACATCTTTTCAAACACCATGTCTGACCGGGCAAGAGAAACAACAGAAAAAATAAACAAATGGGACTACATCAAACTAAAAAGCTTCTGCACAGCAAAGGAAACCATCAACAA
Source organism: Diceros bicornis minor (assembly GCF_020826845.1). Lineage (NCBI taxonomy): Eukaryota > Metazoa > Chordata > Mammalia > Perissodactyla > Rhinocerotidae > Diceros > Diceros bicornis. The sequence continues at coordinate 4,353,736 of NC_080767.1, read as the reverse complement.
AACGAAAAGACAACCTAACAATTGGGAGAAGATATTTGCAAACCATACATCTGATAAGGGCTTAATCTCCAAAATATATAAAGAACTCGCGCATCTCAACAACAGAAAAACTAACAACCCAATTAAAGCATGGGCAAAAGACCTGAACAGACATTTCTCCAAAGAAGATATACAGATGGCCAAGAGACACATGAAAAGATGTTCAAAATCACTAACTATCATGGAAATGCAAATCAAAACTACAATGAGATATCACCTCATGCCCGTCAGAATGGCTATAATTAACAAGACAGGAAACAACATGTGTTGGAGAGGATGTGGAGAGAAGGGAACACTCATACACTGCTGGTGGGAGTGCAAACTGGTGCAGCCACTATGGAAAACAGTATGGAGATTCCTCAAAAAATCAAGGATAGAACTACCATATGATCCAGCTATTCCACTGTTGGGTATTTATCCAAAGAACTTGAAAACACCAATTTGTAAAGGTGCATGCACCCCTGTGTTCATTGCAGCGTTATTCACAATAGCCAAGACTTGGAAGCAACCTAAGTGCCCATCAAGGGACGAATGGATAAAGAAGATGTGGTATATATACACAATGGAATACTACTCAGCCATAAGAAACGATGAAATCCAGCCATTTGTGACAACGTGGATGGACATTGAGTGTATAATGCAAAGTGAAATAAGTCAGAAGGAGAAGGTCAAATACCGTATGATTTCCTTCATTAAGTAGTAGATAATAACAACAATAAACAGACACATAGAGACAGAGATTGGATTGGAGGTTACCAGAGGGGAAGGGGAGAGGGAGGAGGGTGAAAGGGATAATTTGGTACATGTGTGTGATGATGGGTTGTAATTAGTATTTTGGAGGTGAACGTGATGTAATCTATGCAGAAATAGAAGTATAATGATGTACACCTGAAATTTTTACAATGTTATAAACCGATGTTACTGCAATAAACAAAAAATTAAAAAAAAAAGAAAATAGAAATGCAACTGATTTCTGTAAGCTGATTTTGTACCCTGCCACTTGGCTGTAGTTGTTGATTATTTCTAATAGTTTTCCAATGGATTATTTAGGGTTTTCTATGTATAAGATCATGTCATCTGCAAACAGCGAGAGTTTCACTTCTTCGTTGCCTATTTGGATTCCTTTTATTCCTTTTTCTTGCCTAATTGCTCTGGCCAGAACCTCCAGTACTGTGTTAAATAAGAGTGGTGAGAGTTGACACCCTTGTCTTGTCCCTGTTTTCAGAGGGATGGCTTTCAGTTTTTCCCCATTGAGTATGATGTTGGCTGTGAGTTTGTCATATATGGCCTTTATTATGTTAAGGTACTTTCCTTCTATACCCATTTTGTTGAGAGTTTTTATCATAAATGGATGTTGGATCTTGTCAAAAGCATTCTCTGCGTCTATTGAGATGATCATATGGTTTTTATTCCTCGTTTTGTTAATGTGGTGTATCACATTGATTGATTTGCGGATGTTGAACCACCTCTGTGTCCCTGGTATAAATCCCACTTGATCATGGTGTATGATCTTTTTAATGTATTGCTGTATTCGGTTTGCCAATATTTTGTTGAGGATTTTTGCATCTATGTTCATCGGGGATATTGGTCTGTAGTTTTCATTCTTAGTATTGTCTTTGCCTGGCTTTGGTAGGGTGATGTTGGCCTCGTAGAATGTGTTGGGAAGTGTTCCATCTTCCTCTATTTTTTGGAATAGCTTGAGAAGGATAGGTATTAAGTCTTCTTTGAATGTTTGGTAAAATTCACTGGAGAAGCCATCTGGTCCTGGACTTTTATTTTTGGGGAGAGTTTTGATTACTGTTTCAATCTCTTTACTTGTGATTGGTCTATTCATGTTCTCTATTTCTTCTTGATTCAGTTTTGGGAGGTTGTATGAGTCTAGGAATTTATCCATTTCTTCTAGATTGTCCAATTTGTTGGCATACAGTTTTTCATAGTATTCTCTTATAATCTTTTGTATTTCTGTGGTATCTGTTGTAATTTCTCCTTTTTCATTTCTAATTTTATTTATTTGAGCCTTCTCTCTTTTTTTCTTGATGAGTCTGGCTAAGAGTTTGTCAATTTTGTTTATGTTCTCAAAGAACCAGCTGTTTGTTTCATTGATCCTTTCTACTGTTTTTTTAATTTCAATTTCATTTATTTCTACTCTGATTTTTATTATTTCCCTCCTTCTGTGACTTTAGGCTTTGTTTGTTCTTCTTTTTCTAATTCTGTCATGCATAGTTTGAGGTTGCTTATTTGGGCTTTTTCTTGTTTGTTAAGGTGGGCCTGTATTGCTATGAGTTTCCCTATCAGGACCGCTTTTGCTGCATCCCATATGTGTTGGTATGGTGTATTTTCATTTTCATTTGTCTCCAGATACGCTTTGATTTCTCCTTTAATTTCATCCATGATCCATTGGCTGTTTAGTAGCATGTTGTTGAGTCTCCACAGCTTTGTCACTTTCCCGCTTTTTTCCTTGTAGTTGATTTCTAACTTCATGGCATTATGGTCTAAAAAGATACTTGTTATGATTTCAATCTTCTTAAATTTATATAAGCATGGCTTGTTTCCCAACATATGGTCTATTCTTGAGAATGTTCCATGCGTGCTTGAGAAGAATGTGTAATCTGCTGTGTTTGGATGGAGTGCTCTGTATATGTCTATTAAGTCCATCTCATCTAGTTTTCATTTAGGTCCATTATTTCCTTATTTATTTTCTGTCTGGATGATCTGTCCCTTGATGAGAGTGGGGTGTTAAGATCCCCTACTACTATTGTGTTGTTGTTAATATCTCCTTTTAGTTTGTTAATAGTTGCTTTACGTACCTTGATGCTCCAGTATTGGGTGCATATATATCTTAAAGTGATATGTCTTCTTAGTGGAGTGTCCCTTTTATCATTATATATTGCCCCTCTTTGTCTCTCATTACTTGTTTTATCTTGAAGTTTACTTTGTCTGATATAAGTATGGCAACACCTTCTTTCTTTTGTTTGCCATTAGCTTGGAGTATTGTCTTCCATCCTTTCACTCAACCTGTGTTTGTCTTTAGAGCTGAGATGTGTTTCCTGGAGGCAGCATATTGTTGGGTCTTGTTTTTTAATCCATCCCACCACTCTGTGTCTTTTTATTGGAGAGTTCAGTCCATTTACATTTAGGGTAATTATTGATATATGGGGGCTTGTTGTTGTTATTTTATCACTCTTTTTCCAGTTCTTTTGCATATCTTTTGTTTCTCGTCCCGTGGGTTTCGGACTACCAATTCAGTTTGGTAGTTCTGTATGGGGGTTCTCTTAGTTTTCTCTTTCTTTGTCATGTGTGATTTTGTTCTGATTATTTGGTTAGTGGTTACCATAAGGTTTGTATAAAAAAATCTCATGTATGTGATAGTCCATTTTTCTATGGCCTCTTACTCCCTTAGACTAAGTCGATTCAATCCCTTTCCTCTTCCCCTTCTAAGTTATTGTCACATATTATTCTTTCTTGTGGTGTGAGTTCATGTTTAATGTGATGAGGTTATATTTATGCTTCGTGCTTACCTTCCCTTGATCTTTGGTTTTATATTTAAGTGTTTGCTAAGCTATTTTGATAGAGGACTGCAATTTTTCTGGTTTTGTCGACCTATTTTCCTCCTTGTTCAAAACTTTGAATCCCCTTTCTCTTTTTTTCCTCAAGTATGAGGGCCTTTTTGAGCACTTTTTGTAGTGGAGGTCTTGTGGCAATGAACTCCCTTAGCTTTTGTTTATCTGGGATAGTTATTATTTCTCCATCATATCTGAAGGATATTTTTGCTGGATAGAGTATTCTTGGCTGAAAGTTTTTGTCCCTCACAATTTTGAATATATCGTTCCACTCTCTCCTAGCCTGTAGTTTCTGTCGAGAAATCGGCTGACAGCCTGATAGGAAATCCTTTGTATGTTATTTTTTTTTGTCTAGCTGCCCTTAATATTTTTTCTTTGTTGTTGACTTTTGCCAGTTTTACTACTATATGCCTTGGAGAGGGTCTTTTCGTGTTGATATATTTAGGAGATCTATTTATTTCATTCACTGGTATTTCCAGCTCCTTCTCCAGGTTTGGGAAGTTCTCAGTTATTATTTCTTTGAACAAGTTCTCTCCTCCTTTTTCCCTCTCTTCTCCCTCTGGAATACCTATAATCCTTATGTTGGATTTCCTAATTGAGTTGGTTATTTCTCGGAGAGTTTCTTCATTTCCTTTTAGTCTTAGTTCTCTTTCCTCCTCCATCTGGAGCATTTCTGCATTGCTGTCCTCAATATTGCTAATTCTTTCCTCCATATTGTCAGCTCTGATGCTTAAGGTTTCCAGATTTGTCTTTATCTCCTCTATTGTGTTTTTCATCTCTAAGATTTCTGATTGGTTTTTTTTTTTTATAGTTTCAATCTTTTTTGTGAAGACACTCCTGATTTCATTGAATCATCTGTCTGTGTTTTCTTGTATTTCATTAACCTTTTTTATGATGGCTATTTTGTATTCTCTGTCATTATGGTTATTCATTTCTGTGCTTTCTGGGTTGACTTCTAGGTGCTTGTCATTTTCCTTTTGGTTTGGAGATTTAATATATTTTTGCATGGTGCCTGTCGGTGTTGGCTTACTTTTCCTTGTAATGAAAATATATGGTCGCAGTTTCCTCTTGCTGCCACTGGGTGGGGGTCAAGGCCTGTGTATTCTGGCCTGCCTCAATCCTCGGGCACTCTCGTCAGCCCCTGGCTGATCTGAGGTGTGGCTGAGTGGAGGCTGCTCGAGGGGGAAGCGTGGGAACAGCTGGAGCTGGAGTGTGGGAACAGCTGAGACTGCAGTGCAGCTAGGCCAAAGCAGCTGGGGCTTGGGTGCGGGTGGGTTGAAGCAGTTGCAGCTGAAGTGGCTCTGGGCCAAAGAAGCAGGGGCTGGAGCTCTGCTGACCTGAAGAAGCTGGAACTGGAGTGCACTGGGCCCAAGAAGGAAGAGCTGGAGCACTGCTGGGCCAAAGAAGCTGGACCTAGTGTGCGCTGGGCCAAAGGAGCTGGAACTGGAGTGCTCTGAGCCAAAGCAGGAAGAGCTGGAGCACTGCTGGGCCAAAGAAGCTGGGACTGGAGTGCGCTGGGCCAAAGAAGGAGGAGCTGGAGCACCACTGGGCCAAAGAAGCTGGAACTGGAGTGCACTGAGCCAAAGAAGGAAGAGCTGGAGCACCGCTGGGCCAAAGAAGCTGGGACTGGAGTGTGCTGGGCTGAAGAAGGAGAAGCTGGAGTGCCTCTGGGCCAAAGAAGCTGGGACTGGAGTGTGCTGGGCTGAAGAAGGAGGAGCTGGGGCACCACTGGGCCAAAGAAGCTGGAACTGGAGTGCAGTGGGTCAAAATTGCTGGCGCCAAGTCAGCTGGAGGCTGAGCACAGGCCAAGCCAAAGCCGCTGGAGCCAGGGTTGTCGGGGAGGGAGTCAAGCTGAAGGAGCTGGGGGCGGGGCATGGTCCAGCCAAAGGAGCTGGGGCCGTGGCATAGGGAAGCCAGGAAAGCTGGCGCCATGGCTTGGTCCAGCCAGAGCAGCTGGGGCTGTGGTGTGGTGGGGCCTGAGCTGCCACTGCCTCTGGAGTGGGGGCGCAGGCTCACCCCACTGCTGGTCGGGCCTGGGCACCTGGGGACCGCTGCCTCTGGGGATGGGGCTGAGCTGAAGCACCGGTGTGTTGAAGTGCCAGTTGGGCAGGCTGGGTGGGAGAAGGGTGCTTACTTTCGCCTCCCTGATCTCAGAGGTTTCTCCCCTCGCTGTCGCTCTCTGCTCTCCTGAGGGGCTAGCTTGTTGAAACTACCCTTGCAACAGCTCCGCTCCCTCCATAGGGGGATACCCTCAGGCTGTGAGGGGTCTTGGAGAGCGTTGGTTTTCACGTGAGGAGCCGCCCCTCCCCCTCCTCTGAGAGCCGTGTGGTCTCAGTCTCTGGGTCGCAGTCCTTGGGGAAGGAAGGGAGATCCTCTTACCTCCCTCTACTTCCTCTGGGGATTCCAGCACCTCTGTCCTCGGGTGTATGGCTGCCTGGGTGCCTCAGATGTCCCCTGTGTTGTGTGAATAGCTTCTGTTGGAATATGAATGTCCTTTTTGTTGTGTCTTAGAGAGGGAGAGTTTAGTGGGGGAAGCTCACTCTGCCATGATGCTGACGTCACTCCCCAATAATTTCTTAATATCATTAAATATCTGGTCATTTCCAAATTTGAAGTTTCCAATGGTCTCATGATGTCCTAACCTTTTCTTTCTTTGCTTTTATTACTTTTTTTGTGTGTGTGAGGAAGATCAGCCCTGAGCTAACATCCATGCTAATCCTCCTCTTTTTGCTGAGGAAGACTGGCTCTGAGCTAACATCTACTACCAATCCTCCTCCTTTTTTTTCCCCCAAAGCCCCAGTAGATAATTGTATGTCATAGTTGCACATACTTCTAGTTGCCGTATGTGGGATGCGGCCTCAGCATGGCCGGAGAAGCGGTGCGTTGGTGCGTGCCCGGGATCCAAACCCGGGCCGCCAGTAGCGGAGCGTGTGCACTTAACCGCTAAGCCATGGGGCCGGCCCTGCTTTTATTACTTTTTTACAGTGCCTTTTAATAAGGATCTACATAAGGTCCTCGCATTGTGTTTGTGCTTTGCTTCTTTAAGCCTAAATTTCCTCATCTAACTGTCTCTCCCTTGTTACAGTCTTAATCTCAGAAGGGCGAGGCAGTGAAGATCATAACTGGAAAAAAGCCACTGTCTCAGCATGAGGCGAGTAGTCACTTGCTCAGAGTTTGGAAGAATTTACACAGTTCCTTCCCTTGGGTTCAAGTCACCTGTTGCCATATCCACAGCATCCACTTTGTCCTCTATAGGGGACAGATCAGGAGTGGATCCTCTGCCCTGTTCAGATTGCCCCTCCTCTGTTCTGCAAAGGTCATGGTGACCTTGTTTTCAACCCTTGCTGCTGCCCAGGCAGGTGCCCTCTCTCAGTGTGCCTGGGAGCCTCTTGTCTCAGCTCTCTCTCCCTTCACCACCCGCAAGCCCTGTGGTCTCTTTAACCACCCATCCTGCTTCCTCCCACTGGGGCCTTTCCCTCTCCCCTGCCTCTGGCCCTGGTTGTCAATCATTGAGTGCCATTTTGTTTTCCCTTGGATGGAGCCAGAGATGATTTCAAATGCGTGAACATGAAGGCGGAGATGAAGGAAAATAGCTCTGAAGTACAACCTCAAGGTCAAGCACCTATGACACATTCAGACTTTTAACACAGCCCGGGTGACTGCCTCTCAGTACATCACATATACATTATTATGCCACAAGAGTCTCTGTCTCTTTCTGTGCTTCAACTTGTGTAGAAAACAGTGAGCTCCTGTTATCTTAGCTTCGTGTGAGTCTCACTCATGCCAAAAGGGGGAGTTGGTGTGTGACATGCCTTACAAAAGGGGTAAGGAGTGGGGAAATCCTGCCACATAAAAATGGAGTTAACACCAATTGCACAGGTAGGACACATAGAATGTGCACAATATTTGTTGGGTGGAATTGATGAACAAAATGAGTAAAAGTCACCAATCCCAGTGCCTGACACATTGTGAATTTTCAACAAATACAACTATAAAACAAGAATTATTATCAGATAGTGGCTGAGGTCTCTGCCGTCTAACCACCAAAGTTCGAAGGCATGAAGGAGTCAGGATTGGGCCCCCATCCAGTGGACACTGGAAGACCCACTGTGTTGGGGCTCAGGACAGAGTGCCCAGAGGAGCTAGTGTGCCTGTGAACTTTGTTCCCCTTCAGTTACCTGCACCCACTATCTCTGTGCTCATGGGGAAGGCAGGACATTGTCGCTGGGGCCTTGGAGCGGACACCTCACATTCCAGACTTTGAATTGCTTCTGGGATCAGCTCCTTTCCTGGCATAATTGCTGGATCTTCACACCAACTCCAAGATGGAGACAGACTGGGATTCCCATCCACATTGTAAGAAATCTGAGGCTCAGAGAAAGAATGGAGTTTTCCATGCTCAAAAGGTGGGCCAGGACTCTGAACCCAAATGCTCATCTTTTGATTCTTAGGCCAAAGCTAGTTCTTCCCATTTTCCCATTTCTTTTTCACTGTTTTCAATCCAAATGATATTTTTTCAGAGTACAAAATAACACATGCCCTTTGCAGGAAGTTTAGACAAAACCAAGGGAGTGTAAGAAGGAATTCCATCCGCTGTGGTTAACTGCTCAGTTTGAAGTAATTTCCCTCTGTTTGGTCATTCTTATACATAGATATTTTTATGTGATTGAGATTGTATTGTATGTGCACATTTATATCTTATGATTCACTTAATATCATATCATAACCATCCCCACCATGTGACTAAAAACCCGTTTTTGACATCTTTTTAATATGTGAATAATTTTCCACCTTATGAATATGCCACAATTATTGAGTATGCCATTTATTGGTGGACAATTACTTTGTTTCCAATGTTTCTTATAGATAATGATGAGATGAACATCTTTTTTTTTTAAATTTTTTGTTTATTGCAGTAACATTGGTTTATAACATTGTAAAAATTTCAGGTGTACATCATTATACTTCTGTTTCTGCATAGATTACATCATGTTCACCACCCAAATACTAATTACAACCCATCACCACACACATGTGCCGAATTATCCCTTTCGCCCTCCTCCCTCCCCCCTTCCCCTCTGGTAACCACCAATCCAATCTCTGTCTATATGTGTTTGTTTATTGTTGTTATTATCTACTACTTAATGAAGGAAATCATACGGTATTTGACCTTCTCCCTCTGACTTATTTCACTTTGCATAATACCGTCAATGTCCATCCATGTTGTCACAAATGGCTGGATTTCATCGTTTCTTATGGCTGAGTAGTATTCCATTGTGTATATATACCACAGCTTCTTTATCCGTTCGTCCCTTGATGGGCACTTAGGTTGCTTCCAAGTCTTGGCTATTGTGAATAACGCTGCAATGAACACAGGGGTGCATGTATCTTTATGCATTGGTGTTTTCAAGTTCTTTGGATAAATACCCAACAGTGGAAGAGCTGGATCATATGGTAGTTCTATCCTTGATTTTTTGAGGAATCTCCATACTGTTTTCCATAGTGGCTGCACCAGTTTGCACTCCCATCAGCAGTGTATGAGAGCTCCCTTCTCTCCACATCCTCTACAACACATGCTGTTTCCTGTCTTGTTAATTATAGCCATTCTGACGGGCATGAGGTGATATCTCATTGTAGTTTTGATTTGCATTTCCCTGATAGTTAATGATTTTGAACATCTTTTCATGTGTCTCTTGGCCATCTGTATATCTACTTTGGAGAAATGTCTGTTCAGGTCTTTTGCCCATGCTTTAATTGGGTTGGTAGTTTTTTTGTTGTTGAGATGCATGAGTTCTTTATATATTTTGGAGATTAAGCCCTTATCAGATGTATGGTTTGCAAATATCTTCTCCCAATTGTTAGGTTGTCTTTTCGTTTTGTTGATGGTTTCCTTTGCTGTGCAGAAGCTTTTTAGTTTGATGTAGTCCCATTTGTTTATTTTTTCTATTGTTTCTCTTGCCAGGTCAGACATGGTGCTTGAAAATATGTTGCTAAGATCAATGTCGAAGAGCATACTGCCTATGTTTTCTTCTAGAAGTTTCATATTTTCAGGTCTTACATTCAAGTCTTTAATCCATTTGGAGTTAATTTTTGTGTATGGTGTAAGGTAAGTGTCTACTTTCATTTTTTCACATGTGGCTGTCCAGTTTTCCCAACACCATTTGTTGAAGAGACTTTCTTTTCCCCATTGTATGTTCTTGGCTCCTTTGTCAAAGATTAGCTGTCCATAGATGTGTGGGTTTATTTCTGGGCTTTCGATGCTATTCCATTGATCTGTGTATCTGTTTTTGTGCCAGTACCATGCTGTTTTGGTTACTATAGCTTTGTAGTATATTTTGAAATCAGGGAGTGTGATACCTCCAGCTTTGTTCTTTTTTCTCAGGATTCCTTTAGCTATTCGGGGTCTTTTGTTGTTCCATATAAATTTTAGGATTCTTTGTTCTATTTCTGTGAAAACTGTTGTTGGAAGTTTGATAGGGATTGCATTGAATCTATAGATGGCTTTAGGAAGTATGGACATCTTAACTATGTTAATTCTTCCAATCCAAGAGCACGGAATATCTTTCCATTTCTTTGTGTCTTCTTCAATTTCTTTCAGCAATGTTTTATACTTTTTGGTGTACAGATCTTTCACCTCTTTGGTTAAGTTTATTCCTAGGTATTTTATTCTTTTTGTTACAATTGTAAATGGGATTATATTCTCAATTTCTCTTTCTGCTACTTCGTTGTTAGTGTATAGAAATGCAACTGATTTTTGTATGTTGATTTTGTATCCTGCAACTTTACCATATTCGTTTATTACTTCTAACAGTTTTTTGGTGGATTCTTTAGGGTTCTCTATATATAATATCATGTCATCTGCAAATAGGGACAGTTTCACTTCTTTCTTTCCAATTTGGATCCCTTTTATTTCTTTCTCTTGCCTGATTCCTCTGGCTAGGACTTCCAGTACTATATTAAATAGGAGTGGTGAGAGTGGGCATCCTCGTCTGGTTCCTGTTCTTAGAGGGATAGATTTCAGTTTTTCACCATTGAGGATGATATTAGCTGTGGGTTTCTCTTATATGGTCTTTATTATGTTGAGGTACTTTCCTTCTATACCCATTTTATTCAGAGTTTTTATCATAAATGGTTGCTGTATCTTGTCAAATGCTTTCTCTGCATCTATTGAGATGATCATGTGATTTTTATTCTTCGTTTTATTAATGTGGTGTATTACGTTGATTGATTTGCGAATGTTAAACCATCCCTGCATACCTGGAATAAATCCCACTTGATCATGGTGTATAATCTTTTTAACGTATTGTTGTATGAGATTTGCTAGTATTTTGTTGAGGATTTTTGCATCAATGTTCATCAGTGATATTGGCCTGTAATTTTCTTTTGTTTTGGGTTGTCCTCGTCTGGTTTTGGTATCAGGGTAATGTCAGCTTCGTAGAATGAGTTAGGGAGCTTCCCCCTCTCCTCAATTTTTTGGAAGAGTTTGAGAAGGATAGGTATTAAGTCTTCTTTGAATGTTTGGTACAATTCATCAGGGAAGCCGTCTGGTCCTGGACTTTTTGGGAGGGAGGTTTTTGATTACTGTTTCGATCTCCTTAGTGGTGATTAGTCTATTCAAATTCTCTACTTCTTCTTGATCCAGTTTTGGAAGGTTGTATGATTCTAAGAATTTATCCATTTCTTCCAGATTGTCGAATTGGTTGGCATATAGCTTTTCATAGTATTCTCTTATAATCTTTTGTATTTCTGAGGTGTCTGTTGTAATTTCTCCTCTTTCATTTCTGATTTTACTTATTTGTGCCTTCTCTCTTTTTTTCTGGGTGAGTCTAGCTAAAGGTTTGTCAATTTTGTTTATCTTTTCAAAGAACCACCTCTTGGTTTTATTAATTTTTTCTTTTTCTTTTTTTTTTTTGGTCTCTATTTCATTTATTTCTGCTCTGATTTTTATTATTTCCCTTCTTCTACTGATTTTTGGCTTTGTTTGTTCTTCTTTTTCCAGTTCCTTTAGGTGCATTGTTAGATTGTTTATTTGAGATTGTTCTTGTTTGTTGAGATAGGCCTGCATTGCTATAAACTTCCCTCTTAGAACCACTTTTGCTGTATCCCATAAATTCTGGCATGTCGTATTTTCATTTTCATTTGTCTCCAGATATTTTTTGATTTCTTCTTTGATTTCTTCGTTGACCCAGTCATTGTTCAGTAGCATTTTGTTTAATCTCCACGTATTTGTGACTTTTCTGATTTTCTTCCTATAGTTGATTTCTAGTTTCATACCGTCGTGTTCAGAAAAGATGCTTGGTATTATTTCAATCTTCTTAAATTTATGGAGACTTGTTTTGTGGCCTAATATGTTATCAATCCTGGAGAATGTTCCATGTGTATTTGAAAAGAACGTGTATTCTTCGGTTTTTGGATGGAATGCTCTGTATATATCTACTAAGTCCATCTGTTCTAGTGTGTCGTTTAAGGCCAATGTTTCCTTATTGATCTTCTGTTTGGATGATCTATCCATTGGTGTAAGTGGAGTGTTAAAATCCCCTACTATTATAGCGTTACTGTCTATTTCTGTTTTTATGTCTGTTAATAATTGCTTTATATATCTAGGTGCACCTACATTGGGTGCGTAGATATTTACAAGTGTTATATCCTCTTGTTGGATTGTTCCCTTGATCATTATGTAATGCCCTTCTTTGTCTCTTTTTACAGTTTTTGTTTTAAAGTCTATTTTGTCTGATATGAGTACTGCTACCCCAGCTTTCTTTTCATTGCCATTTGCGTTGAGTAACTTTTTCCATCCCTTCACTTTCAGTCTGTGAGTGTCTTTAGGTCTGAAGTGTGTCTCTTGGATGCAGCATATATACGGGTCTTGTTTTTTTATCCAGTCAGCCACCCTATGCCTTTTAATTGGAGCATTTATTCCATTGACGTTTAAAGTAGCTATTGATAAGTATGTACTTACTGCCATTTTTTAACTTTTTTTTTTCTCAGTGTTTTAATAGTCCTTCTCTGTTCCTTTCTTATTCTATGCAGAATTGATGGTCTCTTTAGTTTGACTTCTGTCTGAAAGCTCTACTCTTTAACTCCCCTCCTCCCTCCTTTTATGTTTTCGATATCATATCTAACCTCTTTTTTGTGCATTTGTATCCATTATGTTCTTATCATGGAAATAGATAATTTTTCCTATTTGTGGTCTTCTCTTGTCCCCTTAAATCAGTCTCTTTAACATTTCTTGTAGCACTGGTTTCTTGGTGACAAACTCCTTTAATTTTTGCTTGTCTGGGAAAATTTTGATCTCTCCTTCCATTTTGAATGATAACCTTGCTGGGTAGAGTATTCTTGGCTGTAACTTTTTCCTTTTAGCACTTTAAATATATCGTGCCACTCTCTTCTAGCCTGTAAGATTTCTGCTGAGAAGTCAGCTGATAGCCTTATGGGGTTTCCTTTGTATGTAACTTGACTTTCTCTTGCGGCTTTTAGGATTCTCTCTTTATCTTTAATTCTGGACATTTTGATTATGATGTGTCTTGATGTGGGCCTCTTTGGATTTATCTTGTTTGGGGCTCTCTGTGCTTCCTGTACCTGGATGTCTGTTTCCTTCCTTAGGCTAGGGAAGTTTTCATCTATTATTTCTTGAAATAGATTCTCTGCCCCTTTGTCTCGCTCTTCTCCTTCCGGGACCCCTATAACATGGATGTTAGTGCACTTGATGTGGTCCCAGAGGTCCCTTAGACTGTCCTCACTCTTTTTAATTCTTTTCTCTTTTACCTGTTCAGCTTGAGTAATTTCTTCTAGTCTTTCGTCCAGCTCACAGATCTGTTCTTCTGTATCCTCTACTCTGCTTTTGAGTCCCTCTAGTGAATTTTTCATTTCCAGTGTTGTATTCTTCATTTCTGATTGGTTCTTTTTTATATCTTCCATTTCTTTGTTCACATTCTCACTGAGTTCATCTATTCTTCTCCCAAGATCGGTGAGCATCCTTAACACTCTTAGTTTGAACTCTCTGTCAAGTGGGTTGCTCATTTCTGTTTCACTTAGTTCCTTTTCTGGGGTTTTGTCCTGTTCCCTTACTTGGAATGTATTCCTTTGCCTCCTCATTTTGCCTCTCTCCCTGTGCTTGTGTCTACATATTAGGTAGGTCAGCTACATCTCCTGCTCTTGGATAGGTGACCTTATGTAAGTGATGGCTTAGGAGGTCTGCAGTGTGCTTCCTTCAGTTCTCAATGTTCCAGGGGTGACCCCTATGTGGGCTATGTGTGTCCTTCTGTTGTGGCCTGTTTGCTCTCCTTGTAGGCGCCCAGGGTGGCCGAGTTATGCTCCTGGCCAGCTGTTATAATGCTCAGCTGCTTGTAGTTGTTGTGGGCCCTTCAGTCTCTTTATCAGGTGTGGGGAGCCCCAGCACAGTTGGCTGCAAGTTCTAATACCACATTTGTGTTGCAGTATTTCTTTTAAGTGAGTGGGCCCCCAGCGCAGCAGGTTGTTAGTCTCAGGGCCTTACAATTGCTATAAGCCTCCAGGCTTTAGGTCTCTTGTCAGCTCTCTGAGGATTGCAGCTGGGTGGGGCTGGCCTCAGGTACAGGAGCACCCAATTGTTTCAGGCTTTGGAAGGTGGGGCAAACCCCCTATGTGGGTCTTTGAGAAGCACAAGTCTTCTGCAGCTGAAAATCCCTGCCACCCACAGGTCCACACACACGGTCAACACAGTCCTGCCCCGTGTGAGCGCCCCTACCTCCCCGAGCGGACCCAGTCTCTCCACGGTGGGAGCCCCACACACTCCGCCACCGCCCCACACTCTCCACTCGCTCCTTGTGCCTGCCCTGCCCCACTGAAGTCAGCTCAGTTACCAGGCTGCAGAGAATCCAGTCACCAATCTATGCAGGCCCACAAATTGCCTGAGGGCTTGTTGTCTGTGGGGCCAGTCTCTAGGGTGGGCTGCCTGCCCTGGCTGAGCTGGACCAAATCTGTGCTCTAGCAGGTGGGGCAGTCCTGGGCTAGCAGGCCCCAGGGAGAACTCCAATGGCATCTGTGTCAGCATGCCCACACCAGGCCACAACAATGGCCGCCACCAATGTCCCAGTCCCTGGAGAGGTCTCACCTCCCACCGAGATGCACCCAAGGCCCACTAGGTGAGTCTCTTTTCACCACAGCACTGTGCACCTTTCTGGTGATTTTAGGATCCTTTCTGAAACGGGTGAGTTTGCGCATGGGCCCTTTAAGAGCCGGTTTTAGTTTCTTTGTGAACCAGGTTTTCTGGGGGTACTCCCCAATGCTTTAGTAGCCGGCAAAGTCAGATATTATGCTGCTGGTCTCGACTGTGCTGGGTCCACAATGTGCCCACAGTGGGGGCGCTCCCCGGCTCAGGGCCCCGCGCTTCCAGGGAGGCTGCGTACCTGTGTGCTGCTCCCAGCAGCCGTGAAGCTGGCGGCTTGTGAAGGTGGCATCCTTCCTCTCCAGAAGGGAGTTTCTGCCTCTTCCACCTCAATCAGGATTGTCCGTTGTTGCAGGAGTTCCTCTTATCCAGTTTTCAGTTCTGTCTCAGGGGTAATTTTTCCATGAATAGTTGTAAATTGGCTGTGTCTGAGGGAGGAGGTGAGTCCAGAGTCTGCTTACGCCGCCATCTTGACTTCCCCTCTCCGAGATGAACATCTTTGTTGAGAAAACTTGATCCACCTCTCTAATTATTTCCTTAGGACTGAATTCTAGAAGGAGATTGCTAGACCCTGATGCTCTCACCAGCAGGTGCTCAAGGAATGTTCTTTCTAGTTGATGAAATTGTCATTAAGAAACAAAGTAACTTCTAAATCAAAGTAAATTTAATAGAAACTTATAATCTTTACCTTTTCAAAATCACTTTGTATGTTTTGAAACTTATTGGTCTTATGCCTGACAGCTTCGGTAGATGTAGAACTTACTAAATATTCCAGTTGAAATGCAGTGAAGATGTTATGGGATCATGCTGAATTTCCAGGTGCCGTTAGAGTAAGATAAATGGCTGCTATTGTATCTAGGCTGCCCAGGTGGCGGAGGTCAGCAAGAATGGGTCTCACAGCAACGTTGCCAGCCCCAACCCACCCTCCCAGGTCCAGACTTGAATAACCACCTGCCTATTTGACATCCGTACTTGGATGTATAATAGAATTCTCAAATTCTCTAAGTCCAAAATACAACTCTCAGTTTCTCAATGCCCCTCTTCCAACTTATTCCTTCCCCAGTTTTTCCCATATAAGTAAGTGCGGGCACCACCGCCCACCTGGTTGCTCAGGCCAAAAAACTATGGATTATCCTTGATTACTCTTTTCCTCACCCTGTACTCCCAGTGCATCAGGGAGGCCTGTCTGCCTCCTTCACAATATATCCAAATGGAGCCCATTCAGTGGGTGCATGTGCTTCCCTGCAGGCCATTCTTCATGTGTCTCTCCCCACATGAGCATGTCTCTCCCCAGCCCAAAACCCTCCAATGGCATCCTGTCACACTTGGGAGCAAAATACCAATTCCCACAGAATCTGTGTCCTGTGCACCTCTTCAACCTCATCTCCCACCACTCACCCCAAACTACCTCCCCTCCAGCCACACTGATGGCCTTCCAAACTCCTTTCTGCCACAAGTCCTGGAGTGTGCTTCATCCAGATTGTCACACTGCACTCTCCTTCACATCACTTGGGTCTCTGCATGAAGGGCACCTTCTCATGTACCTAAGATGGACACCTTCCCATCACTTTCCATCCCCCTACTGTTTGTTATTCCCCATAATGCTTATTACCACCTGACGAATAATCTGTTCATTTGTTTGTTTATTGACTATCTCCCCATTAGAATGTCCAGTCCATGGGAGACGGGCCTTCATCTGTTGTGTTTGTTGCTGACACATAACACCCAGCACAGGGCACAGTATAGCACTTAACACATAGCAGTGTTCAATGAATATTTGTTGAATGGATGAATGAATGAGGGAGGAAGCTTTCACTATGAAGAACGCGCATCAGATTCCCTCTGGCTTATTACAAAGAAGGACAGAGAAAAGGTCATTCGCTGCAACTGGAACTGCCACTGACAGGGAGTGAACTATAAGGGCTTTGTAAAGTGTAAACCACTAGACAAATGGAGATTATCATCATTATGTTAATGTGGCATCGTGCTACTAGATGCTGCGTGCTCCATGAAGACAGACTGGACATAGTCCCTGCTCACACAAACACAGACATCAGCCAGCTGAGATGCTCACAGAAGGTTCTTGATCAAGAGAAACAGTGTAGTGTTAACTACACTAAACTTCTGAGAATATTGGAGACATTTAAAGAGAGTATTTAGGAAAGAGATCATTTCAATTTTAAGAATAGAACTTTAAAAATTAGTTTTGTTTTCAAACACTAATAAAAATTTAGTGTTTAGTTTTATGTAGTCCCACTTGTTTATTTTTTCTTTTGTTTCCGTTACCTGAGGAGACATGATATTCAAAAAGATACTGCTAAGACCAATGTCAAAGAGCATACTATCTATGTTTTCTTCTAGGAGTTATATGGTTTTGGGTCTTACATTCAAGTCTTTAATCCATTTTGAGTTCATTTTTGTGTATGGTGTAAGATGATGATGGTCTAAAACCTCTGCACAGGGGCCGGCCTTTGGCTTAGCAGTTAAGTGCTCAGGCTGGGCTGCTGGCAGCCAGGGTTGTGATCCATGCTGTGGCGGTGTCCCACATAAAGTGGAGGAAGATGGGCACAGATGTTAGCTCAGGGCCAGTCTTCCTCAGCAAAAAGAGGAGGATTGGCAATGGATGTTAGCTCAGAGCTGATCTCCCTCACAGAAAAAAAAAGAAAAGAAAAACGAAATAGTATCCTTGACTTTCTAACTTTTTAAAGCAGCAGACCCTTTTATCAAACAAAATCTACCCTGGAAACAGAAGATATAAAAGAGATAAAAATGAAGCTCTGGCTGAAGGAGATGGGAAAATAGGAGACGTCATTTCGTCCTGAACTTTGGGACCAGATTGCTGAGTGACTCTGGGCCGTGGCTTTAGTGTCTGAGCCTCGGTTTCCCGTCCACAGACCGTGGTTGATCCCAGGCTGGCTGTGGGCCACAGCCGAGGCGACGCTGCAGAAGGGCCCTGCAAATCAGGGCACCGTGTGGAGTGTTCGGCGTGGGACAGAGAGGACTTCCGCCCGCTTGACCCCACCCTGTCGTGAGGGCCGGTGGGGTCGGCGGGCAAGCACCGGCTCCCCGGACTCCACACCCCGTCCTGGCCACTTGCCTGGGACTCTCCGCCGGCGCCTGTCCCTCCTAAGGGCTGGAGCTTCGCTGTCAATGGGTCCCCGGGTTCAAGTGGCGTCATTCTACAGCTAGCTGGGCTTGGGCAGCAAAACAGACAATGTTGTCCCTCACATGACAGTTACGGGCTATAAAAGGGGAGTGTGGATATGAGGAAGGTCAAGGTTCACGGAAATGGGCACCAGAAAGTTGTACTTCGGTCTGAGCTGCCATAAAACGTAGAGGAACCCGTCAGCCCCTCTGCTGAGGCCCGGACCCCCGCCCGCGCTCGGGCTACCTCGCCCAGGGGAGCCGGCGCTGCCTCGGTGTCCATGGTGTCCCCCCGCCCAGGGGAGCCGGTGCTGCCTTGGTGTCCGCAGTGCCCCCACCCCCATGCCAAGGGGAGCCATTCCTTCCTCAGTGTCCGCAGTGTCCTCGCCCAGCTGGGCTTTGGCCTTCTGCAGCCCGCACTAGCCCAGAGAGCTCTTTTTGCAAAAACAACTATTTACTGAACAGTAGTAGTAAAGTGTGCTTTTCTTAACCTTTGTACCATCTTTTTAAAAAATACTATTACAGGTATGTGTAATAAAAAGCAACAAGTGCTTGTTAAAATAGCTCAAATGACACAGAAGTGTTACTGTAAAAAATGTCTCCTCCTCCCTGCAAGCAGACCCCCGTGGCCATCACATCTTTCCAGACTTTTTCTCCATGTCTCTACAAACGTGTACACACGTGTGATTCAGGAGTGTTTCTGTTTTCTTAGGAGAAGGGGTGCTTGTTTATTTGTTCCCCCTTTTTCTATGAGACCATTCTGAAACTTGCTGTTTCTTCTTCATTTCTAGTGGAAAGTTTCCCAGTCAGGACATTGTTGTCATGGCTGTTATTCCATTTTGTGGATGTACCATAATTTGTCTATATATTTCCCTATCCATGGATACTTGTGTCGGGGAAGAGGGAGAATCCCCCTCCACCCTTTCCTTTAAGGTTCTTATGGCTGGCCAAATAATTAAAAGACAGGTTAGCAGGAGAAAATAATAACAAGTTTAATAACATGTATACATGGGAGAAACCAGGGAAACTGAGTTTCTCAAAACAATAGCAACAATTCTCATCATAAATACTATCTTCAGCTAAAGACAAAGGAGGATGTTGGGGGTGGTAGTGGTTTGGGATTTCAGAGGGGAAGAAGACAATTCACATGGAGAGGGAAATGTAAATGTTTGTCAGACAATTCTTTGCAGGGCCACCCATAGAGAATGTGGCTGGAGAGACAGAAATCACAGTAATCAAGAGTATGTAGATTTAAGTCCTCTCCTTCGCTACTGATAAGAGTTTTCACAGATAAGGTCATCCTCCCCTCTTTCCCACTACACAGAGGGAGATACCTTTACAAATGTAAATATTTGGTAAACAGAACTTTGAAAAGAATAGGCTTAGCAAGGACCCTGCCAGTCTGTCCACACCCAGAGTTAAATTCCTTTAGGCAGTTAGTGGGGGTGGTCAAATGTGCAACAGAGAAAATAATCAAGGTAAAGAGACATATTTCAGGGTGGCCAAATTTTAATCTCCCACACTTGGATCTTTATAATGTTTCGCTATTAAGAATAACCCTGCAGGAACACCCTTGGATGTACACGTGTGCGCACTTGTGTGGGGGTTTCCTTAGGATAAGTTTGGGATTGCTGGAGATGCACCACCCACAGCACCCACATGGGGCCTGACAATCGCACATCATCACTCTGAGCCTACTCACCCCACCAGCTGAGAAGTGCAGCTTCTGTCTCCCCATCCTCATCTCTGAGGCGGTCCAGCCCACCTGTCCCCGGAGCCCAGCAGCATCCTTCGGCTGTAATCCCTGCAGCCCCTTGGATGCCACTGTGCTTTTCTCCTGGGCAGCCAGGAACGGCATTAACTGGAGGAGCAAATTCAAGCCCAAGTCTTCGTGAGCATGATGGTCGAGCCAAGGACACTTTATTGATGTACAAATTACCATAAACTTAGTGGCTTCAGCAACATAAATGTACTGTCTTACAGTTCGAGCAATCTGAGTCCAAGATGGGACTCACTGGGCTCAAGTCAAGTTGTCAGCAGGGCCGGGTTCCCATCTGGAGGCCCTAGCAGAGAATCTATTTCCTTGCTTTTTGCTTTCCACCTTCCAGAGGCTGCCAGCATCCCTTGGCTGGGGGCCCTCCCACCTTCCAGTCTTTCTCACATCACATCCCTCTGGCCTGACTCTCCTGCCTCCCTCTTCCACATTTAAGGACCTTTTTGATTACATTGGACCACCCAGATAATCCAGGATAATCATTTTATTTTAAGGTCAACTGATTAGCCCCTGTAATTCCCCTCTGCCCATGTAATATGGCATATTCACAGGTTCTGGGAATTAGGACGTGATATCTTTGGGAGACCGTTATTATGCCTACCACAGATACCAAGAGTCTGAAGGTGGGAACAGAGCCCACACAGCAGCCTTTTAAGGAGTTTAGATCTGCATCTGAGAGAGATCCCTCTGGGGGCCAGTGGGCAGTGGTGAGGTAAAGCCAGGGAGACCAGTCAGAGGCTATTACAGTGGTGAGGCCTGAGCAAGGACAGCGACAGTGGGCATGCGGAGAGGGCACAAGGAGGGTG
This sequence comes from Diceros bicornis minor, assembly GCF_020826845.1. NCBI lineage: Eukaryota > Metazoa > Chordata > Mammalia > Perissodactyla > Rhinocerotidae > Diceros > Diceros bicornis. The sequence goes on along the minus strand of NC_080767.1, from coordinate 4,333,267 downwards.
AGTTGACTCTGACACCTGGAAACAAGGACAGTCCCATGGGCAGAAACAACAGACCCAGAAATAGGAGGCAGCCGCCCCTTGCCCAGGGCCAGGCCCCACACAGGGGCTGAGGGGCCGCCCCTGTGCCTGCAACTGGAAAGTTCCTGAGCACAGAGGGATTCTCTATATTATGCACCAAGCTCTGGCTTCCTAAGTGGGACCTGTGGGCAGCCAGGAATGCCTCTGCCTGGAAGTCGTAAGTGGTGGCAAGGAAGTCCTCCCAGCTTTGGGCCCTGTGTCTCCTCTACAGCTGGGGGATGGGGGAGGGGTGGGAGGAGGGCTGCTGTGGCAGGTTCTGCAGCCCTGCCTGGACCACGGACCTGGGATCAGGGAGGCACAGGGTGGGTGCTAGCACAGCCAGGCCTCTCCTTCAGGCTAGGCTGAGGCCCAGGACACTCCCTCTGCTCTCTCCACCCCCTAAACACACACCTCAGGCCCACGAGTCCACACAGTCACCCTCACGCCCAGATCCCAGTGTTATCTGGAAACTTAGCAGCCTTCCCCAACCTTGCTTACCTCCACCACCCGAGTGAGGCAGAAGACCTGTGTGTCTGTGTGTCTGCGGGTCCATGTGTCTGTCTGGAGAATTTGTCCCCATTTCTAAGTCTATATCTGACTATTTTTGTAACTTCATCTCAGATTGGAGTTGGTTTATTTTATAATTTAAAAAATAACTTTTGTTCCATTTCTTTTGTTAGTTTCTTGCTTCTTTTCATTCAAAGCAAACCTATTCATTGTGGGAAATGCAGGTAAACACAAAAGCCCCCCAACACACAGCCTCCCACTCAGAGACTATCGCAAGTTAACACCCGGCCTCTGGACGTGCAGCTCTCCACACTCTTGTCTAAGCCTCTAACTGCATTTTCACAGAAATAGAATTTTACCACGTTTCTAGTTCTCTAATTTACTCTACTTTTTACTTACTGATAGCTGATAAATGCCCTTTCGTGGGAATGAGTTTGAATTTACCTCCATGTTTTTAAGCCATGAGATCCATGCTATGGCTGTGCTAGGATTTGCCAAATTAGCCCCTCCTGGTTGGTGTTTAGGCTGCTTCTAACTTTTTGCTATTGCAAATGTGCTGGATGAATGCATGTGTGTATGTGTGTGTCTGTCTTTTCCACTGTCATGTCCTGGGGGTGTAGGGACCTGATGAGGCACAATGACCCTTTTGTACTCCTTGGAACAAGTGGTTTCCTTTAAGGAAAGTACTTTTCCTGTCAACATGTTATTTCAGGGCCTCTTGCCTCCAGAATCCAACTTGTCCCAGAGAGAAACACCACCCTGGTTACAGGGCCAGGAATGCGGAGAAAGAGCAGGGCGGGGTGGGCCCCTCCTGACAGCTGAGATTTCAAGGATCTTCCCACTATCAGACAGGGCAGGACAGGATTCTCATCTCCTCTGTACAACCAGGGAAACTGAGGCCCAGCAAGTTAGTGGTGGGGGCAGGGCTAGGACGGGGCTGGGTGGAAGGGAGCAGGGTTCTCCCTGCCCTTTGCCCTGGGGTAGAGCTGGGAGGGAAGCCATAGTTGGTGGGGGGAGCGAGCCGTGTGCACGAGAGGCACAGTTGGACCTCCGCAAGTGCGAGGCCTGAGGGAGGCCTTGGCAGGTGGCCTCAGGACTGAGGTCTGTTAACCCACAAGTCCAGCCCTCGACATATATTCATCTGGGGTGAGGTTTCGTGGGCTGCCCTTTAGAACTGTGTATGGCAAAGACCCCTTCCTTCTTCCGAGTCAGAGATCCAGGTGGGGCAGGTGTGAGCAAGGCTTTTGTCCAGGGAAACCCAGGGCAAACCAGCCTTGCCCTCATCCTGAAGACGTGAAGTGGGTCAGCTGGGAGTTTGCTTGATACAGGCCCCTTTACAGAGGGAAAGGACAGGCTGGCTTTGCTCCTGCACGCTCCTGCTGTAGCAGCGCTGCGAGGCGTTTGTCCCTCAGCTCTAAAGTGGAGATGGGGGGTTGCCGTGAGCACTGACGAGGTGACAGGTGGAATGTGTAGTGCCTGGTGCACTGGAGGAGCCCAATAAACAGGAACTGGTATTAGTGGTAGAATGAACGGAGAGAGCATTGGATTTGGAAACTGGGGGCCTGTGTTCAAGTGTGGCTCACCCCACACCCCTTCCCTTGCTACCTCCAGACAAGCACTCCCGGCTTTGCCAGCTGTCTGGTGCCAGCCTAAGTCTCTGTCCTCACACTGCTGCCTTCCTCCCTCGGAGGGGTAGAGCCCTACCTCCTCTTACACAATGGGCTGCACTGGGCAGAATGGCAGGAGCACCTGGGGCCAACACACACCACAACATACACACACCCTCCCCCACACGCATCACACACACACACCACACACATATTCCATGCTCACATCACATGCCCTACACGCATTCTCACACCCACACACTCCACACATGTCAGAAAAGCAGGACTGGAGGAGCTGCTCATCCCTTCTCTGGGTCATCACTCCAGACTCTTCTTACCCCAGCCCCCATACCCATCTCTGAGAAGATGTTCCTCCTTCACTGAGAAAACAGCCCATCTGGCATGACGCGCTCATCCCCCTTGTCCCCCACACACACATATGTGCAGCATTTATCTGTATCCCCAGACCTTCCAGGCAGCATTCCCCCTCCCCCACCCCACCATCCAGGCCTGACCCCCTGACCCCCTTTCTGGGCTCCGGCTCCCAACCTCACCCCAGGGACCTCCTCCATGGCTCTCTTCCTTGCCGGTGTACCGTCAGTGTCTCCCTCTCCAATCCTCTCCTTCAGGCCTTACACACGCTCAATCTCTCTCCCCTTCTTAAAAATAATAATAATAAACTCTTCCTCAGCGCAATGCCCCTCTGGCCATAATACATCACTCTTCTTCCCTTCAAATTATCTTCAACTGTGATCTCCCCTTCCTCAGGTCCCACTGACTCCACTGCCCTTGCACACACACCCCACACACGCACACACACACCCCACATACATGCACACACACCACATGCACGCACACACCCTGCACACACACGCACACTGCTGTAGGGCTGCTCCCTTCACTCCACTAAACTGTTCTCACCAAGGTCATTGTTAACTGTCATGTTGCAAAATCCAAGGTCTCTTCTCCGTGCTCATCTTCACCAGCCCTCCTGATGCTTTCAACCAGTTGACCCAACCTCTCTGAGAACCACTCTCTCCCCTGTGGAGTTAAAAGATAAAATATAGGACACCTAGCTAAATTTGAATCTCAGATAGACCATAAATAGTGTTTTAGTATAAGTATATCCCAAATATTGCATGGGACATATTTATCCTAACAATTATCTGTGGTCTGAGATTCCAAATTAAGGGGATGTTGTGTATTTTTTTTTTTTACAAGAACAACAACATTTACTGATTGCTTATTATGCACTGGTAATGTTCTAAGCATTTTGCAAGTTAGCTCATCTAGCCCCACAACAATTGTTCCCCTTTCTTTTTCTTTATTTTTTAATTGAGGTAATATTGATTTATAACATTATATAAATTTCAGGTGTACATCATTATACTTCTATTTCTGAACATCGTGTTCACCACCCAAAGACTAATTACCATCCATCACCACACATGTGCGTAATCACCCCTTTTGCCCTCCCTCTCTCCTTGCCCTCTGATAACCACCAATCCAATCTCTGTTTCTATGTGTTTGTTTGTTGTTGTTTTTATCTTCTATTTATGAGTGAGATCATACAGTATTAGACCTTCTCCCTCTGACTTATTTTGATTAGCTTAATACCCTCAAGGTCGACCCATGTTGTTGCAAATGGCAAGATTTCATCTTCTTTATGACTGAGTAGTGTTCCATTGTGTATATATACCACATCTTCTTTATCCATTCATCTCTTGATGGGCACCTAGGTTGCTTCCAAGTCTTGGCTATTGAGAATAAAATGTCCTGTATTTTTGAGATGGCCAATAGGCACATGAAAAGATGCTCAACATCACTAATCATCATGGAAATGCAAATCAAAACAACACTAAGATACCACCTCACACCCGTTAGAATGGCTATAATCACCAAGACAAAAAACAACAAATGTTGGAGAGGATGTGGAGAAACAGGAACCCTCATACACAGCTGGTGGGAATGCAAATTGGTGCAGCCTCTATGGAAAACGGTATGGAGATTCCCCAAAGAATTAAAAATAGAGATGCCCTATGATCCAGCCATCCCACTACTGGGAATCTATCCAACGCACCTGAAATCAACAATCCAAAGAGGCTTATGCACCCCTATGTTCATTGCAGCATTATTCACCATAGCCAAGAAGTGGAAGCAACCTAAGTGTCCCTCGACTGACGACTGGATTAAGAAAATGTGGTATATATATACAATGGAATACTACTCAGCCATAAAAAAAGACAAAATCGTCCCATTTGCAACAACATGGATGGGCCTGGAGCGTATTATGTTAAGTGAAATAAGCCAGAAAGAGAAAGACAAGCACTGTATGATCTCACTCATATGTGGAATATAAACCAACACATGGACAGAGAAAACTGGACTGTGGTTACCAGGGCAGTGGGGGTGGGGGGTGGGCACAAGGGGTGAAGGGAGTCATATATGGGGTGATGGACAAACAAAAATGTACAACCCAAAATTTCGCAATGTTAGAAACCATTAAAACATCAATAAAAAAAAAAAAAGTCCTGTATTTTTTTTTAAATGTTTTATGTCTTTACTTGATAAAAAGGTTAATTTTTATTGACTAAGTCTATTATATTCATGAATATTCTTAAAATTAAAGAAAATAAACCATTTGACTCAATTCAGCACATTTTTTGGGTGAACAAGTAATATCTATAGGTTTGATAAACTGACAAATTTAAACAGTGTTAAGGTAGTCATATACTTCTGCAGAAAATTAATTTTTATCTTGTGTAATAAAACACATTTTATATGTTCTTTTCTTTTTCTTTTTCTTTTTTTTTTTAATTTTTTGTTTATTGCAGTAACATTGGTTTATAACATTGTAAAAATTTCAGGTGTACATCATTGTACTTCTATTTCTGCATGGACTACATCATGTTCACCACCAAAATACTAATTACAACCCATCACCACACACATGTACCGAATTATCCCTTTCACCCTCCTCCCTTCCCGCTTCCCCTCTGGTAACTACCAATCCAATCTCTGTCCCTATGTGTTTGTTTATTGTTGTTATTATCTACTACTTAATGAAGGAAATCATACGGTATTTGACCTTCTCCCTCTGACTTATTTCACTTTGCATAATACCCTCAATGTCCATCCATGTTGTCACAAATGCCTGGATTTCATCGTTTCTGATGGCTGAGTAGTATTCCATTGTGTATATATACCACAGCTTCTTTATCCATTCGTCCCTTGATGGGCACTTAGGTTGCTTCCAAGTCTTGGCTATTGTGAATAACGCTGCAATGAACACAGGGGTGCATGTATCTTTATGCATTGGTGTTTTCAAGTTCTTTGGATAAATACCCAGCAGTGGAATAGCTGGATCATATGGTAGTTCTATCCTTGATTTTTTGAGGAATCTCCATACTGTTTTCCATAGTGGCTGCACCAGTTTGCACTCCCACCAGCAGTGTATGAGAGTTCCCTTCTCTCCACATCCTCTCCAACTAATGCTGTTTCCTGTCTTGTTAATTATAGCCATCCTGACAGGCGTGAGGTGATATCTCATTGTAGTTTTGATTTGCATTTCCCTGATAGTTAGTGATTTTGAACATTTTTTGAACAAAAAATGTCCTGTATTTTTTAATTGCTAAGCCTGGCAGCCCTCCTCCCTGCCTCTCTGCCCCGAACACTCCCCCACTTCCTGTCTCTACTCTGGTTGTTCCTCGTCAGCCCCTCCCTTTTGTCAGCCTGCTCCAGGGTGCTGGCCTTGACTGCCTTCCCTTCTCAAACTCCCTGCTCTCCTGGGACAGCTTCTTCTCGCACGCCCTCAGGTTCACTTCCACACCTAGCTGGCCTCCCCCAGAGTTTCCAAGGACCTTCCCTCCAGCTCCACTGCAGGAGCCACCGCTGCCCAGTAGCAAGAGCAGGTTTCAATGCTGGCGTCTGTGTGTACTCAGAAAGATTGTGCCTGCCCAGGCCGATAGCAAGGCCGCCTCTTTGTTGCTTCCTCATCTGTTGCCTGGAAGCATGCTTGCCAGATGTGGCATGAAGTACTTCCCCCAGGAGCTGGCTGTTGTCCAGCCTCGTCTCCTCCTGCTCAGTCAGGCTGAACCACTTATTCCCTGCCCCCACATGCTCTCTGGACCTCCGTTCATGCTGTTCCCTCTGTCTGGAACACTCTCTGCCAAATTCTGCTTGTTGAAGTGCCCTCTTTCCTTCAAGTCCAGATCAAGGGCCACCTCCTCCAGGTTGCCCTGGTTCTCCCAGTTCTCCCTCTCCTGAGCCTCTGAGTGTGTTATTTGTGTCCTTGTCCAGGTCACTAAATTGGGAGTTCACTGAGTGCTAGGACTGTGTCTGATTGACTCCCACATTCCTCAGGCAGGGCCTGGTACAAGTCGGTACTCAGCCAGTGTTTATTGAATGAAGGAGCGAATGACTGAATAAGAGAACAAGTGATGGAACAGATGAATAAATGCATGAGCAAATGAGTAAAGAAGACTCAGTGAGTAGATGGAGTGGGTGAATGGGTGGATGGAACGATGAATGAATGGGTGGATAGGTGGGTGGGTGGGTGGGTAGAGGGTTGAATGAGTGGATGGATGGGTGGGTGGGTGGATTAATGAGTGGGTGGATAGGTGGGTGGGTGGGTGGATGGATGAGTGGGTGGATGGGTGGGTGGGTGAATGGATGGGGGGTGTAGATAGATGGATGGATGAGTAGGTGAATGAGCAAGTGAGTAAATGAGGAGATGTCAGGGCTTGCCAGACTGCCCATCGCCTGCAGAATGAGGCCATGCTCACCCCCAATGCTTTGTTTTCAGAGTCATGTGATTCCAGCCCACAGACCCTCCTTCCACTGACCCTGGGAGGTTGCAACTGTGCAGCACAGGGACAAAGCCCTGGACCTGGGGTCCTGATACTTGGGTCCAGCTGAAGCGTACCTGACCTGGAACGGAGCTGACTTTGCTTGAGGGCAGAGAGGGGCTGAGGCCCACTCTTTCTCCTCTCTCAGATCTTGCACTGCTGTCTCTGCCCACCTGCAGCTCCCAAGCCCAGGCATTTCTTTGTGTCAGGACATACTTGCCCACCTCTGACTGGTCTGGACGCCTATGAGAACAGGCCCCTCGTGAGTTCCTGTGGAGGTGCACTGCCCAGGACCCCTTCAAAAGGACTTCAGGGGCAGCCTCAGCTGCACAGCTGCTTTGCCTGAGGGCAAACTCTGCGGGGGTGGGGCGCCTTCAGAAACTGCAAAGGAGTGCGGTATACTGATGGCCTGCATCATAATACAAGTTCTTCCTCTATCCAATCCTGCTTCCTCCTCTTTCTCCTCACAGATGTTGATCTCTATAAACATCTTGCACCCCAAACTTTGTCTCAGTGTTCACTTGCGGAGAACACAACCTACAACAGTTCCCTTTACTCCGTCTCCAGGCCTCTCTGCAGCCAGCTTTCCTTCCACATGCATATGAAGGCCCTGAGTAGGGGCTCAAGGGTCCAGGGTGACCAAGACATGGTCCCCAGGAGCTCCTGGCCTTGGGTGGTGCCTCTCCCCTCCCCCTGCTCCCCCCACTCCATCTCTTTCCGTCAGCCTGGCCTCTTACCCCTCTGCACCTCTGCAGCCTCAAGCATCCCTCTCCAAGAGTCCTTCCTGTGGCAGCCACATGGCCAGGCTGGCCTGTCTGGGCCCCATTAGAGGCCATAGCCCCCCTCAGTGTCCATCCTGCCCCCCGCAACAGGCAGGTCCTTGGAGAGCCACCCGTTCGGGGCTGGATGGAGCCATAGAGCCAGGATACTCAGAATTTTGCAGCCTTCAAACCATATTCTAAATATGGCACAGCATTTATTTCATGGGTACAGAGAAAACAGACTTTCTGTTAATAAAAACTGAACATCGTGTTTTTTTACATGCTCTCAAATGTAACATAATATTTTAACTTATTTGGAATTATCTTCCAGTTCGTGATTTTTCCATCATTCCTAAGTGATGCAAATAACTCACATTCTCTAAGAATAGAAGTGACCTGTTAGACTACAGTAATAAAGTCTCATTCAAAACATATTTCCAAGTCTTCTTTCTGTATTCCTGTTAATAAAACATCTCGTACTTTCTCTGACTCTTATTTTCTCTTCTGTTTCCCTTTGTGGTTTTCCAACCCTGATTCTTGGGAGACCCATAAAACAATACACATTTTCAGTTATGGGATAAATCACTTGTTCTCAGGAAGCGGCTCTTTGGTTTCAGAGTTTCAAGGCTGATTTCAGGCAGCTGGCGGCACAGGCCCCAGGACTGGCCTCTGTGTCCGGTGCACATGCTAATAGCAGAAATGCTCAAGAGGGGAGCCGAGAGGAGGTGGTTTATGAAAATGTCCACTTGAGGGCGCTGCTTCCTCTGGTGTCAATAGAACCAGTTTTGCAGGTATCCTGGGGTAACCTGAGTTGACCGGCACCTTGTTCACAATAAATTCCAGTGATATTTCGGTGCCGCCTGTAGATCAGCAGAGCTGGCCCACCATACACTCTGACACCATGTCCCATCACTCACTCTTGGCACTCTAAGCCCCATCTGTGGGTAGGGTCCAGGTGTGCTCTCAGGGATCAGAGATTACTCCCACCTGGCTCCACCACCACGGATCTCCCAGGCTGGAGGGCACAGCAGGCTGGGATGAGATGGGACAGGGAGTTCACTAGATATAGGCGAGAAGGACCAGAATAACAGACTCAGAGGAGTGGGACTCCAGGGAAGGCTTGCTGGGGGGTGGGTGAGTCTGACCCACCAGCAGAACAAATCCTGGGGGCTATTAGGCCTCAATGACGGTCAAGAGGTCCTGGGCACCCACCACTGGTTGGGCATGGTGACCCAGCCCCGAGAAGAGGGAAGACTCCTGGCGAAATGTGGCCACTGTGAAACTGCGGCCAGGGCCCCCCTGAGGATCCGGGGCCCGCGAGTCACAGCTGAAGCAGCAGAGGACACAGGTGATGACCACAGTGACCACAAGCAGCACCACCACCACTGCAACCACTGCCGTTTCCATGGCCCCGTGTGGCAGCTGACCCGCTAAGCCAACTGGGGTGCGTCTTGGAGCCTTAGCTCCCTGTCTGGAGCAGAAGGCTCTTCCAGCCGCTCTCCCTGCCGTCTTCTGAGAAGATTCTGGTCGGATGTCCTGGGTCGTGCCCCCTCTAGGCCATTGGGCGCCTCTCATGGCCCTACTCTGACCTCAGTTGGTCTCTGTTGCTGTTTCCTAAGCCTCTGGCCAGGCTTCCAAGGGCTGTGGCTCCACAGGTGGCTTCTAGAAGAAGCGCCGTCCTGAAAGATGCACACTCAAGGCTCCCTGGACCCGGAGGAGCTGGAAGGAGGGGGCAGAAGACTTTGTTCAGAGGGAGCCTTGCCAACACAGCCCTCTGGTGACACCTACAAATTTCAAGGGAGTTTGCACACTCAGACCAAAGACAAAACACTCCCCATCCTGTGAATGTGGGATGCGCCAGGGATCCTCCCCTAGAGGAACCTTGGCCCAGTCCTCGAATCAGCCTATCTGCTGCCTCCCAAGACCCCTGTCCCTGTGCTGGGGGCAGGGACACAGGTGGGGAGGAAATGCCAGCTCTGGACAAGGTAAGGGAGCACTGCTGGGTCTCCACGAGTGCATGGGGGCTGTGGCAGGGGCTGTGGGGAGGGTCTCTTTTGTTTGGCCTCCTTTTCTGGACGGGGTTGGGAGAGTGCTGTTTAGATAGGGCAGGGCAGGCTCCGCGGGATATCTGAGCCCCTTCAGTGACACACTGTGGGGCTCCTTTGCCCTGTGGTTCCGGAAGAAGCCCTCTTCTGTGCCAGCCTCCCCCAGCCCTCCCTGCTGCCTGCTCACGCCCGCTACCCACATCCAGGTGCTGTGAAAACTTACCCGGGGCTCCCGGAAGGACAGCTCTGGCTGTACGCAGTGCCCTGGCCTCCTGACCTGGTGGCTGCCCCAGGGGCCAGGCCATGGCACACTCATCCCTGGCTGCTGCAGCCCTGCTCCTGCCTGGGACTAGGCTCTGAGAGGTCTGAGTGGCTGTGAGCACTTCCTGAATTCCTTCCTCCAATTGTGAGTGAGGGCCCAGGACCTGCACAACTGCCTTCTCCCCTTGGTGACCACACTTACCCACACACCCTCAAACACCCCCCATGCCATTCCAGTCCTGCCCCCTGCCAGGTTCTCCAGGGTAGGGGCGGGGGGGGGGGCGGGGAGGATGTCGTCGGCCAGGCCCAGGCCACCGAGGAAGTCTGCCAGAAGGGGCTCCACCCTGACTCTCAGTCCTCTCAGTCAGTCACAGCTCTGTCACAGCCAACACCTCCTGAGACCACCACCACTTCCAGAAAGGAGACTGGGTTATTAGCCTCACTTTACCCAAACTCAGAAATGGAGTAGTGAGAAACGATAACTCCAGGTACTAGACACAGCCAGGTGTTAGCTCCTAGAATCGTTCCAGCAACGCTGTGAGGTGACGTTGTCTCATTTCAGATAAAGGTGCTGACGGTCACAGAGGTTCAGCAGCCTGCCTGTGGCCTATGCTAATGAGTAGTGGTAACCAGAGCACCAAATGCCCAAGGAGGGGTTCTTTCCTTCCCTCCTAGGTTAATGCTCTTCCCAGGTACCACGGACCACAAAGCAATTGCCTCATTCTGCAGTTTTAGTAAATCAGAGTGTGAAGGACGAAGAGGGCCAAGGGCTAGCCCAAGATCACACAGCCTGAGTCCTTTGCAATTACTCCAGGGCACTAGTGAAATTTCTTTTTTTTTAATTTTTTTAATTAATTTATTTATTCTTATTTTTTTTGTGAGGAAGACTAGCCCTGAGCTAACATCCATGCCAATCCTCCTGTTTTTGCTGAAGAAGACTGGCCCTGGGCTAACATCTGTGCCCATCTTCCTCCACTTTATATGGGATGCTGCCTCAGCATGGCCTGACAAGCAGTGCCTGGGTGCTCGCCCAGGATCCGAACCCGGGCCGCCAGCAGTGGAGCACGCACACTTAACCGCTACGCCATGGGGCCGGCCCTCCAGCGAAATTTCTTTAGTACCAGTTTTAGGAAACCGCCTACACACAGACTGGGAGAGTGACTGTCCAGAATAAATGATGCCCTGTAAGTTCTCACTCTTCCCTTTTCTAGAATGGTTAGACAACCTGGGCTCGCACAGGCAGAGGAGGTGCGTGGAGCAAGCTGGGGCCGTGACAGGAAGCTGGACACCTTGAATTCTTCGTATTAACTGGAGCAACTAGGAACAGAGAGAAAGAAACATGATGAGCAATCAGCGGTGCTGGGGTTTCACATTGAATTACCAAGATCAACTAGTGGATCCGGGAGATGGAGGGCCCCAGGAGGACTGAGTTTCAAGCTGGGTTATTTGCTCCTTTGACTTCTTGTTTGCTTGTTCTTTGTGGGTGCGTGTAGTGGAGGCCATGTAGTTCAGCATTTTTAAACTGGAATAAAGGACAATTGCTCAGCTCTTTTACCTTCTGCCTTGTATTGGTTTCCTTTTCTGTTTCTGAGATTTGCTGACCCGTCTTTGATTCATCTGTAAAATAGGCCTGCTGGTCCATCCTCATAATAGACATTCAGTATTTGACTGGAGGCTGTGGGGCACAAGGAGAGGGACCCGGGTTACATAGTGAGGACGGGCACAGTCTGCTTTGAAGGCTCTTATGGGTCTTCATGACCTCACATTGGCGGTTTGCAACATGAAATGACCAACGTGGAATAACCAGTGTGGCACCTTCAGCCCAGGGCAAAAAGAGTAACTGCTGATAAAGGCGGACAAAGGTTAGAGCCTTTCCCACAGTGCCCTCCCAGCTCTGCACCCGCCACACCGCCCCCAACAGCCCTGCACTGTGACAGGTGGCAGCAGCACTCTCAGGAGAGTTGAGAAGAGCAAGATGGCCATCGACCTTGGCCCACAAGTCAGAGATGTTTGTCGTTAGGGTTTTTCCCAGGTGTCTTCTCTTCTTCTTGGGAGTGTTGTAACCCTGCAACTTACAGCCCCTGCCCAGGAGCCCCAGATGCAACCGGGCTCCCAGATATCCATCACTTAGATATGTGTGTGTGCTCCCAGCATCCGTCATCTCAACTGATCGGAAAAAAGACCGCATCCCATATGTTCCACCTACATGAACCGGGACAAGGGGATGGCAGGCATCCTAAATAAAGAGCCTGCCAGTTCTCCCAGAGGCTGGAGGTCACACTTGGGAAGGGCAGGCCGTCAGAGACCAGCAGGAGGCTCTGCAGAGAGACGAGGGGGAGGGGAGGTCTAGGCCAGTGGGCTACAGACCTCCATCTGTTCAATGTGTCCTACCTTTCAGACACCCCAACACTGGGGGATAGAGTAGGAGCACGAGCTCCCTCAGCGAGGCCCCAGGAGCCCAAAGGCCCTCAGCTAATCCCCTCAGGGCCCTACGGCCATGCTTGGCGTCCCTCGGGCCCCAAACTTCTGGCAAT